>NW_027174567.1:701333-1052000 GCF_000390325.3 Nicotiana tomentosiformis
AATAAATAGGGTTTTAACACATTTAGCCGCTCTGTCAAAAATATTTATAGTTGTTATCCAATATACATAAATTATATACTAATTAGGTATAATATATGTATATTATGTGTATATTATACATTAACATACTTATATTATACATTTGCTAGCTATTATTTTGGGTGGATGACTATTTAAATTAATTTCTCAAATAAGTACTCCTTTTGTCTCATTCAGTTTCAATACTTTTATGGGCTTTTAGTTCCACATTTTAGTACTGGACTGATATAATTGAAAAGGTTAGCTGAGTTAGCCACAATTTAGGCCGCCTATTAGAGTTAGTTAGCTTTTCAAATGTATTACTATTAAAAAGGCAACTTGTCCTACTAAACTGATATTTTTGCCCCAAACTAAATTATATAGCAACTGTAGCAATTGGTGATGGACTTCTAATGGTTCGAACTCCAAGAACAATTCCTGAAATTTGAAATTCCCTTATAATGTTGGGGTTCTAAACTTTTACAAGTAAAACCCCATCGTAAACTTTACTTTAGCCACACAAACTCCATTACTATATGTTGTAATTTTACTTGTAAAAGTTTGAAGCTCCAGTCCACTATATTGGAGTTCCATGAACAAATTATGGGGTTTGAACAAATAGTTATTTAAACATAAATAATCGTTCTTAGAGTTTCACTCTTAAAAGTTTCGAACTCTAGTATATGGCGCTAAGATTTCAAATAATTTTTTTTTTTAAATTCTAATTCGGAATTTAGAAAATGTTCAAAGTCTGGCAGTTGTTCCGGGAGGTTTTTCGTGTTTTAGCTGGGGGTATTTTTGTTCAGATATTTTTCGTATTAAAAGAGTGACTAAATACTTTGAAATACCGGTTAAACTCTAATACTAGAAGTTAAAAGTGGCTATCTATATATTTCTATAAAGGAGGGCCTAGAAAACCTGATGTGGCATATCTCTTTCTTCAAGGATTACATTTATCTTTTTCCTCGTATTCTTAATATTTTTCACATTTTTTCCATTTATGCGTACATTAAGAACCCCAAAAGTCATATTTTGCAATCACTGAAAAGTCACGTCTTTAGAATTACAGTCATTCCCTTCATCTTCTTTCTCACATTCGTTGCTTCTTGATCTCTGTCGCCTTCTTCCTCTCCTTTTCTTCTCGTCGGTCCCTTCGACTGCTTCTCCACCGTGGAATGCTTGGCTGCTCGTGCTTTTCACCGCCATTACAGAGAGAAAAGGATTCGGAAAGCAAAGTAGCAAATTCAGAATGGGTTCATGGCCATTCCGAATCCATTAGTCTAATTGCTCATTATCTGCAGGTATATAGTAGTGAGCATAAAAATAAGTGGGATCGAAATCCCTTGTAACGGTAAGGCCTTATTAACTTGGCTAATCATTTCTATCTTTAAACCCTATTTCCATTCTCTATTTATTTACTTTGTTGGATTCTATCTACATTAATCATAAGCGAAGTCTTGATTTCTGACTCAAAAGTTAATAAAGTTATTTTCCGATAGAACTTATTTGAAGATATGATCTTTCAAGGTTCAAGCACAGGTATGAGATTGTGGCTTCTGTGTAAGCCTACTTTTGGATGAGAATAGAAGCAGAGTGAAAGCAATTTCTTGATAAAAAATTAATCTGATTAAGATTATGGTGCATACCGGAAGAAGGCTAGATTTTGAGTCCAAGATGGACATGAGTATGACTATTAAGGTTTAATACATGAGCAAATCAATAAAGCCAGAGTGAAATTACTGCGGAAATCTAAGAGTAATTGTACAGTACTTTCTTGCATTTCACTGTTAATACTCTCTTTACTTTCTGGTTCTTTTATTTATTCTCTCCTTGGAAAATTTTTGAAGTATTACAAAATCTATCACATAGCTTTTGAAGAGATAAAGCAGATTTTCTGTATCATGGTGGTGAAGACCATCAGCTTTCTGACTTGATGAATGTTTCCTTAAACTTTGGAAGGTTAGTATCATACATTATAAAAATATGGCATTTTCTCCTGATTTACCAAGACAAGATCTCATCTTTTTCCACTCATTGTTTGGTTCTTTTTCCCTTTCTTATAGGAATAGCTTTATTTATTTAGTGTGCTAATAAATAAAATCAATGAATAGTTGTAAGATGACGATGTAGAGTAGAAGAGTTATCAAAAAGTTAGCAACCATTAGATTTTACGTACCATCTTTTGCCTGCAATGAAATTTCAGAGAATGCTCTTGAACGTATGTATATTCTTGGTTTTAAGCTTAAATTCTTTTTCTTTGGATTTAATTATTTAAGCATCTATAGTTTTTTTTTTCCCTAATAGGTTTATTTTGTTCTTCTTTTCGGATTGCCTAGGTCCTCTATCTGAAATAGCAGAAAAAACTGATGCTTGCTGACGTTGCCTCAATTTGGTCGTAGATTTGCAATTTATTCTATACTTTCACTGATGATTGTGTTTGGAAAATGCATGGTGACTAATGAAAACAGTGCTAGAAAATTTAATGCTCTTGGGCTCCAGAAATCACACCATATATTAGTGAAGCATAATTCTATGTCAGTATGTTCTCTCATCCACACTTATATACTGATTAAATTGCAGGCTTACTTTCTATAGTACTATCTTGGTGTTCCTAAAGAAAATTATTGTATAATTATAAACATCTATTTGTTAGTAATAATAGAAAAAAGTGGGAGGACTCTCCGTCATCAGAGTCCCATTTCCCACCAATATCCTTTGAGGAGAACGTGTCAGAAATATGTTAAATGTTGTCTAATTTTTGCTGATAAATAGTACTATATGTTATTTTTTGAGTCATACTTTATCCTTTAGTTTATCATTTCCGTTAAATATTCAGGGATATAACATTTAATTATTAGATTTTGATTAATTTTGATCTGGAGTTTCGATGTACTATTATGTGATTCTTTGCTATTGGATCCTTCTATACCTGACAAGTTTTACTGATTTCTTCCTTTTTTTAAAGAAAAAGAAAAGAAAAGAAAAGAAAAGAAAAGAAAATGAGAGCATTACAATCTCAACATCCTAGGTACTATTCTCATTAATCTTTTCCCTTTAATCAATTATTCCTTAATTTTTTATTTTTGTATCAATTTTTAAAGTTAAAGCTATAATTTGAATGAGATCTTTCTTTAGTTTGTATGATCCATATATATTTTTCATTTATTTTGCATAATCATTGTCAATCTCTTTGACGAATAAACATATTTATCTCTTTTTTTTTCTTTTCCTATTTTCCCTTTTACCTATTTTTTTTATGTGTTAAGAAGTCCAAAAGTTGCCTCATTGATCCCCTAAATCATTACACCTTAAATGACTTTGACAGTTTTTATATGGACTTTCATTTTCCCTTTTTTTGAAGTAGCCTTTTGAGCTTTCTTTGCCAACATTGTTGCCTCTCACTTTTGTTAAAGACACTTTATTAATAATATGTTGTATTTACAAATGTATTGCTTCAAATCAGGCAGTTCTGCTCTTCAAGCTGAAAATACAAAGATCAACGGTCACAAATTTCACAGCCACAAGAAAGAAAGTCAGGGTCTATTCCATAAATCCATATAGGCGATGCTGGAGAAACTCTAAGGTTTATAAAATAGTCAGTGCTTTTTGTAGCAGAAATGGTTAACGTGTATGCAAATATATGGGGACTTTATGTAATATATTTGTCATGGTGGTGAATTTTGCTACTCCCTCTGGCATGTTATGAATATTTAACTTGTATGCAAATGCAATAATAGATGTTTTTTTTTTATTATTATGAGTTTTGAGTTGTGCCTATTTAGTAGTACTATTAATTTTCCTCTGGCCTGGCTTTGATTCCAAAATTTTGTCAATATATATGCAAAACCTTGAATCTTAAAGATAACAAAATTTTGAAATACCTTCTTTGTATCTAAAACCTTACATTGCATATATGGCTTCTTAAATATGAAACCTTCATAAAGTTTCATGTTATGCAGCCATGATATGTTCCTTTTCAACCATCAATACATCTATTTTATGACAGAGGTCTCGCAAGATAATATTTTAACTGGATATTGGTACATTAAAGACAATTTAACCAAGAATCAATTCCTGTTATCTTCATGTTCTGATTTAAATACCTGAGCCCCATAATTCTGATACAGTAACACACATAAAAGTAGCTTCCAGAAGCTAAATGTCCCAAATTCAATTTCTACTAAATGCCAAAGATGAAAATAGCTCTCAAATCACCATTATATAACCAAAAAAAAGATCACCTAGATACCAGAATTAAGTATCAATAACATACCTTTTTAACATTAAAAGATATTAAATTTTAAGAGAGAGAGGCTGATGGTTTACATCCCTAGATTTTAACATAACTATTATTAAAATTCACACGTCATGATTTACATAAATTATTATGTAACTAAGATTCTATTGTATTTTGACTTTTGTTAACGGCCGCGCGAAGCGCGGATCGTTACGCTAGTTTTTGAAGTAAAACAAACAGTTGACTTTTTGACTTTCTGCATTGCTTCAAACAATTGACGGCCCCACGAGGAAGATTTGTAGCGGCCGGGAATTGTAGGCAACGAACGGCAAACCTTATCTCATGGCCGTTGCAATGACTCACTTTACTATTCTTTGGCAGCCGCAACTGTTGCTTGCTCCATCTAGGTCTCGCTCTCAGCTCGACGCTTGCAGTATATGTACTCGAAAAACATTCTCTTCCCCTTCTGGTAAAAACCGGAGCAATCATCATCATTTTCAGCACACTACCAATTCCAAGTATGGGATTCTGAATTGTGTATGCTGCTCTACCGATTCAACTTCACGCCGTGGTTTCGGTGGTCCGAATGACGGCAACACTAAGAAGGTCTTGCTTATCATCTTTCGTTTCTATCTTCTGCAACGCATTGACATTTCATCTCTCTTTTCAGACCCAATTGATGTCACCCTTTTGATTTTGTAACCATAATTTGAATCTAGTGCTAAACTGTTATCCCTGAATTTGGATCTAATGCTAAACTGTTGCTGCTACTTAAATTTAGGGAAAGAATTCTGCAACCGCCAGAAGGCAGGCCAAGGGCATAGTACGTCCGCAAAGGTGCTCATCTCTTTCTTCCTCCGTGGAACTTTTTGTTATATATTGTTTACATTTAATTAATAATTTTTTTAAAAAAAATCAATCCTTTCATAGCTTTGTAGCCACCAATAACGACTATCGTCTATTTAAATACAATTGGTCCTTTCGAAAGTGTTCTAACTTTTGCAGTAAATATTTCTTCTTTTATAACTTTCCTCCAAAACTCTCCTCCTTGTCTAAAGTTCTACTCGTGAATCAAGTTGGTATTTCTTGCTTTCCTAAGAGGAATTTCTCCACCACTTAAGTAGTGCAGAAATTCAAACGATTGCCATATCTTTTTTTTTTTTCCGGTAAAGCTATTTGCATTAATCCCATCGCAACCTCGCGAAGGAGAGGGAGCAAATATTGCTTTTAGGAAAGCATTTTAACGTGTTCTAATTCTTCATCTTTGGTGTTCTTAGTTCATATTATCCAATGCTTCTCGGGGCACCTTGTATGTGGTATGCAAAATATGCTGATTCACCGCAACTGGTTTAACAGTTGTATCATGCTGAATTATTTCGTTTTTAGCAACTCTTACGATGAATGATCAAGAAATATGGCAATAGTTGGTGATTCTTTATATGACAACAAAAATCAAGCTAAAAAAATATTTATGAAATGGTTCTAAGTTTGTTAAAAGACAAATGGGATGGGTTTCGTGTCCTTGGAAATCCACTTTGCAGGGTTTTCCTTATCGTTCTGCAACACGTTTTGAACATATAAAAATACCTTTATTTTGAAATTCCATTGGACTCGACTGGAGTAATGTATTATAGGAATCATCCTCTTTCAATCAAAGAGCTATTTGAACGATTCCCATGTTTGTAGTTCGAAAGGAATAGGATCCCAGGAAATTTATTCAAACCTGATTCTTCTGAAATTTTCTATTCCCATGAACGGCCTCTTACCAAGTGATACTGAGGAGGGCCGGACCCGTATATCGTTCTTGATTCTTGAAAAGTTGGTAATGGGACGTTGACTCAATTTGGGATAAGAATTTATTGCTTTTGCTCTCCACAAACGATATCATCATTGTGACACTGGGAGATAATTCTCTTTCTTGGAACTTCCACTTTATCCGCAATTTGAATGATAGATTATCAAATAATCTCATAACTCTATTAGCTTCTCTTATCAGTAACATCATTCTTTCCAGCTTTTAGATACTCAGATATGGATAGATTCCTCTATGTTTTTCACTCGTAAATCCTTTTCTCCTACCTCACTTATATGCAACCACTCACGAGCTTCCCTTTGGTATCTTTTTCCTTGAAAGTGAAGTTCCGTCTAAAATCAAGTAACTTGGGAGACCTTACAACACCAACCTGTTACAATGGAGAAGACCTTTTAAATCTATATTTTCAGATTCATGCATCATATGCAAGAAGAACAGTGAGGTCCACAGTCAATTATTTCGTCTTTGCACTTTTGCCAGAGGACTAAATTCAGTTGAGATGTATGATGACTCGTCTTTCTTACTAAGCGAGTTTTTAATGGTCAAACATTGGAACTTTTGTCCAAAAGTTTGGTGAAATTTTCTGAAAAGACTGTTGCATGATGTATTTGGATGGAGAGTAACATGAGGACATTGAAAGATTTGTTTCTCGGTTCAATATGTGTGATAATCTTCTCTGCATGTAAAGCACTGGGTCTTTTCATGATGTTGCTTTACTTGATCTGCAACGAGGTTAGAGGGCGATGTTCTTTCAGATATAGTAAGTCCTTTGGTTTAGGAGTCTACTCTTCTTCCATATACGGCTTCCTCTTTAATAAAATTTCCTTGTATGTCAAATAATGGAAAAGAAATGTAAAAGGAAAGGGATTTGAGATGCACCCAATCATTACTTATCAAAACAACTAGAACAACAACTACGCTTGTCTTAAACAAGTTGCAGTCAGTTATAGGTATCTACCATTTCTCCATTTAAATTCATCTCGGGCCAACTTTATACAAAATAATTAATAATAGTGCTAGGAGTTCTCTAGATCTTCTACTTGCCTAAAAATCTATGACAGGGACTAAAAGAATCCCCTCCCCCCAAGAAAGCATATGACCTAAAATAAACATAATAACATGTTTGAAACATATACGCAACCAATTAGTGTTGCCTATATATACATACCCACACACACACACATTGTGCCCTATCTGTCACTAAGTCGCATTGCTTCCAAGAAATTATAGGTCATTTGAGACAAATTCTTTCCATGTAATTTTAGGTCTAGCTCGTCCCTGTTTAACACCTCTACTCATTATGGTTTCACACCTTCGGATATTCTGAAACTAATATATGAAAAAAAGCACCACACTGGATATGGCATCTATAGTGTTGTAATGCAAAGGGAATAGACTTCCATGGATGCAAAAGTTTGAGTAATCTGACATGATATTGTGAGTGTATCGGTGTGGATGTCTATGGAGGAGGATGGAAGGTTTTAGGGAAGAGAAGATGCACTTAATAGCCGCACCCAGACCGTACTGATGTTTCTATTCTCCACCCCCTTCTATAATTCCACAATTTTCTGCTATTACCCCCTCCATAGGGCATTCTCCTCTATCCTAAACCTCCAAATCCACTTGCCTAATAGAGCTTTATTGAAGACCCTTTGATTCTTCACTCTAAGTCCTCCCATTTCTTCGGAGTCGTTACAAGTACTAGATGAAATGAAACTTCCTTGTTTCGTCTGTCGCATCCCGTAGGAAGTTCCACTGAAGTCTTTCCAACGTTCAGTTATGATAATTGGAGTCTGGCATAACAACATGAAATAAGTGGGTATGCTAGACAGAGTACCTTTTATGAGTACAAAGTATCTCTTTTGCCAGCCTTCTAACCACTTCTCAACCCTCTCAATCACTGGATTCCACACCAGTAGATCTCTGTTTGAAGCATCCAAAGGTAGACCAGGAGGTTGTAGGTAATGCACCAATTATCCACCCTACCTACCAGTATGATCTCACATTTTCTGAGGTTGATGTTGAGGCATAACACAACCTGGAACCAGATGAGGATCTGCCTCAAGTATGAGAAACATCTGCGATATGCATCACAGAACACCAAAGTATCATCTGCAAATAAGAGATGGTGCACCAGTATGTACGTGAAGACCTAACCTAAGAGGCGATATAGAAAGGTCATTTCATGTCAGAGATATTAATTTAATTTGAATGATACCATGTCATAATGGAGAAGATTCATAGTTTTTCAGTTCTCTCATCTCCTTCTAGTGCTTTAGAAATTATTTGTATTTGTTCTATTGAACTTGTACCTTGGTGTTTTCTAGAATTACATGTTGATCTAAATAGTGCTTTGAAGTCAGCAACCTTTTCTCTTTGTCATTATTTCATTCTTGAAAAAAAATAAAAAATTATACATACACACACACACAAAAAAAAATAATAATAATAATAATAATATATATATATATATATATATATATATATATATATATATATATAGAGAGAGAGAGAGAGAGAGAGAGAGAGAGAGACTATTGTAAGTCAGCTTATTGCAATTATTATCTAAAGCTATTGTTTACTCTTGCAGGAATTCATCCACTCCACAGTCCGATGACCTCCTTAATCGTTAGTAAACAGCCCTACCTTGCATGTTCTGCAGTGTGTAGTTGCGTATCTTTTTTGTTTGTACCTATGGTTACCGATTAATAATTTAGAGAAATGGAAAACTTTTGTTTAATTAGATGTATAAATTATAGGATGCATCAGATTATTAGCATTAAACGAATATTATACATTGAAAACTTTTAAACCTAATTTTTTTTTTGTTCTGCAATACTGACAATATAAAGAATAACAATCATTTGGGTTTAAATTGTGATGTATTGCTCGGGTTCACAACAGCTGGATGTGTTTCCGACACTTGGTTGAATCGATACCCTTTGGCCCTACCTGGGATATGTTAATAGATTACTGTTTAGCGCTGGATCCAATTTTTTCTCATACTGAACAGTTAATAAACTCTGCAATCAATTATTCTGATGTTTCTCTTGCCAGTTGGATTAGCAACTCTAACATTCCTTTTTGTGGTTTCCCCTTTCGAACTTATCTTTTGATTCCTTCATCATCCTTCCACTTGTCAAAATTATTTGAAAATGATAGTGTATCTTTTAATTGCCTCTTGGCACATTCTTCCGGAGTATAAATTTGATACTTCTGGCTAAAACTGTTATGCTTTTGGAAGCTTATTTCCAATCCAAAATGTATGATGTTCTTCTGAAGCTTATTTCCAATCCAAAATGTGTGATCATGTTTTTCTGTTATCATACTAAGTGGTCTCTTAAAGATTTCTTTTGTTATCTCTTGTTTAAAGTGAGGTCTGAGTAACAGATCTTGTTGCATATATCATATGAGGCTCATTTTCGTGCAGAAGCACCTCGTTTGAGCTCTATGAATGATGTCGGAAAGGCAAAAAGTGTGGCATCAGATCCTCAGTTTGAGGAACGGTTGCAAGCAGTAAAAAGGTGCTACTACTATTTAGAATGGTTTCTACCCCACTGCTTATCTGCAGTAGCTATCTTCCTTATAAGAATTTTAGATGTATGAATGCAGTAACTTGCCATTCTAAATTTTCTTATCAAGCCAGTTTTCCGCTCATATTGTATTGGAGTCCAAAATTTGATGATGCACGAAAGCTGCTAAAAGAGATGATGTTTCATCGCTGAACGTGGTGTACTCATTGATGTCACAGACATGCCAGTAGCCCTCGTACCTATTCTTCATTTTATCATCTTGTATGGATAGTCACAAATGAGATTCAAATAGAGAGTCTCTGTGCACCTACCCTCCACCCACCCCCCAAAAAGGAGGAAGTAATCATAGACTAGGAGAGATTCTTTTAGCAGTGTTGACCAATTAATCACCTGGTACTGGTAGTGGCAATCATTTGTACAATGACCTAGTACAAAAATAATTTCCGAACTACTTGACCATGCTTACTGGAGGCATCACCACCGCTTTGCATTCCAAGCAAGAGACTGACTGAATGATCACTTGTTACAAGTGCCGCGATCAAGTATTTAGACCTCAGATTCCAGGGCTAATTGATGTGCGATTTCAACTTCTGCGTTTATGTTCTAGGCTACTTTGGGATATTCTTTGTTCTTATAAAGTAAGCTGCTTCTACATTGTTGGCTATGCTAAATCTATGCTGTGTCAAATATTGATGTCTAATTCCTTCATTTAGATTTTTTTCCCCCATGTTTGTGGACTATGTCACTAATTTGTTGATGACATTATCCTTTTTTCTCTTTTCTTCTTCATTGATTAAAATGTGTTTCATTGACTGACATTTCCACTAACTGGTAGGTTGGCACTAAAGCAGAAAAAAGCAGAGGAAGAGAAAGCATACGGAGCAATTGACTATGATGCTCCGATCGAGTCCGAAAGTACTACAATTGGACTGGGTACCAAGGTAGTGCTATAATGGAGCTGACACATCTCCGTGTTGATCCAATCTGAGTTCTTTCTTCATATGGCCACTAATAGATTCATGCGGAATTTAATAGATTGGAGTTGGAGCAGCTGTTATTGTATTTGGACTCGTATTTGCACTTGGTGACTTTCTTCCTTCTGGAAGGTAGATTGTGGTGCTTCCAACTATGCTGGCTATTAGTTATCAAATAGATCTCATCATTTGCATCCTGGTTTTCTTTTCTACTCAATCCAGAGGTTACAAAGTTTCATGATTTGCTTGTTGCTTATTTCTTTTCAGTTTTTTTCTTAACGTAATCCTAATGAAGCCATTGGTGCAGTGTTAGTCCCACTGAGGAGATTTCCAGCACTGATAAGAGAATTGCTGAAGATGAGAGAGCTAACCTCCTGGTAAAATGTTTGCTGTCACATTGAAATTAGTTTTTTTCTAGTGTGCAACTATAAGAAAGGAAAGACATACTTTTGAGTTCAGTTGAAAATTGCTGCAGAAAGAATAGGCAATATCGGTGAAGGCACCTATTGCCAATCCCTGTCATCTCTTTATCTAATGGGCTTTCGTCTGTAGTATTCATTGCTAGTCAGTAGGCCCAACTTGTCTCTATATGCACATTCTTCAATACACTGTTTTTTGTTTTCTCTGTTGTGTGCGTTTTTCTTGAATACTAAGTATTGGATGAAAGTACGAAACAGGTCCAAATGGAGTTAAATGAATTTTTAGGATATAAAAATGTGCTATTCTAGCAATTTCTACATATAGAAGCTCTTTAGGAAAAAAAACTGTTAGTAATATGTTAAATTCACTCAATTTTATATAATTTCATGGACGCCTATATGTGTGCTCTGTTATTTAGATGATATTTTCCTTATCTATTTCCCTATATATTGTTGAAATATCATCAGATTTAATGCTTTTGCAGAAGACGCTTCAGCAAATTGAGGCAACACTGGCTTCCTCACCAGAGGATTCAATCTCCCTTGAAGTGAGTTATCGTATATGATGTAATTTAAGATGTTTTTGTTTGTAATCCTATGCTTACAGTTTCAGAATTTCTCATTTCACTCATCAAGATATAGCATACCTTCTTAGTTTAGACTCCTTGAGTGGCATATACTTGTGCTCTGGGTGGAGACGTTAACTTATTGCTTATGGAGATGAAACCGTTTTGCAAGTTAAACATTGCTCACCCATCGTTTCCGCTGCTCTATTAACTTTGTGGGAGTTACGATATGAAAAGCAAGTCTCTTAGCTTTTACTAGAGACTTTGGAACCCTTAGACTATGTGGTTCTTTGCCTCCAATTGTTTTTGCCATGTTAGTTGATGGACATCAACCCATTTCTTTTATAATGAGTCATTCAGCTTGAATCGAGCAGACAATTTCCCAGTTCGGCAACACTAAAGTCCCAGGGTTAGTTGATATTCATATTATAATTTTGATGACTTTTTGCTGGTGTGCAACTACTATACTGGCCCTAACCGTCTAATTCCTCGCCTAGCATGAAACCTTATGATGCCCCTTGTCCTCAACATCC
This sequence comes from Nicotiana tomentosiformis, assembly GCF_000390325.3. Classification (NCBI taxonomy): domain Eukaryota; kingdom Viridiplantae; phylum Streptophyta; class Magnoliopsida; order Solanales; family Solanaceae; genus Nicotiana; species Nicotiana tomentosiformis. The sequence goes on from NW_027174567.1 coordinate 713,427, forward strand.
CTGTGCATCATAGTTTCAATCCACACTGATGTCTTGTCCCAGTCACCCTTACCAAAAATGATGACATTTGGGTGATATTTAGGTGAAAGGAGGTATCAAATTTCTACAGGTTCTTATTCCGGAAAAACATGGGTTTAATGTCTCACTCTCCTCTTTCCTATATTCCAACAACAATCAAGTGGATTGGGTCATGATTTATTAAGGCCTCAACAATTGTTTGCTGAAAAGGTGCATTCATAATTGAGTGCCAGCGCTTGAGGTTCACAATATAGGAATCCCTTATAAGTTTGAGTATCAAATTGTGGATTATATGGGTTATGTCAAATTGGTTTCCTAAGGTCCAGAAGTTTAACTATTAGCTGTCTTGTGGAAGTCAAAAGGGGAAATTCTCTTGGGGGGGGGGGGGGGGGGCTGATGGAGGTAGTAACAGTGAATTTCAGACTACAAGGCTGATAATTGTAAAAGTTGTGGGTATTGCTTTGGATAGAAAGTCCTCAGAAAAAAAATTGCTCTTTTGTGTTTCTTAGGAGATGAAAGATAGAAATGCTCATTGTGCCCTGTCAATTATAAGGATTTTCCTTTATAATGTTATGTAAGAATTCTTGCTTGACAAATTCTCTTTTGATGTCATCAGTCCAAACGACCTCTTTCTAAAATTTCACTCTGCAACTGTGTAAGATTCTTTTTTTGAGAACGAACAACTGTGTAAGTTTCTTTAAATGGTTTGCAGGGAGCTGCTGTGACCTTAGCACAACTGGGGGAGTACAATCGAGCCTCTTCCCTTCTTGAGGATTTGATTAAGGTTTTCTTTTGGCTGATGTATTATTTTGTTTATGAAGAGATTTTTCGAGTCCATATGGATATCACGAAATAACCTGTTTGCAAATGCAGAAGAAACCGAGTGACCCTGATGTCTACCGCTTGCTTGGAGAAGTCAAATATGAACTGAAGGATTATGAAGGAAGTGCTACTGCTTTTAGGATGTCTTGCATGGTCAGTAGCTTATATGCTGGATAATATGCCTATTCTAGTATACTTCGTTACTGTGCGAAATACAACAACAACAAACCCAGTGAAATCCCCTATCCTATGAAAGTAGAGAGGCTGTTTCTGATATACCCTGAAGCAATAAACAAACAATAGCACCAACAAGGTAATAGGACAACGGAAGCAGATGACACATCATGTAATAACAAAGATCTAGGAATACGAAAATACAAGAATTGTGCCAATACTACTGGTAAGAATGACACACCGTGTAATAACAAGGAACTAGGAATAGGAAAATATAAGACTAGTACTAATACTACTGGTAAGATTAGGGGAAACTGTCGACTACATGTCAACCCACAACCCTAATTTTCGACCTCCACACCTTCTTATCGAGGGTCATGTCCTCGATAAGCTGAAGTAATGCCATGTACTGCCTAATCACCTCTCCCCAATACTTCTTAGACCTCCCTCTACCGCTCCTCTAACCTGTCATGGTCAACCTCTCACACCTCCTAACCGGGGCATCAATGTCTCTCCTCTTCATATACCCAAACCATCTCAACCTCGATTCCCGCAACTTGTCTTCCACGGGAGCCATGCCCACCTTGTCCCTAATAACTTCATTCTTAATCTTATCCTTCCTGGTAATAAGAAAATTATATTATTGATTGATGTTTTAACTATAATACAATGAGCCCTATTTATAACTATACACAATACATACTCTACTCTTATTTCATGTGGATTATACTTATTTACACAACTATTTAACAGTTACTTTAAATAGTTTATCATTGTTTATGGTGTGTACGGTGTACCTCCTTTGAAACCTCATGTTCTTCCTTTTCTTGTAGCTCCCTTTACATGGATGAATGCTAACTTGAAAGTACTTTACCTAGGAATCTAAACATCTACCTACCCTGAAAGCTCTGTGATTTATATATATATATATATAAGTTTTGTCATGTTAGTTGACCATATCAGAATCGCACTAGACACAATTTTAATTAGACATTATTCACCTCTTCTTTTTTGGACCAAGTTTTCTCAGCACTTTCACAAGCTTGAATAACCTGCTAGGATGGTCTTACAGGTGTCCGGAACTATTGATTTTGGAGTTCTACGTGGCCTTACAAATGCACTGATAGCTGCAAAGAAGCCAGATGAGGTTGGTTGGTCAATATGCTGTTTCCTCTTTTTCAATTATTTCATTGCCTGCACTACCAGACAGGAAATGATTCTCAGTTTCTTTGTCCCAGTTAACCACATTTTTGACAGCTTGAGAATTTGTCAGATCTGATAAAAATGTGAAGGTGTCTTCTTTGTTGGAACTGAAGAGAAAAGAGTATCCATATTTACCATCATAACCACTGTTCATAAGTAAAAAAGTGAGTCCTAGAAGTATGAACAATTATGGACAAGTGAATATTATGCACTGAGGTTGAGTGAACACTGTAAAAATGTGTTGCGCTCATTGGTGTTCAAGATACTATGTGAAACTGGATATGTAAACTGCCTAAGATTTTAGCCTTTCGCCAAGGGTATGATATTTATGAATGTTTTCTTCTCAAACTCCTGCCATGTTACATGGACCCTTCATTTGTCATGATGCACCTTTGTTAAAATTGGATATGACGTATATATTCGGTGCTCCACATGGATCCTTCAAAATATACGACAAAATAAATGTATCTGTGCAGGATTCATGTCTATGCATGAATGCATGTAACATGTGTCGAAATTCATATACGTCTTGATTCATCACTTGAATAATGAAATCTTATAAAGCTTTCTACAATATGCCGTACGCTATTCTCTATTTTAATTATAGAATATTTACTTATCTTATTAGCATAGGGATCAATTACCTACCCTATTATACATAGTCTAAGACTTCGATGTAATGAGCTAAGTTGCTTGGACTTGAGTGCGGGTGTCCAATATGGGTGCGGATCTAGAGGTTGAATCCTTCATCGATTATGTTTGCTGCTATAATAACATAATTAAATCTGAATTCCTATCATTTTCATGTCAATATGTGGACTTGATATGACTGTTACATTTTTAGGCTGTTCAAATGCTTTTGGCATCTCGCAAACGTCTAAATGAAGAAAAAACTATCGGTAGCAGTGATGGAACCAAGAAGAGTGCAGTGAAATCAAAGTCAGACGTTGACCCAATTCAAGTAAGCTTTGATATCATAGCATGTCAAATCTGCTAGTCCCTTAGTCTTAATTTGTTTGGCACAATTATTATTTGGGGAGTAAACAAATTCTCAAACATTTATTAAATATTTCTTACTTTGAATTTCTAAACATGTAAATTTATCTAAAATATAAGTTCTCTTTGAAACTTAGATGAGTTGCCACCTGCACTCTGAACCCCGGAGGAAATAGTTGTTAGGTTTTATCATGTCTCCACTAACTCATCTGGTAGCATGTAAAACTTTCTTCATCTATAAAAAGATTACCACATGAATCCAAATAATACACATTGGCGCACCACTATCACGGCTGTCCGATACATTGGAGCAGATGTTAGAGAATGAAACCAACAGTAGAGATCAATAAAAATAAAAATCTAGTTAATAATTTGAGGAAATGACAATGGAGAAGAAGTTCCTAGCGTTAGATGACTAGCACTACCAGAATATCATGTTCAAAGCTGTTAACAATTTCTACAGTTCTTTCACTTAGTTCAACTGTAAAGCTGTTCAAACGTGTTAGGTACTGTTGGTTAATATGAGCGAATACTGCAGAGTGCACATTTAATGAGTATTAACTTCTTGCCACAAGATATACAAAGTCCGGTGCAGATTTAGGCCCAAATTATGGTGCACGTGAACCCATGATCTTTCTGCCAAACTAGGTATTTTTGTACATAATTCCTAGAATTGATCAAATATTATTTGCTGCCCCTTATGCTCCAAAGTGGTTCAATAGTACACTTGGTTGAATGTTGAGTTATTTATCCAAAAGAAGAGGGATCAATTCCTACTAAATACTTTTTTTGTTCTTCTTTCTATACTGGTGCACCCATGTTCTATAAATCCTTGATCCGCCTTTGTACAAAGTTGTTTCGTCTTTTCCTCTATGCATAGCACAGGCAAGAGGTTGATAGGATCTTATCTGGAACCCTTACCAATCACGCTCTCTTATGTCATCTCGTTTTGTAAGTGCCAAATGTAATTTTGAAAATCCTATTCAAGAAAATGAGGCAATTAAGTAGTCATTGACAATTTGGAACTTTTCTCTTGTTGCTAACTTCTGTACAACTCATTATCCTCCAAAGCATTATGAGCTAGTCTTTTAATGCAAAATTGTGTTTTCTGTTTTCACAAAACTAGTCTTTATATTTAATTTGGCCTACTATGCAAGTGAAATAAACAAGTAAACAACCACTTTCCTTAGTGGCGAGCCACTTTTGAGCGAACTGAACTCTTGGACTAGCTGAAAGGGAAGGGGGAAATTGTACAAAGTATCTTTCCCTCATTTAACTATTTAAGGCACCAGTCTCAAAGGCAAGGAATGTTGCACTCTTGTGCTTGAACGAATGCACTCATTGCTTGTGGTTATGTTGAATTTTTTTTCTTCTCGTTTACAGGTTGACCTGCTTCTTGGAAAATCATACTCAGAATGGGGTCGTGTCAGCGATGCTGTGTCTGTATATAATCAACTCATTTCTACCTATCCTGATGACTTTAGGGGTTACTTAGCAAAGGTTTTTTCCATCTGGTCCTTATATATTTTACCGCGATGGTTATTTCCATATTCTTTCACTTAAAGTTTGCGCGATAAGTGGATTACACATTTGGGTGATCCGAAAATTGTGTTTTGTGCAATTGTTATTGACACAACAACAACAACCCAGTAAAATCCCACAAGTGGGGTATGGGGAGGGTAGAATGTACGTAGACCTTATCCCTACCCCTGAGGGATAGAGAGACTGTTTCCGAGAGACTCTCAGCTCAAGAAGACGAAAAACGACAATAGAATCTGTGACAACAAAAATCAGAGTGATAATATTAGCATCGTATGAAACAGAAAATGGATAGAAAAGCAATAACAACAACCAGTAATAGAGCCACCGTACTATGAAAAAAAATGGAAAAATAGTGTGGACACAAACTTACACCACTAATAACCAGTGTTTTTAAGAGCGAGAAGCGCAAAAAAGCGACAAGGGCTCGCCTCGCTTCAAAAGCGAAGCGCACGCTTTATTAAAGTGAAGCGCAATTCTTAAAAAACATAATGTAAACCTTGCAAAGACACAATATAAAATTATAAATAATCAAAAAGTTCAATTTAAAAACTTAAAAGTAGGTACTATGTACCACCAAATCCTCCACAAACCATAGGACAAGCAAAATCAAAGCTACTAAATTACTAGAATCAACATTTTATTCTTCTACTCTTCTTGTTCTTCTTCAAGATTGTCAAAATCTTGAATTCCTCTATTATCTTCATATTGCTCGCCATCTTCTTCTCCCCCCCTCTTCATGATTACTTTCATCTTCATCAATTAGGGATAGGGATCAACTTGTAGTAGCCACACTTTTTCCCTTCCTAATCGAGCTTGCACTTGAAGTATTCCCCCTTAAACCATAAGGATTCTCCCCAACTCCACTAGCAACCGCAACATCACCCCAAGTGAAATTAGAGTCGCCTTCAAATACTTCTTCATCTTCACAATTTTCGGGGACTCCGGTTAGCCACTCATTAGCCTCATCAATATTGTCCAAAAGAATTGGATCAATTAAATTGCGGTGGTTGTAGCGACGCCTCAATGCTCTATTGTATTTTATGAACACAAGATTATGGAGGCGCTTCAAGGTTAGTCGATTCCTCTTCTTTGTATGAATCTACAAACAAGATGTGTCAACTAATTAGTAGGAGTTGGGACAATTGAGATATAATTTACTTTATCTCAAAACACGAAATAATTCTTTTTATTTCTCACGTGTTCAAAAACGCTCCAGTTCCTTTCACATCCGGATGAGCTACAGGTTAAACTTAGAACTCTGATGGCGAAAGTCTGTAAATTCGGAGTCTCTACACCATATTGGTCCCACCACTCAACTATAGAAGTGAAAAAAAATATTCAAGAGTTAATAAGTATAAAAAATACATTAAAGTTAGAGCTATAAAATATAGAAGCACTTGGTCACCTGGCGCCTTCGTCTTTCCTTGTTTAATAGCAAGTCGGAGCTTAAAAAGTCCCTCAGCTGCCTTGTAAATAGCAAGTTGATCTACTATCTTTTCTTGCAAGTCTTCATCTGGGGCCAACTTGATAACAACCTCATGGAATCCTGTCCACACTTCTCTAGCCAATGAATTATTCTCATGCTGATCATAAAAGAGTGACGGGTTCAGAATAAGTCCAGCTGAATGCAAAGGTATATGAAGTTGCTCACTCCATCTTGCATCAATGATCTGAAAGACCTTTGCATATTTCTGCTCATCAGTGAATGATGCTTGAATAGCCTCCTTGACCCTATCCATAGCTTCATAGAGGTAGCCCATTGGTGGTTTTTGCTCCCCATCCACCAAACGGAGTACTTTAATCAAAGGGCCACCAATTTTAAGAGCATGAAGGACATTATTCCAAAAAGAATAAGAAAGAATAATGCGTGCAACATCTTTCCCCGCACTTTCCTTTGCAAATCTACTCTTGCTCCATTCCTCTGAAGTGAATAACTTTCTCAAATTGGATTTTTACAAGTGGATACTATGCAAAGTCAAGAAAGCAGTGGCGAACCTTGTCTTGCCCGGTTTCACCAAATTTTTTTGTCTGGTGAATCTTCTCATCATATTCAATAACAAGGGCCGTTGAGAAATATAAGAATGTACCCTAACGCCGTGGCCAAAAACTGTAGAGAAGGGTTTTTCCTTGAAAATGTCCCCGAATATTAAGTTGATACAATGAGCCGCACATGGAGTCCAATAGACATTCTTGTACGCTCCTTCCACCATGCCACCCGCTTTCACATTTTCACTCGCATTATCAGTGACCACTTGAACAACTTTGCTTGGGCCAATCTTTTCAATGGTGTTCTGAAACAAGGTGAACATTTTGATGTGGTCAGTGGATGAGTCGCTAGCATCAATGGACTCAAGAAACAAACTTCCCTTGGGAGAATTCACCAACACATTAATAATCATTTTCCCAATTCTTGCCGTCCACTTATCCATCATAATGGAGCAGTCATACTTGTTCCACGCAACTTTATGTTCCTCCACAATTTTATTAGTCTACTCCACTTCCTTATTTAGATAAGGACCTCTGATTTCATGATAAGTGGGAGGCTTCATTCCAGGTCCGTATTGACCAACGGCCTCAATAAAGTCTCCAAAAGTGTCAGTGTAGTTGACACAATTGAAGGGGAGCCCAACATCATAGACCCATCGTGCAAAAGCTCTAACTGCACGATCCCTCAAAATGTCCTTAGCAATTTTTTGTACATCTTTTCCACCGCTCTTTCCTTCCGTCTTCTTTGGGAAATAGCAATCTATAGGACCTTTAGTCCTACTCGTACCCGTCGATCCATGGCTTGAAGAGATTGCATCTCTTCCCCGTTTTGTTGGAAGTGACAATTCTTCAATATCATCATCATCATCAAGATTGGTCACCAATGGTTGATGACTCATTTGATTTTTTTGCTCCTTCTTCTTCTCAACAAAATTCTTTATTTCATCCCTCACCTCCGGTGGGCATTTCGGACAACTTGTGACGTTTCTATCGCCACCAATAAGATGGAATTTAAAGCGATAAATTCCACCCGTTGTAATCTTGTTACAAAACTTGCATACAACATTTGTATTCTTCTCATTAACTCTATCGCCATATCGCCAAGCCGGGTCTTTATCTTTCGATCTTTGAGACATTTTGAAATCCCTATTAAGATATAAGAAAATACATAATCAAATAAACTGAAAATACATATAATATATATAATAATTAATTTTATAAACCGAAATACACATTAAAAACATCAAATAAACTAAATATAACATATATAATTTTCTAAAATGAAATACATATAAAATTAATCAAATAAACTGAAAATATAACATATATATAATAATTAATTTTATATACTGAAATATACATTAAAAAATCAAATAAACTGAAAAATATAACATATATAAATAATAATTAATTTTATATACTGAAATATACATTAAAAAAATTAAATAAACTGAAAAATATAACATATATAAATAATAATTAATTTTATAAACTAAAATACATATTAAAATTAATAAATAAGAAGAATAAAAGGGGGGAAAAACAGAATCTGGACGGGTTAGAGATAAAAGGAAGAAGAAGAAGACGTTGAAGTCTGAACATTCAACAGTGTGCAAACTGGACTGTCAGAGATAAACGGAGAAGAAGAAGGAAGAAAGAAGGAAAAAGAAAGAAAAAAAAAGCAGAATCTAGACGGGAACAAGAAGAAGAAAGAAAGAAGAAAGAAAAAAAAGAGAAGAAGAAAGGCGAAGAAGAAAATTACCTGGACTAGTCAGCAATGTCGATGAAGTTGAACCCTAGCTTTGGTCGACGTCGATCGAAGAAGAAAGAAGAAGAAATGGTCAGTTTTTGTCGATTTAGGGTCTGTTTTGTATAATAAAAAAACAGACCCAAAGTTTTTTTTTTTTAAAAAGGGCCCTCTGCGCTTTTTTAACAGAAGCGATCGCTTCATCGCTTTCCTCGCTTCGTCGCTTCCTCCATTGAAGCGTGCACTTCCCTCGGTCGAGTCGCCTCAGGCAGCTAGAAGCGACACTGGGTCGCGTCGCGTCGCTTCGCACTTAAAGCGACGAAGCGATCGCTTTTCTAAACACTGCTAATAACCCAAAGACAACACCCTAACAGGCTAGCTCCACCCCCGATACGAAGGAAGAAAAGCGCTCGACTCCCTCCTAACCATCCACCCTAATGCTCGTTCTCCACACCTTCCTATCTAGAGTCGGGTCCTCGAAAATCTGAAGTCGTGCCATGTCCTGCCTGATCACCTCACCCCAAAACTTCTTAGGTCGCCTTCTACCTCTTCTCATATCCGTCAAAGCTAACCGCTCACACCTCCTAACCGGGGCATCTTGGTTTCTCCTCCGCACGTGCCCGAACCATCTAAGTCTCGCTTCCCGCATCTTGTCGTCTATGGGAGCCACGTCCACCTTCTCCCGAATATCTTCATTCCTAATCTTATACAGCCTAGTGTGTCCACACATCTATCTCAGCATGCTCATCTCTGCTACTTTCACCTTCTGAATATGAGAATTTTTGAGTGGCCAACACTTAGCCCCATATAACATGGTCGGTCTAACTACCGCTCGATAAAACTTGCCCTTAAGTTTCGGTGGCACCTTCTTGTCACACAGGGCTCCAGAAGCTAACCTCTATTTCATCCACCCCACCCCAATACGATGCGTGACATCCTCATCAATCTCCCCGCTCCCCTGGATAATTGACCCAAGGTACTTGAAACTTCCTCTCTTGGAGATGACTTGTGAGTCAAGCCTCACGTCCAAATCAGCTTCCCCCGTCCATTACTGAACTTGCACTCCAGATATTCTGTCTTAGTCCTACTCAACTTGAAACCCTTAGACTCAAGAGACTGTCTCCAAACCTCCAGCCTCTCGTTAACGTCGCCTCGCGTCTCATCAATCAATCAGAGCTATATCATCAGCGAACAACATATACCAAGGCACCTCCCCTTGAATATGGTGTGTGAGTGCATCCATCACTAGAGCAAATAAGAACGGGCTGAGCGCAGATCCTTGGTGCAACCCCATAACAACCGGGAAATGCTCTGAGTCACCACCCACAGTCCTAACCCGAGTCTTAGCTCCATCATACATGTTCTTTATCACCCCTAATGTAAGCTACTGGTACACCTTTCACCTCCGGGCATCTCCAAAGCACCTCCCTGGGAACCTTGTCATATGCTTTCTCAATGTCAATAAACACCATGTGCAAGTCCTTCCTATCCTTGTACTGTTCCACCAACCTCCTGATAAAGTGGATAGCCTCCGTAGTCGAACGACCCGGCATGAACCCGAATTGGTGGTCAGAAATAGACATCGCCCTCCTCAACCTTCCTTCCACCACCCTCTCCCAAACTTTCACAGTATGATTGTTATTGACACACTTTAGTAATATTGTGTAATTGACGTTAAGTTTAATTAAAAGAAATACTAGAGTTCCTAATCTGCAAAGCTTATTTTAATGTGGAGATAGTAGAGATAAGATGCAAAGGACAGTGTGAAGCGTAGCATTTAAGGAATAAATTGCTAGTTTTCAGCAAATTTCAAATTAGTGTAAAGGAATAGTAATCGATAAATAGCATAATATCTTACAGCATGAAAATGTTTCATAATGACGTGATAATTATTTTTAAAATTTTTGTGATATATTTATAGGTTTAAGATATTGATCATCTCGATTTGTGCAGGGTATTATTTTGAAAGAGAACGGAAATGTTGGTGATGCTGAGAGAATGTTTATACAAGTGAGTATATGAATAGCTATATGAATAGTCTCAGACACCCTTCCCATAAGCTGACACCAAGATAAACGCTTCCTTCCATCTTCGTCTTTTTAAGAGACGATGATCAACGTGCTATGCTTCTCCTTTGGCATGAGGTCCTTGGCTTGAGATTATTAGGTAGTTAAAGCCAACTGGGGCCTTGTGTTAACTCTCCCTTTCCCTTGCAATTATTTTCTATAATTTCTATGAACAAAATACTAAGTTATTATTGGTCATTAGTTATGGTACAATTATTACTGTCCCAGATATGACAAATGGTTTACCTTTCTTATTGGGAAGCATTCTTGTTTTGCCTTCTCATAGGCAACATAAGGATGCGCTCTTTACTCTAATAAAACTTGACATTGATGAAACTTTCTTTTCATATTTAAATACCCCAGATAACTTGAAGGCAAAATAATGAATTGTAGGGAGAGGAGTCCTACTTCTCTCTAGAGTCTAAAAATGTGAAAGAGTAGCTGATGGGAAAGAACCCAGATTCAGAGTTCTGGAGAATGGAGATCATATACTGAAAAGAAAGGAGTTCCTCAAGATTTGTCTGATTGCCAGATTTGAGCAGATAGATTCTGCTTGAACTACTTTTTCTTTTATACCTTTGCTTTTAACAAATAACAAGGAGTACATGAAAATAAGTATTCTTCATTTTGCTCATTTTTTATAAGCTTGATTAGACAATCTTTTGAGTCACATAAACTGCTACTGGGGTAGTAATATAGGTCATGATAGTTAATAGTCAAAATATTAAAAAAATATTGAGAAATGGTGATTTAAAATTTTTCTTTGATTCTCCAAATAGTAATAGTGACACATAAAAATGGAATAGAGGAACTATCTTTTTAAATTGTGCTTGGGCCTGTGGTCTGCACAGGCTTCCTCTCCACTAGTAGTTTAATATGTTTGAGTACTGCTGCTTTGTTGCACTCCGATAATCCTATCCAACTTTTGCCTCAGCTTTCTCAAGCTTGAGTCCACTTCCCATGAAACTTTTCAGCACTTACTCTCTAGGTAGTTTACAGACTGGGAATAGATGCTTGTATGCCAAAAGGAACAGAATAATTATTTTCAGTATTTTGAAGTATACCGGCATAGAATACCTCTCTTGATGTGGAACTACAAATTTTTGGCTGGCAGTAGCAGCCCTGTCAAGCTCAAGAATAAAAGGTAATGAATATGGTTACTGAAAAACATGGATATGCTTCTTCTTTTTTTGGTTAGTCCGTTTATATTACTAGGACTAGGAGGGTGTACAGCATACATTGATTGTCAAAACTAGCAAAACTATGAGGAAATGGGATCTGACCCCCAGAAGGGTCGTTACAAAAAGGGGAGTTTAAAGGGATACTACTTCTACTAATCTACTATTACAACTACTAGTAGTTACTACATATCTAAGATAAGTTACTCCTGACTGATCAGCTTGTAGCATATCTGAAACAAAAGGCGATGGAGCATAAAAAAAAGTTGATTGTGTCTGAATACTCCATGCTACATCCATGTTTAGCCAGTCGGTCTGCCATCCCATTCTGCTCCCTGAATGTATGAGTGATGGATTATCCAGCTACCTGATCAAGAACCTGCAATCATTAATAAGATTAGCTTTGTGCTAGGCATAGGCCTTGTAGTAAAGCATGCAGCTCAGTTTGGACGCTAAGGTGAATATACAGTCTTATATTTGAGCAGAATGACTGGCTTGTATCTTGGGAGGGTGAATTATGGAATCTCTGGTAAGGATAAACTTGCATAGTTAGCTTGCAAAGGGACTAACTATGTAATCAGGAAAAATACATGTCGTTAGGATCTTGTTGCCATCTCTGAAAACCATAAAAGGGCATCCCGGTGCACTAAGCTCCCGCTATGCGCGGGGGCCAGGGAAGGGCCGGACCATAAGGGTCTATTGTACGCAGTCTTACCCTGCATTTCTGTTCTGCAAGAGGCTGTTTCCACGGCTCGAACCCATGACCTCCTGGTCACATGGCAACAACTTTACCAGTTACGCCAAGGCTCCCCTTCCCATCTCTGAAAACCATATGCTTCGTATTTTGGCTTATCCATGACCGGTCTTTGCTTTGTATTAGTTTAGCTATGCTCTTTTTCCCATACACAATTTAGTCATTGACAAGACATTTCTAGGTTCCTGAACAGCAGTGTCATGATAGGTCCTCTATGTTTCTACCTATGTTGCTCGAATGCTCCAAAATGTGTCTGCACCTGCGTGGGACCTTCAAAAATGCTGCAAGCTATTTGATCATTCTGTGATATCGGCATGCTTGCCTGATTGGTTTTAATGACAGAATGAAAACTTGTTAAATTTTATCTCTTAATCCAAATTTATGCACCTGCAATTTGCTTTTGAAAAATTTAAGGATTTCATGTTAACACTTAGATTATCATTTATCTTCTAACATGGGGGATGATGTGACAGGCAAGATTCTTTGCACCAGAGAATGCGAAGGCGCTTGTTGATAAGTATTCAAAGTGATTACCGTTGAATTGACCTCTGATATCCTGGCTGTTGGACTATTTGAGATGGCTCGAACAGTAGCTTGAATTGTCCAACACCAGAGAAAGGTTAGTAGGCCAAGAATTTGTGAATTGTGAGATTCTTCGGCAACTGAGAAGTAGTAACTGTATGGCAGTTTTCGCATCTGCTTCAGTTCTAATTGCTGGGTACGCTACTGGAATTGTATATTCAAGATGTACTACTTGTGTACACATAGGACATTTCTGTTTGAATAATGTGGACGATGGTCGAAAAGCGCTGTTTTGACATTCTGTGTACACTGAGGTTGGGACTACCTCTTTTCCATTTCTTCTTATTATTACTGTGTTGGTTTTTTTTTTAAAATGAAATACGCGAGGTCAGCACTCAGCAGCACCTTAGATGATACGTTCACGATATTGACGCAGTACTAACTGGGCTAATTTGGTGTCCACCAGCCAAAATCCTGCGGGGATCCAATGAAGGAAACAGAGCCATCTACCCAATCAGATTGAATTAAGGGAAAGCAATAATAGAAAGCATTACCTGTTTGGCTCGGCATGCCCGTATCATCGATCAAGAATAAGCTGGTCAATGACTAGTGTGCAGTATGGTTAACCTATAAGCCTCGACGTTATCTGGGCGTGGACAGATAACTATTCATAATTTCCTTTAACTACTTTATTATACATATTCTACTATTCTGTTTCAATTGCAGAGCCATTTGGGAACTGCCATTGGTAGCTTGAAACCAAAATAATGCAATTTAATTCTTTTATTGAGCGCTATCTGATGATTTTGGGAATGGATAGTTGATGTGATCGGATCATATCCATAATTTGACGAAATATATACTCTCTTAGCACGCATTTATGTGGATTAAAGTACGTGATTGCTGTGTGCCTCATTAACAACCAAGGAGTTGGACTTTGTGCTCTTCCTCGCATCTTGCCCTCCTCAATGCCTTACCCTTTCCCTATAGCCTAATTGTGGCTCGCTGTATTCGCATCTGCAATCGTAGTTAACTCGTTAGAGATTATTTCTCGTCAGAAATTGCAGTTTTACTGAGTCAACGAAAGTATTGGGTTCTCCAAATAAGTGCGTTGTTTTAGTTCATTTACTAGTTATGTGGGAGACCTAAAGTGTAATGAGGGATCGTTTGTGCAATAATTTATAATGTTGGTAGTTATGCAGCTGAACATCATGTAGAGATTGTCAAGTGGTAATAATAATACAGTGAACATTATGTAGGGTACACTTATTTTAAAAAAATTGTCTTTACATACTTATATTTATGTATTGTTAATACATGTAATCATATTTTACACGGGCTTCTCTTTAGGGAATCGGATTTGCAAATACCATGAAGCGATGAACTCCCTTTATCCAAAGCCTAGATATCCTGTTGTGATGCAAGGAAGTACTATCCCTAGTCGTCCTTTGTTTCCCAAAAAACGGTAGCAAAATCTCCTTTCTCTACACGTATAATGGTGTATTTATGAGTTATACGTAGTATGTAGGAGGAGGAAAAGCTAATAGGCTAATTAGTACCCCATATGACTAGACCCGACCCAATAGCCTTTCCAACAATGTAATACATTGATTTTTACATAAATTATGGTGGTATTATTATTAAGCTTATTGCGAACCAAATACTGCATGATTGATGGGTGGATTTAATTTTTTCTTATATAGCAAGTGAATTATATGTGAAACTTTATGATGGAATTATTTTGCTAATGTGGCCACTATTCAAAGACCCGAAGGGCCTCGTGATGTAATGGTGGCAAAAGTTGAGCCTGGATGCCGGGAAAGTGAAATAAACAAAATGAAAGAAGAAAGCAAAAGAGCGGTTTGTCTATGACGTCAATCTCTCTCCCTCTCAAATTAAATTTGGAAGTTTCTATTATGCCCCAAAACTAGAATAGGATGTCAATCTGTCTCCCTCTTAGTAAGATGAATCCTGGTGCTAATTTCCTGCTTCTAATATGAATGGGTCGGGCCTGTTAACTGATGAAATTAGTATGAATAACTTGAGAGAACAGACAAAGAAGAAAAGAAATGCTCCGAGCTTGCACGATGTAGTGATGCTTTATTAAACAAATTAAAGAAAACATGTTTGATTGGCAAGAAATCTACAACATGCATGAGACGTAACTTGAGATGAATTAAGATGGTGGAGGAATAACACTTATTGGACTAAACACTCTTTCGCTTTCTCTTCTTCTGTAGTAAAATAGATGAATTGCCATGCATGGGCCGGCAAAGGAAAAAATGAATAGGAAAAAGCAGTACAATGATGATCATTAGCTATAGATCGATCGTTAATTGCATGCGCAATATAATATTGCATGGAATTACGTACGCTAGGCGGTCAACTGCACAATTGAGGAGGCATGATTCCCTGGTGGTGTTGGTGATTGTCTGGAGAGCAGCAGCCAACGTTGTGAATGATATTATTATCATCGCCGACGTTATTAATGGTGGATAAATCAGAAGAATGATGACGCTGCTGTAGTTGGAAAAAGGCATCATGATCATGAGCTGGTGCTGGTTGTTG
Organism: Nicotiana tomentosiformis; assembly: GCF_000390325.3. NCBI lineage: Eukaryota > Viridiplantae > Streptophyta > Magnoliopsida > Solanales > Solanaceae > Nicotiana > Nicotiana tomentosiformis. The sequence goes on from NW_027174567.1 coordinate 729,003, forward strand.
TTGTCTCTTGTTGTTAGAGTTCATGTTTTTCAAAATCTTCTCGAAGACGGGGACTTCACAAGGAATCTTGAGGAGTCCCTGTTGTTGGAAACCAAACTCTTCTTCGGCTTCTCTTAAGAGGATTTGAAATGATGGGTGGCCCAAGTAGTCCATTGGGATGACGAATCTCTTGACCTCTTCTTTGTCGTCCTCCTTGCCAACGGATACTGCAAGGCACCCTTTGGGGACTGCTGCATCGGAGCTATTAATGCCGCATCCCTCTGCAGGTGATCTGTCCTTTTCCGAGAATGAAAGGGTTTTCTTGAGGAACTTATTGATGCTTTTGGTGCTGCTGCTGTTGTTTATACTAGTACTACTGAGGAGGTTGTTATGGAGGTGGGTGGAGGAGGGGGAGGCAGCTGCTATCTTCTTCCATTTCTTGAGGAGCTGCTGAAGCCTAACTATTTGTCTGATCTTATTAGAAGAGCTGCCTGCGGGGACAGCTTTGTTTGATGGATCCATAGCTTAATTTGCTAGCTGGATGATCAGGTAAAACACATACTACTATATATAGGAGGTGGAGGAGCAAGCCTAGTCATGTATTAATCAATTACAATTAATTATTGGGTGAATTATTCTACTAGCTAGCCCCTATAATGCGGATGACCTGTTGCCTATAGGTACGGTACCTTCATCATTATTAGCAACCAATCCCCCATTAAGTAATTAACGTATAAATTAATTAATTAATTAAAAGAGTCTCTCGATCGGTCTTTGGTGCCTAACCACCTTGTTTTTAGTTATTTTCAAATATAGGGTTGGTTACTAGTTAGAGAACCCAGCTACGGATATATAGGATACTCTCTTCCGTACAAGTTACATTACACCTCTTCTCCTTTTCACTTTTGTCCTATCCCCATTAATCAAGTGATCAGGAGAGTTATTATTATATAGAGAATGAAGGATATTAATTAGTATTTAATAGCGTAAATTCTAGAGTTGCATCTTAACTGTCACATCCTTCAATTCATCTCAGCTCCAATGCTTTTGTTACGCTGGCTTTCCACGTTCTAATTGTTTCAACTATACGAAACCAATACTGCTGCTGTATTCTTATTAATATTACAAGTCCACTTGCTAATTAAGTAACTGGACACTCTTAAGCCTTGGTGAAAATTAAAATAAACAAAACACAATTTGCTAGTGGACTGGCCACTCTTAATGAAAAATTAAAAGGCTTATGACCTATGTGGCATCATAATTTCGTTTGGCATGTGATTAGCCCCTATTATTCGCTTGAACTGTTTCCGGCTTCATTTCTTATTGAATTACCTGACTCTTTCTTTTTCTAATTCATTATAATATATGGGTTCCCTTTTACTTGATTCTCCATATTCTTCTAAACTTCCTGAGAAGTCTAGCAACGTAGTTTGAAGTCGGAGTCATCAAGATTAGTATTCCATAGGTCAAGAATATTTTGAAATATGGGTTTTAGGGAACCGACTTTTTCCCAATTACCAAAGTTAGTATTTTTTAACTGAAATAATCGTTTATTTGTGAAGAAAATCATTCGGAGCAATCATTATTAGGCATGATTCGACAAATGATTAATGTGCAATGTATATGTAATATACTCAAATATTTTAAGTCAGCTAGACATATTTTGACAATGCTATGTGGTCATAAAACTAATTAAAATCATTCAAAAAGATTTATTTTTTCCTTGAGACAAGATTTTTATTTGCAAATGTGAAAATACGTTTAGTAAACCTTATAATTACGTAGATTGATACTATTCAGGTCTATCTGAAATATTTGTTAAGGAGGCGAAAATATTTATTAGCAGTAATTAATAGTGGTCAAAGAATCCATTGCAGAGGCTGGATTTGTGCAATCTCATCATAGATATTGATGTACACATACATGATAAAAAGTAAGGCAAATCCAGGAAGGAAGGCGGTATTAATGCAGGAAGTTATGTGTAATCGTGCATAAATCAAGAATTGGAAGAAAGGGCAGAAAGCGCGCAGGGCCTCATTAATAAATGACTGGTTTGGGTTAGGCACATGATAATCCTTTACAAAGTCAATGACAGCGGAATAATGATATAGCTAATGGAGATGAACGTGCAGCAGATTAATACGCGTAATCATTAACTGCATACTGGGATGCGCGCTCTTCCAAGTTGACGTAAATCCGGAAATAACGTGATTCATTCTTGGGGAATGTAACTACACATTATTATTGTTACTTCTTCTCAGTTCTCAGTTCTCAGTTCTCATCACTCTCCACCGGCCATGTGCCCAGCTTCATTTAACTAGCCCTGCTGGTCTCAGCGGCTACTTCCTCCCACCCCAAACCAGCCATGCTCACCTTCAACGTAACACTATTTTAATCAGTAAATGCAATGGCGGGTACATTTTTGTACTGCCATGTTACGCATCTGTCTAAATACATAGACCATGGCCTCCACTTTGCCTGACCTCAACATTTTTTATTCCAACCCCATATTTACTAGGGTGAAGAAACAGGAAGAGAAGTAACTATGAATGCAACAAGAGAATCAATGAGATTTCACACAAACTCTAACATAGATCCCCTTTAGTTACACAGGAACTTCCTATACCATCCTCAGATATTTGATCACCCATCAAAATAAGTTCAACAAGATTTCTTTTGTTGGTTAACATGCTTTATTTTAAAGGTAAACACCTATTTATTAAAATCAAAATTATTTTAAAATATTATTTTCTATAGCTACCTTATATATTTTATAACAAAATAAGTATTTATGGTATACTACCACTGAAGCATGAAATACGATATTTATGTGTTTTTCTCTCTCTTTCTTTCAATTAACACACGATTCTCTCTCAGAATTTTTTTTTTTCTAGGTCGAATCATAGATACACGAAAGAGAAACAAATCATGAAAGAAAGCCTAAAAATCTCAAAATCAAAAATATAAAGTAAATCTATAATCAAAAAAAGGAAGCGAAGATACCTTGGGCGACAGAGAGATTGAAAAGAAAGAGGGATTCTTAGCGCGGTAAGTAAGAGATATAAGAGGAAGAAGCGGTCGAATTGGAAGCGTTGTAAATTGAAATGGAAGAGGTAGTTGTCACGACCCAAATACCTAACCATCGTGATGGTGCCGATCGTGGAACTAGGCAACCCGACATTCTCAATATGCTTTCAATATATAACAGAAGTGAGCTAAAGCAATTAAACTAACGGAAGGTTTACATAATAACGGGGTAAAAACCCAAAACACAAGTGCGGAATGATAGCCTGACATCGGGGTGTCACTAAGTCATGAGCATCTAATAACCAATCTAGAAACAGAGTCTACTACAGTCTGTGCCAAATGCCAATACAAGAGAGAAAAGATAATAAGAAAGGAGAAACAAGGACTGCGGACGCCGGCGGCTACCTCGTAAGTCTCCGATAATCAGCTCGCGCACGAACTCAGCGACCGCCAGAACCGTACACACCTGGATCTGCACAGGAATTGCAAGGTGTAGCATGAGTACAACCAACTCAGCAAGTAACAGAATTAAATAAGGAACTGAGAAGCAGTGACGAACTATAAAAAAAAATACAGATCATTTCAAAAGTTTTCAGTAAAGAGTGAACATGCTTTCAAATCCGGTAGTATGAGTCAAATCAGTTCGAGCTCAAATAAAACAGATATGAATCTTTCAGAAATTTTACAACAACAGATAACAACTAAGTGCAATAATAAATAAAAGCAAGTACAACCTCTCAAGGCAACAGTCGCTCAACTCATCTCAACAGCTCATACTCTCAGCTCTCAGCCCTCAATACACACTCTCAATAGGTACCTGTGCTCACTGAGAGTGTACAGACTCCGGAGGGGCTCCTTCAGCCCAAGCGCTATATTGCTGCGCCGCGCAACTCGATCTAATATTGTTGCGGAATACAACTCGATCCAATATTGCTGCGGCGTGCACCCCGATCCATATATATATATATATAGTCCAAAGGCTTATTGCAGCGTGCAACCCGATCCATATATCTCACAGCTCGTAGCTCGGCACTCAGGCCCTATCTCAGTCTCTAACCTCTCCAGCCCCCTCGGGCTTATAGAATATCATAATAATTAGCCCAACAGAGAATACAACAAGTATCAACAAGAAATGAGAGGGAACGGAGATATAACACACAAGTAAGACTGTGACTGAGTACAAGACAACAATTAGGAGTCAATTCAAATCCGGGCCCCGGGCCCACGTCTTGAAACCCGACGAAAGTCACAAAATCCGAAAGTCCATTCACTCACGAGTCTAATCATACCAAATTTATCAAAATCCGACCTCAATTGCCCCTCCAAAACCCCAAAATTCACTTTCTAATTCCCCAGCCCTAATCTCCCAAATCTCACCTCAAACACTCACCAACTAGGTGTAAAATCAGTGGAAAAATACCATTATTGAAGATAAATAGGCACAAGGAACTTACCTCAGTAATTACTCCGAAATCTCTCTCAAAATTCCCAAAATTCGAGCTCAAAAATGATAAAAATGGTGAAAAATCTCAAAGTGTTCTATTTATAGGTTCTGCCCAGACTTCTCGCACCTGCGGCTCCATTTCCGCATATGCGGGCAAAGTCCCGCTTCTGCGGAAAAATCCCTAAACACCGCCTCCGCTCTTGCGATCAAGTGACCGCATCTGCACTCTTCGCGGGTGCGGGAACTACATCGCACCTGCGGTCCAAACTCGCACATACACCCCTAAATCTGCTTCTGCGACCATCGTAGGTGCGGGAATTCCATTGCACATGCGTCCTCTGCCCAGATACTCCTTAGCCGCATCTGCGGCTCCTCCTTCGCTTCTGCGGGCTTGCACCTGCGGTTCCTACTCCGCAGGTGCGGTTACACCAGTAGCAGCAGCTTCAGCTGCAATTCCTCAACTCTCATCAAGCCGTTAACCATCCGAAATCACCCCGAGGCCTCCGGGACCTCAACCAATCATACCAACAAGTCATATAACCCCATGCGAATTTAGTCGAACCTTCGAATCACTCAAGACAACATCAAAACACCAATTACACCCGGATTCAAGCCTAAAGAACTTCTAAACATTCAAACTCCACAAACGACGCCGAAACCTACCAAACTACGTCCGATTGACCTCAAATTTTATACACAAGTCAAAAATGACACCACGAACCTATTCTAACTTCCGAAAATCCAATCTGACCCCGATATCAAAATTTTCACTACCGGCCAAAATCGCCAAAATTTCAACTTTCGCCAATTCAATCCTAATTCTACTGCGGACCTCCAAATCACATTCCAGACGCGCTCTTAAGTCCAAAATCACCTAACGAAACTAACGAAACCATAAAAATTCAAATCCGAGGTCGTTTTTCTACAAGTCGATATCCGGTCGACTTTTCCAATTTAAGCTTCCAATTAAGAGACTAAGTGTCTCAATTCACTCCAAAATCACTCCGGACCCGAACCAACCAATCCGGTAAGATATAATACAGTTGTAAAGCACAAAAGAAGCAGAAATGGGAGAAACGGGGCTATAACTCTCGAAACGACCGGCTGGGTCGTTACAGTAGTGAAGCGATACAAGGAGTCTTGGCCGGAAAATGCCATCTCCGACAAACTTTCTTCTCTTCTTTGCTATTTAATCACATGCAATGATATAAATACATTGTATTCTGTACAAATTCACTCAAACATATTGTATTTTTGTATAAATATATTTTCTTTTGCCTGTGTTTACGTATTTCGAAGGTCTGTATTTTTTTAATACATATTCATGCATATTGTACATATAATATGCATGAACACAGGATATAAACATTGAAAGACACTAAATACAAACATTAAACAAGAACAGAATATAAACAGTGAATACATTTAATTTTAAAATACAGTAAAATACACTAAATACAAATAGAAATACAGTGAATACAACCAATGAAATATACTGAATACAACAGTAATAACATATATTAGGAATTACTAAATTACTGTTAATACAATATATTTGAATACACTGAATATAAAATAGCGAATATAGTAAATACAAACATTGAATCTAATGAATGCAACAGTAAAACAAATTGAAACACACTAAATACAAAAGTTATATACAACTGAAAAATCATTCTAATTAATTGGGTTGATAATGAGGCATGTTAAAATTAATTTTGTTGAGTTATATTAGGAGTGTATGACGTTAATTGATATTATTTCCGTTATTAGACAGCTGGACATACTTATTTTTAAGGTGATTGTCGTTATTGTATTCATAAATGCATGACGCAAATATATATGAATACATGCACGTACAACTGGACTGCCCAGATTTTAGGCGTTTTTCGCTGCTATATTTATGAATACAGCAGCGCGAATACATGTGAATACATTCGCGTACATCTGGATTGCCCTGATTTTAGGCGCTTTTTGCTGTTGTACTCATGAATACATGGTGCGAATACATGTGAATACATGCGCGTACAGCTGGACTGCCCTAATTTTTAGGCTTTTTTTGCTGTTGTATTCATGAATACAAACAGCACGAATACAGCGAATACACTACCGTAACCAGTGGCGGAGCCACATGCACCAAAGGGGTGCGACACCCCTTCGTCGGAAAATTACACTGTATAGCTCGATAATGTTTTTTAAAATTTGTATATATACTATATAATGGCACCCCTTGACTTCTTGGTGAGTTTGTTTCTTTATATTTTGACTCCTCTTAATTAAAATTTTGGCTCCGCTACTGACCGTAACAACTGAATAATAGCTATAGGAAATAATTATGTATATGATAGATATAGGAAGTTAATAGCCACTAAACAATAGTAGTTTCTGAAAATTCATCCTATTTCACTTGTGAATCTAATTCTTTGTCCATAAAACAGTCACATTTTCAAGCTTTCATTATATCCTTAAGAGCATACCCGCAATACTCTTTTTGCACGTCAGTCGGGGTGAATTTAGAATCAAAAATATTGCGACTCAACTTGAAGGCACCATTTTGTTCCTCGAACGCTTTGCTGCTGCACCACATTTCTTTATTCCAACAGATTACCCATTGCGCTTTATCCCTTAATAAGCAACTTTACCTTTCATTCCTGTTAATGTTTTGGTACAAACCAATAATTTGATTAAATAAGATAGACTGACTGAGGGTCATCAAAAGGTAAGACTTTAGATTACCCAATGAGAATCTTAAGAGCCAACATACATGTTTTGCTGGAAAGATAAATTTTTACATACAACTGAATATGTTTTTTTTATTATGAAATAATATTAAATATATTTTTGTGACAGATATTTCAAATATGTATATTCCATAAAGAAGTTTTGTAGATGTTTGATTACTAGAAAGTGACTTCTCTCACTATAGCAGTAGTCACTGATTCACTTCGGCTGAATACATAGACAGCCCCTTAAACTTGTCCATTTTTTCCATCTAAACACTTAAACTAACCTCATGACCCATTAGGCACTCCATTTTACACAAATTGTGCCTATCAGACACAAGAAGCTGACATGGCATAGAAAGTGAATCTCACCTATTTTGAGCGCGTCAAACAGTTTTAAAAAAAACACTGATATGGTTTTCTGCTTCACCAATGTAGCCACCGCCATTACCTCATACCTCATTGTACTCTCCCTCATTGTTTACAGGAAAACTCCATTTCTTCATCCATAAAACCAGCCTAGTCACCCTCCTGATCTTCCTTTTCACAACCAAATTCCCTCATCTCAATTTCTGTTAAGAAGCACGACTAGTCCCATTGATTTTTCTCTTCTTGCTCTCATTTTATTTTCCTCAAAACTTACAAACCAACATGAGTATGACCATGAGTCCTCACTCTTCAATACCTTAACTTCACCAAAACAAACACACAAACAGAAGCCCAGCACACAAAGTTGCAAAGAGAATGCGAAGTATACACCTAGCAATAAAGAAAGAAAAATTTTCAGCTCATCACACTTTTAAATTTTCTTTTTACTTTCACAATTGTTGATAAATTCTTGTTGTTCTCTTTGGGGCTGGTGATGTGAGGTTTGTTGGTTTATTCCCAAAAAACTAACTCCCAAAAGTGTTTCTCTTAATTAGTTGTTTGTTATTCCATAACACGGTATTGTTAATTGAGTTAGAAGATGAAAACTTTGGCCAGAATCTATAGAACTTGATCATAATTTGGTGAATAACACACAACGATCCCGGCGGAGATAATCTTCAATCTGGTCTAATAGAGGAAAGTCTTAAAAAGTGAAAGAAATTTGTGTGGGAAAGATGACGATAGAAAAACAAATTATAAGCTAACAGAATAAGCTATAAACTAATTTGAGATTTGAGAGCAACTAAGGAAGAAGATGAACAGGGGAATAGAGTTGGAAAAAAAATACAGAATTACTCTCCTTTTTAATGCTCAACAGTTAAAAAGGACATTGCTTCAAAGTTTTTTCTGGGAAAGAGCCACAAGTCGGTTTTTCATTGGTTTTTTGCCATGTCACCGAAGGTTGAACGACACGCATACTCCTTCTTGTACTATTTTAGCTTCTTGTGCCTGATAGGCACACTTTGTGTAAAGATGGAGTGCCTAATGGGTCATGAGGTTAGTTTAAGGATCTAGATGAAAAAAAATAGAGTAAATGATCAAAATGGTCCTTAATGTATAGGGGCTGGATTGTTTTGGTCTTTGATATATGACACTTAACTGAAATAGTCCTTAATGTATGTAAAAGATGGACCGTTTTGGTCCCTTACCCTAAAACTAACGGTGGAAAGTTAAAAAACTGTTCAACTTAACGGTACAATTCAATTTGACAACAACACTAGCTTTGTCCCACAAACTCCATTTCTTCTTCTTTCTTCACTTACGTACTGCCACCCCTCCCTTCATTTTCTTGATTTTCTTATCCTCTTCTTACTCTAGACACCGCACGCTAAATTAAAAAACCAACCCCCACTCTCCATTAGAGCTTTGACTAAGCTTGAAATAGATTACCTTTTTTATTTTTATTTTTTATAAGAAAACTTAAATGTCAAAGTTGAATTACATTTGAGTAATAACAACCTCCATTAAAGTAATCTCCTAGTGATTTTCACTAATACAGTGTAACCGAATACCAAGAATCAAATGGAGAAGATAAATTGGTGTATGTACGAATACAAAAATAATTGGGTGAAAAAGAAAATCCACAACCAGAAAAATGAAAAAAAAAACAAAAAAAAAAACATAGCTGTAGATGCAATTTGTCTCGTGTTGTTGACAATTGCTAAGAAGTGAATAAACACCATTTCTTAGAACCAACAGTCCCGCATAATTTTTTTAGCCATCGAAAAAGTGGCAAAAAATTGGGAACGAGGAACCTTCAGTTCCAAAAAAGGACAAAAGGATCAGGATGGGATGTTTATCCAAAATCAACTTTGGAAAAATTTCAGGTGGGATTTGGGTTTATGATACCGGTATCAAAATTGGGCACTAACGCCGGTGATTTTTCAGCAATAGAACTGAACTTTAACCGCGAAAAATGGATCGGAGTATATGAGTCTCAACCTTCTGAGAACCGAACTTGGGAGCTCTCGTGCTTTGAAATCCATTAAGTTTGACAGATACATGTGGAGGAATCGTTAGTTCTAGGGTATGGGACCAACAGGATCCACTTTTTACATACATTAAAGGACTATTTCGATTAAAGGGTATATATCAAGGACCAAAACAGTCCAACCCCTATATCTTTATGTCCATGTATTCAGCCATTCACTTCCCATCCAAATATCTTTAAGTTTTAATTTCATATAACTTGCTTCAACCAACACTTTGACATTATTATCAATCTTTAATACTCAAAAAAATTCCAAAACACTATTCAATATGCTAATATTATTATTATTATTATTATTATTATTATTATATATTATTCCCCACAAATATTTTTCACTCTCCAACCAAGTACCAAAAAACCTTTTCTAGGAAAATGACTTGGCATACCAACAGCGAGTCTATTTCCATTCACCAAAATGATTGGTGTCATTTTTTAGGAGGGGGCATCAGGAAAGGAGTTATCTTTCGCAGTGACTAACCAACTGCAGAATAAATCCAAAGACGGTAGAAAAATAGGGAATCTTACCAAAACTAACCAAGCACATAAAAATTAAAAACCTAATTAAATAAGGTTATTTTTCTCCAAAAATTACACGCAAAGATCTCCTTCCATATTTTTAAGCGTGATCAACAACATTAGATGCAAGACGGAAAGAAAATTTCATGGATGAGGTAGCAAACAAGGTGATGAAATACAAAAAAATATAAACACAAGATTCCAAAAATCTAAGCAAAAAAGGATCTTTTTCAATGGATATGGTTGAAAATCATGAAAAACATATAAATGAGTCAATATACAAATTTTGAGTAAGATTGGAGGTGATTTGGTATCAAAATTCGTAGTTAAAATCGAGTTCAAAAAATATTTCTGCAACACATGTATCAAACATATATCACGCATGTATCACACACATGTATACATGGATATACATGTGATACACATTTGATACATATGTGATACATAAATGATACACAATGTGATACATATTATTTTTTCATGTTTCATCTTCTGTTTCGAATTTTCAATTCAAACCACTTCAAAACTCCACCAAATCATCTCAAAACTGAGATTCAAACTCCTTAAGATGTACCAATCTATTCTAATAACACTCACTCAAAAGAGCAAAAATTTGACCCTTTTTTTTGCTACAAATAACTAATTGGCTATTATTTGTAACATTTGGCTAATCGTAGTAATATTTAATGAATTGGCCAATTTTTGTAATAAGCTACTTATAAATGGACATAGCTGGTAGTTTCCCAAAAAATACACAGTTCAGCCCATTCATGTACCAAAAACAACTAATAACAAGGAATCGGAGTAATTTGCAGCTATCAACTTTTTGATTCACAGTTCTATACGAACTTTATCTGGAGAGAAAACAATCAAAGCCACCAGACGCCAGTTTCAGGGCACACTACCTCAAAAGAGCAGAAACATGAAAAGGAAGCACATCCATGATGATCAATTTTGAACAATTTTCCAACATCACACCTTCAATTGTTGAAGATTTCTTAGGGAGCACTTAACCTTGTTGAAACAAAACAGAAAAAGGAACTCCTTTATCTTCATTGACTGGGAACTCTGAAGAAGGAAAACTACTCTAACCTGCACATCTCAAATGTTTCAACTGATGACTCTGGAATGCACATCTCTCTCATAACGACCTTGATGAATCGGACTGTCCTTGCATAAGAAGAAGTTGCAGCTAGTTCTATAAAAGTAAAATGTTTTGATTAGATGTAGAAAGAACCAAGGACACTACTGCTTACAGACACTAAAAAAAAATTCATCAGCCTACTATAGTGAGTCAAAGCAAGTATGTGCAACCAAACAGTCCAACTGCATCAGAAAATTGGGCCTGGGCAGAGGGCATAATTATTGAATATTCTAAAATCAGAATGCTAGTCAATGACTAGGTTTATGGGATGTTTTTGAATGTTGAACATCCACAGAGGTAGTATCAACAAATGCTACCATACTTGGAAAGACACAGATAGTATCAGTGTATCAAAATTCCCAAGGCTAAATTGAAGTGCAACCTCCATTTAATAGGAATAGAGTTCCCAGCTTAACTGTAAAAAAAGATACTTCTCTAACAGTCGAAAGTAACATAATACCTTCAGCATAATAAACCAAATGCATTGGTAAAGTTCTAGATGTGCCTAAAGGCCTAGAACCTCAACCACAAGAATCATTGTGGTGGAATAAGTACAAAGAGCTATTGTGGTATAGGAAGTTACGGAAAGCAAAAGATGGTAAAATCTTTAAGAGTGCAACAAAGTTAAGAGAGAACCTAAGAAGGTTGCTACCAATGCCTTAGGTAAGACTCTAGATGACTTGTACCAAAAGTTAGGGACATGGAACAAGGAGAAAGAAACATAAAGCTAGCACGAATGATAGAGAAAGGTGTACAAACTTAAAGATGTGCCTAAAGGCCTAGAACCTCAACCACAAGAATCATTGTGGTGGAATAAGTACAAAGAGCTATTGTGGTATAGGAAGTTACGGAAAGCAAAAGATGGTAAAATCTTTAAGAGTGCAACAAAGTTAAGAGAGAACCTAAGAAGGTTGCTACCAACGCCTTAGGTAAGACTCTAGATGACTTGTACCAAAAGTTAGGGACATGGAACAAGGAGAAAGAAACATAAAGCTAGCACGAATGATAGAGAAAGGTGTACAAACTTAAACTATGATAAGTGTATTAAAGACAATTCCCCAAGTTTTGACTGAAAAAAGTGAGAGCAGAGAGAGAAGATATTATTATGATAAATTGCTCCACTCAAATCTTGGAGGATAACTTTAAAGATCTGCATACATCCACAGAAAAACTTTAAGCAGTGGTTGGAGTAGTTGGAGCAGCATGGCACCAAGCTATTCAACCATATATTACGCAGTGGAAATGGGCCAAACATGTGGAGAAAGAGTACTTTGAGTGCAATATAAGAACGACGAAGTCGTGCAACGTGTTATTATACCTATGACGTCATATGATGAAACCTTCGTACAGAATGATAGAGCATATACCTATAACACTACAAGGATGATAGTGAACAATTCAGATTTATACTTGGTAGATCTATAACAGGGATTGCATCTTTGCAAAAAAGAGAAATTTAGAATAAAAAGTATCTCCACTTGATATTCATTCACCAACAGCAAACATATGATCCAGCACATGAATGTCTTTTGGGGTGTACTAGAGAAGAAAGGACTCATATTCTTTATATAATATTTATGCCATAATATAGATGCACAAAGGATCCATCACAAGGGTTAGAAAGTTAAGGAAATGCACAGGAATTTTCCGTGATTGTAGATTTAAATCAAAGCTCTGGCTTGAGCCCTCATTTGTTTATGGATAAGCTAACCAATGTATAAGGATAAGATATCATAGCGCAAGCTAGTTGCAGACAGTGTTTAAAAAAGCGATCGCTTCGTCGCTTTAAGCGAGAATCAAAGCGAAGCGAAGCGACAGCTCATCGCTTTTCTGAAGCTGAGGTGACTCGACCATCAAAAGCGATCGCTTCAACACCTGAAGCGAGAAGCGACGCAGAAGCGAGAAGCGATCGCTTCAGTCAAAAGGGGTCAATTTTTTTAAAAAAAAAATATTGGGTCTTTTTTATATTATACAAATCATAGACCCCAAAGTGACATTTCTTCTCTTCTTCTATTCCATCGAGCATCGATGTTGTTGCTAGGTTTCCAGAAGTTCGTCTAGCCTCTAGGTAATTTCTTCTTCTTCTTCTTCTTCTCCTTTTTTCTTCTCCTATTTTTCTCTCTTCTTTCTTCTTCTTCCTGCCGACTGCTGCTAAGTGCTAGGGCAGGCAGCGGTCCTTTTTTTTTTCCCTTTTATTCTTCTTATTTAGCCTTTATTTATTCATTTTTGTGTGTATTTCAGTTTATAAGCTTAATTATTATATTTTGAAATGTTGCTGCTTTGCTGATTTTAGTATATTAAACATAATTATTATTATTTTTTCCAGTTTTTTCCCTTTTTATTTGAAATGTTATTGATTTCAGTTATTAAATTTAATTTAATTAAGGTGTTGCTGATTTCAGTTATATATATATATATGTGAGAAGGCACGGGAGAAAATATGTTATTGATATTGGATGAACAATACAATACAAGAGGTCCTTATTTATAGCTATACTATACAAGGACATACTACTCTTCTACCAATGTGGGACAATACTACACTATATACATGCTGTAAACTAACACTCCCCCTCAAGCAGGTGCATACAAATCATATGTACCGAGCTTGTTACATATATAACCAATACGAGGACCAGTGAGGGACTTGGTGAAAATATCTGCAAGTTGATCATTCGACCTCACAAACTTTGTAGCAATCTCTCCTGAAAGTATCTTTTCTCTGACGAAGTGACAATCAATCTCAATGTGTTTAGTTCTCTCATGGAACACCGGATTTGATGCAATATGAAGGGCAGCTTGATTATCGCACACAAGTTCCATCCGACTGATTTCACCAAATTTCAACTCCTTGAGCAATTGTTTGGTCCAGACTAGCTCACATGTTGCCATAGCCATTGCTCGATATTCTGCTTCTGCACTAGACCGAGCAACTACATTCTGTTTCTTGCTCTTCCAGGACACCAAATTTCCTCCTACTAAAACACAATATCCAGACGTAGAACGTCTATCAGAAGGTGATCCTACCCAATCAGCATCTGAGTATCCAATGATCTGCTCATGACCTCGATCCTCAAAGAGTAACTCTTTGCCTGGAGCCAATTTTATATATCGAATAATGCGGACAACTGCATCCCAATGACTATCACAGGGAGAATTCATAAACTGACTTACAACACTCACAGGATAAGAAATGTCGGGTCTAGTCACTGTGAGATAATTTAATTTTCCAACCAGCCGCCTATAGCTTGCAGGATCGCTAAGCGGCTCCCCCTGTCCTGGCATAAGTTTAGAATTCGGATCCATCGGAGTGTCAACAGGTCTGCAACCTATCATCCCCGTCTCCTCAAGAATGTCTAAAGCATATTTTCTTTGAGAAATAACAATACCTGAGCTAGACTGGGCAACCTCAATACCTAGAAAGTACTTCAATCTGCCTAGATCCTTAGTTTGGAAGTGCTGGAAGAGATGCTGCTTCAGATTGGTAATACCATCCTGATCATTGCCAGTAATAACAATATCATCAACATAGACTACCAGATAAATACAGAGACTTGAAGCAGAGTGCCGATAAAACACAGAGTGATCAGCTTCACTACGAATCATGCCAAACTCCTGGATAACCGTGCTGAACTTACCAAACCAGGCTCGAGGAGACTACTTTAGACCATAAAGTGACCGACGCAAGCGACATACAAGGCCACGAGACTCCCCTGAGCAACAAAACCAGGTGGTTGCTCCATATAAACCTCATCCTCAAGATCACCGTAAAGAAAGGCATTTTTAATGTTCAGCTGATAGAGGGGCCAATGACGAACCGCAGCCATGGATAGAAAAAGGCGGACTGAAGCCACTTTAGCCACGGGAGAGAAGGTATCACTGTAATCGAGCCCAAATATCTGAGTATATCCTTTGGCAACAAGACGGGCCTTAAGTCGATCAATCTGTCCATCGGGACCAACTTTGACTGCATAAACCCAACGACAACCAACAGTAGATTTACCTGAGGGAAGAGGAACAAGCTCCCAAGTACCACTTGTATGTAAAGCAGACATCTCGTCACTCATAGCATGTCGCCATCCTGGATGAGACAACGCTTCACCTGTAGACTTAGGGATGGAAACCAAGGACAAAGAAGATATAAAAGCATAATGGGGAGATGACAGACGATGATAGCTCAAACCGACATAATGAGGATTAGGGTTAAGTGTGGTCCATATACCTTTCCGAAGTGTAATCGGTGTACTAGGAGCAGGGTCCGCAGCAGGAGCAGGGTCAGGTGCAGGACGAGAACCAGTTGGGCCTGATGGAAGACGCAAACGACGATGATAAGTCAAGAGTGGTGTTCCTGTGGCTGGGGAACTAGGGGGAACAACACTAGACTCCTCAACGGTTGGTATGGATGAAACCTCTATGGTCGAAGGTGGAGGAGGAGCTATAGTAAACTCCTCAAAGGTCGGTATAGGTAAGACCTCAGATATATCATGGTGGTCAGCAGAGGTAAAGAAAGGTTTAGACTCAAAAAATGTGACGTCAGCTGACATAAGGTACCTACGAAGATCTGGAGAATAACAACGATATCCCTTCTGAACACGAGAATAACCAAGGAAGACACACTTGAGAGCACGAGGAGCTAACTTATCTTTCCCAGGGGCTAAGTTATGAACAAAACACGTGCTCCCAAAAACACGAGGTGGAAGAGAGTATAAGGGTGACTGGGGAAACAATACTGAATGCGGAATCTGATTCTTGATGGGAGATGAAGGCATCCGATTAATCAAATAACAAGCTGTGAGAACTGCATCGCCCCAAAAACGCAACGGAACACGAGATTCAATTAGAAGTGTGCGAGCAGTCTCAATAAGGTGCCTATTCTTTCTCTCAGCAACCCCATTTTGCTGAGGGGTATAAGGACAAGATGTCTGATGAATAATTCCCTGAGAAGTCATAAACTGCTGAAATTGAGAAGATAAATATTCTAAGGCATTATCACTACGAAAAATGCGAATAGAAACACCAAATTGGTTTTTGATTTCATTTTTGATTTCAGCACAGAAATTCTGGAATATAGAAAATAACTCAGAACGATCTTTCATTAAGAAAAACCAAGTACATCTTGTGGAAGGACTGAGTGAGTTAAGGTAGTAAAGGCCTTCTGATTCACGTCCTGTACCAATTGTCTGTCCCGTACTGCGGTCCTGCATAATAAAAGAATCGTCAATAAAATATATACCACAATGGAGGGCACGAGTCAAACGACTAACAGATGCAAGACTAAAAGGACAGCCAGGGACATAAAGAACGGAATCTAGGGTGATAGAAGACAAGGGATTAGCTTGTCCAACTCCTTTTGCCTTAGTTTGACATCCATTGGCTAAAGTAACAGTGGGAAGAGACTGTGAATATACAATATTTGACAAAAGTGATATATTACCAGAGATGTGATCAGAAGCGCCGGAGTCCATGACCCATGGGCCAAGAGTGCTAGACTGGGAAACACAAGCAAAAGAATTACCAGAAACAGAAGTATCAGTCTGAGCAACTGAGGCTACTTGTGGAGATGTCTGCTTACTTGCTCGATACTGAAGGAGCTCATTATATTCTTCTTTAGATAAAGAAAATCCTTGGTTACCTGGAGTCTCGGTCTGAGCAATGTAAGCATTTTTGGGTGGACGACCATGTAAGGAATAGCACATTTCATGAGTGTGTCCAAGTTTGTGACAATAAGAACACTTGGGTCTAGATCTTCCAAAACGACTTCCTCCTCGTCTATGCTCCATAGTTTGAGATGCCCGAACATCCATTGTCTGGGATGCAAGAACAGAGGAATCAAGTATATGTGATGAGATCACTGGTGGACTTGGTGCTGCAGCAAGGCGGAGTAATCGAGAGAATAATTCATCAACTGTCGGGACAGACGGACTAGCCAAAATCTGGTCGCGTACTGAATCAAGATCATTAGGAAGTCCAGCGAGGGTAAGAACGAGAAACATCTTCTGTCGCTGCTCTTGTTGTTTTTCCACACTAGCAGAAACTGGCATCAACTTCTCAAATTCCTCCATGACTGCCTGTACTTGACCCAAGTAAGTAGACATATCCAATTCCTGCTTCTTTAAGTTTGTCATCCGTGATATCACATCATAGAAGCGAGATATGTCATTAGTGTATAAGGTGCGTGCCTTTGCCCAAACCAAATAACATGTCTGGAATGGACGAAACAAGGGCATCAACTTGGAATCAATAGATCGCCACAAGATGCTACATAACTGAGCATCGATTTTTGCCCAAAGTGCTATTGCCTTTTCATCTCCATCGCTAGACTGTTTGATTAGATGATCTTGAACACCTTGACCTCTACACCATAACTCGACAGATGAAGCCCAAGCTAAGTAGTTTGAACCTCTCATTAAAGGTTCCGAGGTAATAATAGCACTAGAGCTTCCAGAACTCATGTTTCTAGACCCAAAAGCATCAAATCCCAAAGACATTGTTGCAAATTATTACCAAATAGGAGAAAGAATCAACTGTAATCCACTGAAACAGTGTACGGAAACACAGAAACAGAATACTGAAAAACTGTAGCTGCCGGAATCTACTGTAGCTGTCGGAATAGTATTGTAGCTGCCGGAAAAAGCTCTAAGTTGTCGGAATGAAATGAAAACAGTAGGGGTAGGATCGGAATTACCAGGCGACCCAACTGTTCTGAAGGAAGATTTTCAAAAAATGGCCGGAAGTGGTCGTACGCGCCGGCGCGTGAGCTTCTGGTGGCGCGTGGAGGCGCGTGAGGAGGAGGCTGCCGGAGTTTTTCACTGGGGTTTGGTCGCCGGACAGTGACGACTCCCGTGATAGTGTTGGATTTTGCACAACACTGACAGAAATGAAGCAGATAGAAAACAGCCTTAAAAAATACTGATTTCTCTTTCCCGGAATCGCTGGAATTTATGCACAGCGATTTCTCTTTCCCGGAATCGCTGGAATTTATGCACAGCGATAAGTCTCTCACAATTGCTCTGATACCATGTGAGAAGGCACGGGAGAAAATATGTTATTGATATTGGATGAACAATACAATACAAGAGGTCATTATTTATAGCTATACTATACAAGGACATACTACTCTTCTGCCAATGTGGGACAATACTACACTATATACATGTTGTAAACTAACAATACATATGTTATATTTTCAGTTTATTTCATTATGTTTGTCTCTTTGCAAGGTTTACTTTATATTTTTTAAGAATTGCGCTTCACTTCAATGAAGCGTGCGCTTCGCTTTTGAAGCGAGGCGAGCCCCTGTCGCTTTTTTGCGCTTCTCGCTCTCAAAAACACTGGTTGTAGATAGTACTGTGTTAATTGATGAAACCAGCTACCGACTCAAGCAAAATTAAACTATGAAGAACCACGCTAGAGAATAATAATTTTGCAATTAGTATTATCTGCACTCTAGTAGAAGAACCACGCTAAAGAATAATAATTTTACAATTAGTATTATCTGCACTCTAGTAGAAGAACCACGCTAGAGAACAATAGACAAGATCGTGATACCTAAATATATACTCCCTCCGTTTCAATTTATGTGAACCTATTTCCTTTTTAGTCCGTGCCAAAAAGAATGACCTATTTCCCTATTTGGAAACAATTTACCTTTATGCAATGATTTATAGCCACACAAAATATATGTGCCTCATTTTACACCACAAGTTCAAAAATCTTCTCTCTTTTCTTAAACTCCGTGCCCAGTCAAATGGGTTCACATAAATTGAAACGGAGGGAGTACAATTTTGGTATCTAGGCTCCGTACTCTAGTAAAATGGTTGGATAGATAAAGATGTTACGCAGGATAAAAATAGAAGGGCTAAAATGAAGGAATCCTATGGCAGTGCTATGCAATAGGAAATACCTATCAGAGTGAAAAGCAAGCTTTATAGAAAGGTTCTGAGACTAGCAATGTTATATAGAAGAAAGTGTTAGCCCTCTAAGGTCCAACATATAAACTAGATGAGTGCCACAGAAATGCAAATGTTTGGATTTGCAGTAATACAAGATTAGACAGATTGAAAATGATCATAGGCGACAGAAGGTACAAGTAGCACATATAGAGTAGAAGGTACAACTACCATACAAAGAATAAAACGAGGTTGTCACCGATCAATAAGTATGACACTAGTGACTGAAGATATTAAAATGGAACTAGATAGACCTAAAATCACATGAAAAGAGGTAGTATCAGAAAACCGGCAATCTAGATTTCATGTGGGCTTAACGAAATAGGAGATATCAACTAATTAGGATTGAAGCTTAGATAGTTGGTACCCTCAATCTAGGTCTGGTTTGGTAAGCGTCTTTTGGTCTATTTAGCTATTAGTTTGGTAGAGAAAAATGTCAAGAACTTTTAGTTTTAAGTTTTAAGAAACCCTAGTATTGGGATGAAATGGGTCCAAATAGAGAAACGAATTTGACTATTCGTATAGTTGGCCCTACTAGCTTGGGATTGAGGTGTAATCGTTGTTGTTATTGGTAAAAATTAAAATGATACTCCCTCCATCTTAGGCTGAATGACCTATTACTCTTTCAAGAATCCAACTTAATTAGTTATAAATAACGGTTCTTTTAAATATTTTAACATTTTAAAATGTGTGAAATTTGAAAAACTCGCATTTATCATAGTTAACGAACATCTAAACTTATGTCGAAATTTAACTTCACCGCATAGTGACTTTAACTCGTCAGATAGTCATATTAACCGTTGATAGTGCACAAGGACTTCCGTCATGGGAAGGAAGGAGCAAAACGTAACTTTACCTTATTTTGTTTAGGTGGTCTAATTGGAGGGCCACTAGCATTTGGTGAACTCATCCTTTTGGCAGGCACAGATCTTAGTGAGGACCTAGACTTGTTTGAAGATATTAGTGCTGAAGAAAGAAGAGCATCAACGGCATCACGTTGTTGTTTCCTCTCTGATATTGTATGATTAAGTTTTTTAACCTGATTACAAGCTCCAACTCCATCTTCTGCGTCCTTCTGCATAAGAGTTGCCTTAGCAGGCTTCTTCCAACCTCTGGTATCCCGCTGTTTGTCATCGCGTACCAAAGGTTCTTGACATCTTTCAGATGCAACTGATATTGAATGTTTATGGTTATCACTCCCTGACTTTTTTGAATGCCCCAAGTTACTCTCTAATGTTTCACATTGTTTTCCGCGAAGCCCATGAGCGTTCCTCTCTTTCCGGTGCTTTTTACTGATCTTTTCACAACTTTCACTTGATTCTGATTGATTTTCCCCGTGCTTTGTATTTTTTCCATCATAATTATCGAGATCCTTTTTCAACAAAAGACTGCTTTCATCTTTAGCTATTTGTTTTCCCTCAACATTTTTTCCAGACAGATCAGCACATATTAGAGTGTCAATTGGAGCTCCAGAGCTCGTGTTTTTTCTTTTCCTTTCCATCACATGCTTTACATTCTTATTTTGTCTATCAGCACGCTTACATGTGACTTCATTTCCTTTAACATGCTTCAACTTCCTTGAACAATTTTCTGGGTTATCTAAAGTCAAATGTTTCTCCAGATCAACTGAGTTAAAAGTAGAATTATATGGTCTTTTAAGTGCCATCACCAATTCTCTTTCTTTTGCATCCTTCACTAGAGCTGCCCAGCTTTGGTTCGTCTGCAATGTCCTTGTGTTCCCCATGATCCACAAAGAAAGTTTTGCCCTAGTCAAAGCAACATTCATCCGCCTTACATCAGCCACAAAACCAATACGGCCAGCATTAACCTGTGCTGCAGTCGAGCATGCCTCGAGTGCCCTCACTGTGGAGAGTATAACTATATCAATTTCTCGACCTTGAAAACCATCAACTGTATTGAACTCCATGTCAGCGGTGATAGAAGATCCAAATGCACTTGAAAATCGTGAGCGTAATAGAGAAAGCTGGCGCCGGTAAGGAGTTATAATACCAATTCTTCCACCAACAAACTCAGACGGGAACCTAAATATGGCACAAGATGTACAGCTTAAAAACAATGAAAGTGGAATTTTAGAACAGAAAACCAAAAGAAATGTACCTATTCTTGAAAAATCTTAACACTTCAACTGCAGCATCAGCCTCACACTCGTTGTAGAGCGACAATGTGCCAGATTTTTTATCATGGAGCTCCTTGCCATCAACAACATCAAAGAATACATAGGGACCAAGGCCCTTAGTCCCATGAAATGATGCAACTTTGCTGGACAACTTGTCTCCATTAACCAACTTACCATCATAAAAATGGAAAGAAGGAAAGCGGCATATCTCATGGTGCATCCTATACTGCCATTTACAGAAACCATTAGATGACCGATATTTTCTAGGTGCTGATAAAACAAAAACCAAAAAACCTGTACAACAACCAGGCACCATATATTCCTTATTTTTGTCATTTTGATAGACACGAAGATAACCGCATCTGTTAACACTTTGGGGATCGAAAAAAGTACAGACACCATATCCTTTTTTAAAGACAAACGATGCAATGCTTAACGGTTAGTGCTGACCAAGAGCAAACAATTTAACCAGCAGATAGCTGATCAAGAAAACTGCAACATGAAATTATTGGAAGCACCATCACAGCAATAGTTCTTTCATTTCACATCAATTGGCTGCTGTCTCATGCAACCTATAGTCATCTCAAAATCTTGGAGGTATATTTTGAAACTAAAATATATACGAATTACGAAGTTTGAGTGTACACTACCTGCTGCGTGAGCATGTTAACAGGATAACCAGCCCTTTGCAAGCGTTCAAACATGCTACATTGGAAGGAAAATTTGCTGGCGATGTTAGAGAGAACTGTGGCTGGAAGCTGCTTTGGATCACCCACCTTCAACACCAAAATTACTCTTCAGTTAATATTATTAACCTTCATTACAATTTATATCTGTCCTAAGCTTACCATGACACATCTAGTCCCCTTTGATTTTAAGAGCTGAAGTGGAATGAGGGAAGCAGGTTCCAGAGCCTGAAAGTTGCAAAAGGCAAATTACTAGGTAAACATGAATGGTAATCCATCCTATAAACATCAAATGGAGAAAGAAAAAGAAACCAGAGAAAAAGAAAGAAATAAACGAAAAACAATTCCATACTTGAGCAGCTTCATCAATCACAACTGCATCAAATAGGACACCCTCGGATGAACTGCTAAATCTCTGGCCGGACACAGATGCTGCACAAACCCCATAAAGATCTCCACCACAGCCACTCAGTGTAGTCACCACAATCTCAGCCTCTTTCAGTATAGCCTTCCGTAATTTATGTCTAAGAGCTTTTGCTTCTTCATTAGCTTTCTTCTCCCGTGCCTGAGCAGCAGCGAGATCCATGTATATTGATTTCTTTTTTTCATATAATATTCTCAGCTTTGCTTCTACTTCTGCATCAGACAATTCCTTTGCATTATCTGCTTTATCAGTGTCTCCCTCCAATAAACAGTTGGAATCAGAATTTCCATCCCGTAAACTAGCTCTTTTAGCTTCATAACATCTGATAGTATCAACCAACTTCTCAAGATTAGACCGCAAGAATGTTAAAGTATCCTTGTCGGCATCATTCTTTGAATCACTTGCATTCATTTTCTCCTCAGCTATGCGGTGATCAACAAGTGTATCAATGAAGAACGGCAATGAATTAGCATGAACTGTTTTTGCATTACCTACTCTAACGATATAAGGCTTGTACATCATCCCATCACTACCATAAAGACCTTCACTGGTTATTCTTGAAACTAGTTCATCTACTGCAGCATTTGATTGTGCACAGATGAGTATTCTTCTCTTAATACTGTTTCCCATTGGTTTATCATTCTCTAAATCCTCGTTAAGTTGTCTAGCCAAGGCTGCGTCCTGCCATGCCCTAGCAACAGCTGCAGCTTGACAAATCCGCTGTCTTGAAGCAGTGCAAGACATTCCAGTAGACTTTGGACCTTCACTTGATGATCTCCTGGTGTCCACTTGAGAGAAAGCAAGCAACGCACTGACAATGGCTACAATCACTCTGGTTTTCCCCGTACCTAATAGAAGTTGTCCAACAATGAACAGAAGAAAAAAAATTTGCATAGCACAATGAATAAAAAGAAATAGATAACAATAACACACCTGGAGGACCCTGTATTAGGGACAACTGAAATTCCTTTTTAGGATCAAAAGGTCCAATAGCAGCACTAATAGCTTCCAGTTGACTGCCATTATATGCCGATTTGAGGACTTGCTGCAAGGGTCTAGATAGTTTATTGAAACTCTCACTGTGATGTTTACAGAGATCGTAACTGCTGGGATTCAAGATAACAGGAAGCAAAGGGATTCCCCTAATAGCCGACAATGCTTGAAATTCTCTTACTTGAGAAGTTATGGTCATTAGACGACTAATGCACCATTTGCTTCGCTCAACGAGAAGCTTTCGAGCTCGGATCAGATGAGGTCTATTTTGCAAGTACACCCTGATGAGTAGGATACTTGATCTCTTCTTACAATCTTTTTCACGCTTTTCCACCTGCAAACAATCAGGATGCTTCAATACCACAGCATCCAGACATTCACATCTAAATGTCTAATTGATGGTACACGGTTTTCAAAGAACAGTCGAACAAACAAATGAAGGAAGAGGGGGGGGAGGTAGGATTTAAAAGGAGTTAATGCACTCATTAATAGTGATCAACAACAATACACCCCCCCCCCCCCCCAAATGTTCTAAAGACAGAAAACATATACTGAGTTTATGCACTCAAAAAAAAATCAACAGGTGTCATACCAAAAGCAACGAATTTCCTCCAGAATAGATAATGTAAACATCCACCAATAACTGGTCATAACGTAATGAAGTTCAACTACAGAAGCCTATGCAAATAAGAAAACGGTTCACCTTTCCAACCATGTGAATATCATGAGAAGAATTCCTCAGGGGCTGCCTTGTAAGCAAAATAAGATCATTTTCGGAGCAGCTTTTAGAACCAGCTGAATCAACATCCTCGTGAACACAGCGAATGAAGTGAAAATCATCAATTCTTTCGACTGACATAACAGAAAGACTGCCACAAGACATCTCTTCTAGAGAAGTTATCTCCTGAAAGGAACTCTGCAGTTGTGCTTTGAACTCCTCCAGTACAAGTGGTCGAAAAATTTCAACATAATCATCAGCAGATTGGAAACAAACAGGAACCTGCTTTAAATTACTCAAACTATCATTCTTTCCTTCACCTGCAGTTTTTAATCCAACCGTTACGAAGTAATCGAACTCTAAAATAGGTCTATACCAGTCATCAAGCCTCACAGCTTTAAATCTTTTCACTCCATCCAATCTCAAAACGTTAGACCTATT
Source organism: Nicotiana tomentosiformis (assembly GCF_000390325.3). NCBI lineage: Eukaryota > Viridiplantae > Streptophyta > Magnoliopsida > Solanales > Solanaceae > Nicotiana > Nicotiana tomentosiformis. The sequence goes on from NW_027174567.1 coordinate 753,603, forward strand.
TTCAACTGGTAAGCTGAGTTGAATGACTTTCCGTTTTGGACCAGAGAGACTTGATTTTATGGAGAACGATTGTTGACGCCTAGCTGAAGTGAGGAAAGCTAACTCCCGATCACTTTTGTTTTCACTTACAAGCTCTTTCAGGACTGTATTATTAGTTTTCATAACCCGATCACCTTCCCCGTCATTTTCTTTGATACTCACACCTCCATCAGATGAGCTCCCTAGAGCAGAATGAAGCTGAGAGGCGATAGAACTATCTTCTTTCGAAATCAAATTTGTATAATTCAAACGGCACTTGATATCAGTTTCCTTGCTCTTAGGCTCTACAGCTTTTGATTTGACGAGAGAAGATTCCTTCCCCGCCTGAAGTGCATCTAATTCAAGTGGTATATCCAGATCCAAACAAAGATCAACTGGCTGAGAAATCTTCTTGGAGTCAATTCCTTTCACAGGATCAGAATACAAACCTCTTCCAGCAATATGGCCAACAGGTTTAGGATTAACGCTGACACAAGAATTAATATCTGCACTGGCAGAAATATCTGTTTCTCTTTCATCACCTGAATGAACTACCAAATTAACTCTTTCCTCACCAACTAATGTTTTCAAGTCCGGAACATGAACTTTTTTAACCTCCCCACTAAAAGGCTTGGCTGTTTCAAATAAATAGTTGTCAGCAAGCACAGATTCTACACCAGATAAACCTTTGGAAACAACGCTAGCTTTTTTCAAGTCAGTGGAACTCCCATCCACAAGTGAAACAGAAAGCCGAGCAGCTTGTCTGGTCAACTCATTCATTGGAATATTATCTGCAATCCAGCAACGTGGTAAAAGAAATTTTATCTAAGAAACTCATTATCATAATGGCACAACAGACAAGAACCCCCAGGATAACTTTACAAACAGAGTAACAAACTCACCACATGAAATAAGTTTCTCAATATCTGCAGCTAATGAGGCAGGGACACCACTGCATGATGCTTTAATTAGAATCAGCAATGAAATTAACGCATCTTTCCAATATCTGACCACTACTGCAAGTGGTGAATGCCCCCAATCTATCAGATTACGAAGACATTGTGTCACTGCAATATTAAGCACTGTAGTTGGATCATTGCAAAGCCTTCTGAAAACCACAGGAAGGGTCTCTAATAATCTGATGCAGGTCATCTGGAATAAGAAGAAAGTATGCTTCGTTTTAAAATTGCAGAAAAACTTTGGTTCAGAATTGCACATCAAAGTTTTTAGTCGTGAATAAAAGAAGATTTCTACATCCTCAGCATTCACATTTTCCAACAAAGTAGTCAGCTATTGGCCAAATGCATCTGGAAATCTTTCAAAAGTCTGTACACCACATTATTTTTTAATGAGATAAGTTGTTTCATTACTGGCATCAAGAAGATGCAATGTATACAGTCTGTAGGCCACATTTTAACACTTCAAATTCAACAAAATCAATCATTTTTAATCAGTACAGTAAAAATTCAACAAAATCAATCATCCCTTGTTTAATCTTTCTTTTGGTACTAACGAGTAATGAGATCTCATTTTCATAAAAATGAAGTGATACTTCGATAGAACTCAACATATAATTCAAATGTCGGACCACATCGAGGATAAGAGAGAGCATGGACAATAACACCAGTGTTATCAGAGGCGAAAAGCGCAAAAAACCTCTAAGGTCTGGTGGGACTTTAAGCGCAAAAAGCAAATAAAGCGTTGGCTTTAATGAAGAAAGCGCAAATGGAGAATAACTACAAATATATATGTGTAGTCCAAGACTAATATCTATAAGCATGAATACCAAATATATGGACAAAGAAATTGAAGAAAATTTACGATAAAGTAAAATATCAATTGTTTAGTGCCGCCTCTTTAGGATTACGCTCATTGGTAAGCAAAAGTATGTCTTAGAGTCTTAATGATAACACTGAAACGCCCGCTAAGCGAGGCGAAGCGCTCAACATGTTTTGAGCCCCAGTTTAGGGCTTAAGCACGGTTTAAGCGCGCCTTTGATAACACTGCAATACACTTCCACATATGTGACAGAAATTCATCCTCCACTATCCACAAAATAAGAGAGAACAGGGACAATACACTTCCATATATGTGACAGAAATTCATACTCAGCTATCCACAAAATAAGAAGAAAAAAAGCAGATCTAGACAAGTGTATGAAGCTGATGACTTAGGAGGTGGAGAAGGCTAAGAGCCACCCTGTGGTTTAGAAAACAATGCATTATCACCGCAGGACACTCGTGAAAATTTTGCACTTGTTATCCTTCAAACTTGTAGAAATAGTAAATATCGTTCCTTACCAAATCCCGGCTATATGAACCGTAAATGCTAAAAGAATAAACTCATTTTTTCCTTCAATCGAGAACTGCAATATTTAACGATTTTACTTTTTAAGCAAATATCTTCTTTTCATAAGTCAAATAAATTTATTGATATGCACCAAGATGGTGTTAAAAATACAACGCTCTTAAACACGAAAACGTTAGAATCCAAAAAAATCCTTCCTACTTCAGTACAACATGGTATTTCCTCTCTACACCAAAAAAATCAAATGAAATAAAAGAGAATTTTTAACATCTTGAGTTGAACTCTCCACTTCTTTAAAAGTTATTTTGTTCCTCTCTCCATATTAGCCAAAAGGACATAAAGTTGCAATTTTCAAGTCTTTCTTCTCTCTGCATCCAGCTGATTCATTCCAACATTCCATTTTCTCAACCACAGTTCCTTTGAGAACACCAACTAGAAGTTGAAGACAGAGAAGATAATGACCATAATTCTGAGGCAAAGCTGCAACGCATTAGGAGGTGATTCACTTCTTCCCCTTGGCTTTTGCACAATCAACACCAACTAACAACAATGTGACCTCCCCTTCTTAAGTCACCAGCAGTAAGAGTTACTCCCAACATTGCACACCACATGATAAAGCTACTTTTTTGTGCTTTTGTTTACCATTTCGACTTCCATCATCAGTTTGTTTAGATAATTCTAGATTCTGCGATAATGCCGTAAAGTTTAATTGCAATGTAGAGTACTCCCTCCGTCCCAATTTATGTGGCGGGTATTTAAGAAAGAAAGAAAGAAAGAAAGACTTTTGAAACTTGTGGTCTAAAACAAGCCATAAATATTGTGGTTGTACAGCATCTCATTAAGGGTGAAAAAAAGGAAAGTGTAAAGTTAAGTTGTTTCTAAATAAAAAAAGTTATCTTTCTTTTTGGGAGAAATTAGCAAGCGAAGAGAAAGGGATACATGGAATATAACATTCAGCAAATCTTGCAAAGACTTGGATATTGAAAGGATGTTGAGTTGAGCATCCTAACTAAAATAGGTTTAATACATAGTTTACCCCCTAAGGTTGTACATGGATCCCCTTTAGACACCCCTCCACCACAAGAATCATTTTACAGAATGTATCTAAGACACCACTTTTTCTATGTGGCACTCACGTATTTTACACACCAACTGAGCGCGTGAAGAGGTAAAAATCTTGTGTCTGATGCCTTATTTAAGCGCCACAGGTCCAAATTTTTTTCCAAATTTTATTTTATTTATTTTAGTTTGGAAAATAGACCAATTTCTACCTTTAGAAAGTCACCACCATACATCTTCTCTTTCTTACTTTCATATTTTGCTCTTCTTTTACGTTTTTCTTTTTTTTTCTCTTTCTCTCTTTCTCTTTCTCTTTCTCTTTCTTTTTTCACATTCACCAAAATCCCATATGGGTTTCCACACCAAGAACGGACTCACCGTCGAAGATCATGAAATGGGTATTGAGAGCTAAAGCTCGGTGTATAATAAATTGAGGTTATTGGGAGTTTGTGGTTAATATTTCAGACGATTTGGTGAATTTGAGGTTGTCTGTTTCTATTGTTGGTTGGGTTTCGTTTAGAGTGTTATTGGGAGTTTGTGGTTAAAATTTCAGACGATTTGGTGAATCAAACATTGTGAGACCATTACATACACATGTTTTGAGAAATTGGTCAAGCACAAAAGAGGTGTGCTTAAGACACGCGTTGAAAAGATTTGGTGTGTAAAATGATTCCCGTGGTGGAGCGGTGTATAAAGGGGATTTGGGTAAAGAACTCAGGGGGTAAACTATGTATTATGCCGCTAAAATACAAAATGTTCACATCAACAAAAGTTTCCAGTGAAGGAGTGTTATGGTAAATTAATTAGGGGCAGTACAGTATTAATGATTAGCATTTGAAATTAATTTGGAGGATAAAAAGTTCTGACAAAAGTGGTATGTTTTGTTTGGTTGACAATGTGTTGTGGGGGAAGGAGGGGGAGGCAATGTTTAACTCAAGACAATTTTTAAAAAGACAGGTATATCAGTCTCTAAAATGTGTTTTCTATGTTTGACAGGAAATGACAATATAGATGAGTATTAGGGAGTATTATGAAGGGGTGAGGAGACTTCATAGAACATATTTCTTTTAGGGTAGCGAATGAAAACAGGATTAGTTTTTGGGCGCATAAGTGGTACGGTGAGAATGCATTTAGGGAAGCATTTCCTAATATCCATAGAGTATCTTGCCAAAAAGAGATGATAGTTCAACAAATTTGTAGGTCTCGTGAGGGGGTAGTTCATTGGGATTTGAGATTCAGGAGGAACTTATAGGAATGGGAGATGGAAGAATTCCACAAGTTGGTGGAGATATTGTATGGGTTGGATACACCGAACATTATATTTGATGTATGGAGATGGCGAGAAAGTAGAGATGGATTATTCACTGTTACATCTTTCTAATATAGGATATTAGGAAGAGAACGAATATATTTTCCCTCATTGCTCTATTTGAATTCCTAGAGCACTAAGAAAGATGTGTTTCTTTGCCTGGTTGGTATCGAGGGGAGTGCTTTTAACAGCAAAAATTTGAGAAAGAGGAGGATTTATGTTAGTTGGTACTTCACGTGCAAAAGCCCGGGTGAAAATGTAGACATCTCATATTGCATTGTCAATTGGTAAGTCGTTTGTGGAGAGTGGTCCTTAATTTGTTTGAGGAGCAATGGGTGATACCGGGCATAGTGAAGGAGGCGTTGCATAGTTGAGCTCATAGGAAGGGAAACAGAAGTCCAAGGGCATAGAGTGTTGCCCCCTGGCAATTATGTGGGTTATTTGGAAAGGAAAAAATAGAAGGGCATTTGAAGGGGTGAAATAAGATTTTGTGAAGTTGCAATGTAATCTTTTGTTTTTAGTTTCTTTTCTTTTTTTGGGTGTACTCATGAGGTTCCTATTTGTAACTGGTAAAGTTGTTACCATTTAACCAGGAGGTCACGGGTTCAAGCCGTGGAAACAATCTCTTGCAGAAATGTAGGGTAAGGTTGCGTACAATAGACCCTTGTGGTTACCCCGACCCCGCGCATAGCGGGAGCTTAGTGCACTCAGCTGCCCTTTGTGAGATTCCTATTTGTACAAAGGATTGGGCCTCTTTTGTTGAGACCATGCTAGTGTAGGTTCTCTTTTTTTGGTATACGACTTGTACACGGGGTTCTCCCTAATTATTAATAAAATCATTTACCTTATCAAAAACAGACAATATAGATCATTTGTGTTTGCAATGTCCTATAACATTAAAGGTTTGGGACATATATTTGTGCATCTTCGGGTACAATGGGTATTACTAGACTGTATGAAAGAAGCATTTGTTAGCTAGGAAAGGTGGAAAGTTGGGAAGTACAGAAATACCTGGAAAATTGTGCCACTTTCTGCTATTTTGAGCATTTGGAAGGATAGGAATCAGAGGTGTTTCGATGGAGTCCAACTCCAATTCATGTACTAAAGACTAGATGCTTATTGAACCTTTTCGCTTGGTGTAACCATTGTAATGTAAATAACGCAGTTATAAGCCTTACCTTATTAAAAAAAAAAATGTAAATAATGCGATTATGTTTTTGGATTTGTTAAGCTCCCTGAGTTTTAGTTAGGAGAAGAAGGATAATATAGGAGCCCCTTATTTTTGGTACCGCGATTGCATCTTCTGAATGAAAGGGAGTAACGGTAAAGTTGTCTCCGTGTAACATATAGGTTACGGGTTCGAACTGTGAAAGCAACCACCAATGCTTGCATTAGGGTAGGTTGTTTACATCACACCCTTGGGGTGCGGCCTTTCCCCAAAACCTACGTGAACGCGGGATGCTTCATGCATCGGAATGTTCTTTAATTGCATCCTTTGAATGCTAATCAATGAAATTTCAACTTTTGCCTTATCAGAAAAAAAGGGAAGCATGCCACATAAAATAGTACAGCAGAGTAACTCAAATTTCAATGGAGCGTAGTTTATCCATATTGAGCCCTATAAATGCCACTGTGTCAAAATTACCCAAACTTATTTACACCTTTAGCACTGCTCAAGTAGTAATCACATGTTGAATTGCTCCAATAAGCTTCATATATCAGCTCTTCAACCATCTCAACATGTAGGCCATTGTTCCTATGCTGCGCTTTTAGAAATCCTATAAATAACTAAACCTTCAATTTAAAACTCTAATATGAAGCACATATAAGCTTTCTTTGTTTGATGCCGCGGATATTTCTGGGGCTTTTTTATTTTCTTTAATTTATGACCAAGAAATCTGTTTGGGCCCAACCCTTCGGACCAATTGCAACCTCCGAGACTCGAGGCTAATGGGCTCGCCTTCACCATTTACATACTAGACTTAGTTTTCCATGCTTATTGATAGGGATGAGAAAATTAGAATTCCAAATCATATATGATTATGTTAGAATTTGGACAGACAACAAATGTATGGTTTTGAATAAGGTGAAAATCTTCAACCCATTAGGATGATTATTTTAAGGATATGGGGCCTTTTCTCTTTCATTTTACATAGAGTTGTATATGCTTGAGAGTTTAAATAATTTGTTAGGATTAGTTTCTGAAAACCTTTATGCTATATAAACAATTAATGGTCTTTTTCAAAAAATTCAACAACAACAATGACCCAGTGAAATCCCACTAGTAGGGTCTGGGAGGGTAGTGTGTACACAGATCTTACCCCTACCCCGAGGGGTAGAGAGGCTGTTTCCGAAAGACCCTCGGCTCAAGAAGACGAAAATAAGACGAAAAGAGGTAATATATCAGTACCATCAATAGAAACCATGAAACAAATAACAGCATCACCAGAACCAAAAAATAGATGAACAACAAAATAATAACCAGCAGATAAAGCCCGGCACTAAGAGGAACGAAAGAGTAGTGTGACTCAACATTAACCACTAACAGTAGTCTAAGACTAAGTCTTAATAGACTAGTCTCACCCTGGTGCGCCATAAAAAAATGCACAACTACCTCCTGCCCTACAACCTTAATGCTCGACCTCCACAACTTCCTGTCTAGGGTCATGTCCTCGGTAATCTCAAGTCACGCCATGTCCTGCCTGATCACCTCTCCCCAATACTTCTTAGGCCGCCCTCTACCTCTCCTCGTACCCACCAAAGTCAGCCGCTCACACCTCCTCACCGGCGCATCTGGGTTTCTCCTTTGAACGTGCCCGAACCATCTGAGCTTGCTTCCCGCAGCTTGTCATCCATGGGGGCCATTGTGGGTTTTCTATCCTTTCGAAAGTTTATTCATTGATCTCAGTCTTGTATTTAATCTTCTTTGACCACAAAGCATTGAATCAGTACTGAAAAACTGAAATTTGGATAATTTCAAAATGTTATCTTTATTTCATGTTTCTCCATCGAAGCACTGTGAGAACGGGAGGAAAGGCCATTGAAGAGAGAAGGGAGAAATGGGGGAAAGAAGGGGAAGTCAACGTGGCATCGAAATGGCTCCATTATGGATAAAATGAGTTCTGTTAAATAATAAGGGCATATGTGACACAATCCATTAATGGCAACATTGTTTTTAAGCAAGCTATTAACAGAGGGCATATGGTACTAATTTCACAAAGTTCAGGTGTATATTTGGACTTTTTGGCTTTTCTTATATAAGGAAAAGTTACTAAAAACAACGCACTCTTATACTAGATAAATATTTTGATACAAACTGCAATTAACAAGATAAAGTGATGAATATTTAATCATATAGTACTTTATACATGAGAATAGGTGGTATTCTAATCTTTCATGAGGTTTTTGGAGGCAAGAGGAACTCAAGAAGCATTTGACTGGTAGAAGGGGATGATTTTCTTTTTTTATCGGAAGCCTCCTATTTTATTATTAGTATCATGGTTTTCAAACAACAGAGGCCTTCTCGGCCTATTCTGCACAACAAGAAGGTAACATACAATTCTTGAAATCATACAGCTGTAGACAATATATGTATCCAGGAAAGAAAGAAATGTCACGAGATAGTAGATAAACACGCTAAGATCCATACCTGAGATGGTTTTTGACCTATAAACACCTTCCCAGCTGCCAAGCACTTCTGAACAGAGATCCAAGCCATTTCTGAGAGTAGGCAACAAAATTTTTCCCATACAATGAAACTGACAACTGATTTATGTGCATCCATGTGTTCAGTTTGAGTTTGAAGCACTGGCTGCTTTAAGAATCCACCTTGGGAAGAAAATTTTGAGATACTAGAGTCCTCGGATGATTTTCTCACTAGAGGCTGGGTACATGAACTCCCTTCTTTCAGTAGTTTGCACAATACAAAAAAGAAATGATGTAAAGTCTGAAATTCTGATAGAACACAGTCCAACTGAACCTGGAAAAGAGGCAAGCAGAATTATGCCAGACAAGTATAACTGGAAGACAATTTGGCAGTTTTAGAAGACATGCAGCCAGAAGAAAAGGAAATCAAAGACAGTACAGGAATTGCACAAAAGAAATAGAGAATGGGTGCTATAAATTCCAACGCTGGCTAACACTCAAAAAGAGCAATTCCCTTCAGTATTAAATCTTACCAGCTTAAGAGCATGTCTGAACCCTGTAAAGGTAGCTGAGAGTGAAGATGGACTAGAGCAAAGAAACTGCAGTCCACTTGTTAGGCCTCGTGTGTTTGAAACTTGTTCAAGAATACACCGACCAACATGTCTAGCATTCTGCAGCAACCAGATAAGTTGGATACAGCATCAATCCAGAGGCAAAAGTTGGTAGGTAAATACACGAAAACTAACTCAGTTGTTCAAAATGGAACATTTTGAATGAAAATATTACATCATTGGGATCCACAAGCAGAAGAATCAAACTGTCACTCATCATGGGCTCCCAGGTCCACTGCTTCCTTAGCTCTCCTTGATCCATTCTGATGATGAAATGAGCAGTCAACCTGTAATAACCTCCAGAATAATCAAGAAAAAGTGTTTATATGAACATGAAATTCTTCCGATCACTAGCAAAACCTCATAATCAACAGCATTTAGCCATAGGATCAACTGCAAACCTCTTGAAAAGCCTAATTAGAGGTATACACTTTGTTGAGACCTTAATGGAGTTCTTAGATTCCACTCCCTCGACACCATCATTTGAACCAGATGGAACCTTCCAATTGAAAACATGAGAGATATCTGAAGCACAGGTTCTCAACCAATGACCAAGTGAAGGTGTCAAATCAGTGTCATTAACAGATTCTAGTAAAGAGAGGCGTGACAAAGCCCAGAAAACAGCCTTAGCAAATGATACTGGAAGAACCAAGGGATCAATTTCAACTAAAACCTCAAACCACAACATTGGGATGCACATCCAATCCCCACATACATCTGATGATATATCAGCTTGAGAACTAAATTGCTTCCAACAACTGTCATCATTTTCTTCAAAATCACAACCAAACAAATTTTCTTGGCCATCTTCTTCATCAAGCTGAAACGGCAAGCATCTTTCATCACTTGAAGCAAGTCCATACTTCAGAATTGAAGTTACCAGAGCTACAGCATCAGAAACTATAATAGTTTGAACAACATCAAATGCAGGTTGACGGAGAGAACTGTGAAGCGATGAATCCTTCAGAGAGGACACAAGAGAAGGTCCCCTGCAAAATTAAGTAGGACAATGCAAAGGTATGTATCAGGATCCAACATTTCATCAATTATTTTGGGTATATGGCTGCTTTGAGATAGCACTTTAGAATATATGTATATCGAATGATGCGAATTCCAACAAAGTAATACAATGAACTAGAAGAGAGGTTCATGAAAACACTATACTCAAGTACGCAATCGTTCAAGAATATGTCTAGATCCATTGCCCGGAATCAAAAAAGATTTTTTTTTTTTTTTTTTTTTTGATAAGGTAATAAGATTACATTACTGAAGGGCATAATTACCTGCATACAAGAAAATACCAAAAAAATGAGAAATCTCACAAAAAAATATGGTTCTCTACGAAAGACCCCCAATTTCTATGCTTAAAGGAATCCCATGGGTGCATCAAAACATAATAAGGGAAAAGAGGCTGCTCCTCAAATGTACAAAATTCTTCTTTATTCCTTCAAAAGATCTCCTATTTCTCTCTCTCCAAATGATCCACATAACCGCAAGTGGAGCGACCTCCCACGCCCTGCGTCTTCTCCTCCTCCTTCTGAAAGACCAACTAAACATTGCTTCTTTAACCGTGTGTGGCATCACCCACTGAAGGCCAAACCAACCCAAAACTTCCCACCACAAGCGAGATGCAATTTAAAATACTGTTAGTGATTAGGAGGGACTATTTCGTATTAATAGAATTCTGCAAATAAGGTAACTTATCTTAGAATAGGCGAATAACTCCAACAGGGTCACTTTCTATTGAGTTTAATGTTCAAGACAAATAGTTTCTTTCTTCTCATCTTGCATTTTAATGCAGTATCAAACATCCACAGAGTATCAGAATCAAAGAGAAATAACATCCGCAAATAGACCAATATAGTCAACGGAAGTTCTCTATTTTTTTACAAATGTGTGGTCACCGGAAAAGATTTTTTAGCAAGTTTAGGAAGAGGTTAATAAACTGCTTAAAGGTTTGGGCTTATCCTGTCTCCAAGTCAGCCTATACCAGGAGCTTTGTCTTGATGAGACATACACTAACCAAACAGTACTAAGTTTCGTCGCTGTACAAAACCTCACTCGCTGTCACTGTGACTGCCGCTCACTGGCGCACGAAATCGAGGTCCAAACGTTGTCTCAGTTATTGCCATGTGTACAGCACGTAAGCTATATGTCAGACTTGTCATGACACGTCAGGGTTTACCATACTGGAAAAAAATAATTGGACATATAACCTATATGCTCCAGCTTGAAAAGAAGTATCAAGCATATGCCCAGAATTCATTGCACGAAATCGAGGTCCAAACGTTGTCTCAGTCATTGCCATGTGTACAGCACGTAAGCTATATGTCAGACTTGTCATGACACGTCAGGGTTTACCGTACTGGAAAAAAATAATTGGACATATAACCTATATGCTCCAGCTTGAAAAGAAGTATCAAGCTTATGCCCAGAATTCATTGCACAAAATTTGTAGAGTATTCTATAATATGGTGTGTTAATTTAAAAGGATTACTTTGAAGTAATAGGATCCTTCTAATTAAGGTAACTTACCTTATTAAAGTAGGCTAACAACTCATATATAGGAAACAACAATATAATGAGTTTAATCATCTAGACCAGTTGTTTCTCTCCGGTCGTCTCTCTCTTTCATAAAATCAATGTTTTTGCTTTGCTTTCAAGGTCAAATAGACCTTGCGCAACTTCATTTTTAAATTAACAATTTTCTTCAATTAATGACAAGAATGAATAGCACAACTACTATCATATGCATCTTTAACATAATGCAAACTTTTTTATGAAGAGGGAATTGAACAAAATCCAGGTTTTACTTTTGAAAGGTCAGTAAGGAGGAAATAATGTGAAGGGAAAAGTAAGTAGCAGAAAGCAAAGAGCAAGTTCTTGGCCATGTTTGCTCGGGGTTAGTAAAAGTCATCGCTTCGTTGCCTAAAGCAACGAAGCGATGTGAAACAAGGGGTTATTGCTTCATGGATGAAGCCTTGCACTTCAGAAAAGTGTCTGCTTCAAACACTGACACACAAATTGATCCCAAGGAAAAGCGGTCGGTTCTTTTTATTTTCAAGTTCGAAGAGATGAAATAATATCAGTATTATTGTACATCAGATGCTGAAATTACTCAAAAATACAATTTGGTTACTGTAGTACTGAAGTCATATATTTTGGTATTTACTATTTCTAGTAAGTTGTGCGATTCACTTCAAAAAAGCATACGCTTCACATCACGCGTTGAGCTTCAAGCCCCATGGACCTTGTCTATTTGTTGCGCTTCTCTCTTTTAAACATTGTGTATGAAACACATCCGTAAAGTAGCCAATGCAAGGGACAAAAATAACAGTCAGTCAATCATATAAATAATTAACCTCTAGGTACATACCACATATGTGCACATTCATATGGTGGAGAAGGCGGGTTCATAGTATAACCTCGGTGAACTATGAGAAGAGCTATCTGCAATATATTGAAACTCGCGTAAATAAGACAGGACAAATAATTTAACACGCTTTGGGTTGATGACAAGATAATAACCTGGCAAGCCTTTTTTCTCATGAGCAAGCTGAAGTTGCTACTCACAGTAACTTGATGCAGGAGAAAATAAAGAAGATTCCTCCGTTGCTTTTCATGTTCACCATCTTGTAAAGCTTCAAGAGACTGCAGGGGTTTACACATAAGAGTGGAAAATGGTAACTAGGACCACAGATAGCATCAATAGAAAAAAGCACACAGCACTTAAATTACATAGCTGAGTGAATAACATGCCTGTAGAAAAGGCTGGAAAAGATCAAAGATTTCCTTATGGCTTTTTTCATTTCGAGTGTGGAAACACTGACCCAATAGTGTATTGCGCATCACACTTGGAGACAATGAAGTCTTCAACCAAAGCTTATATCCTTAACGAAGTGTGATTGGAGAAATATCAGGTATTAGCTGAAGGAGTACATTCAGAACCTTAAAATGGTATATATGGAAAACATACCAAGCATCTCAAACAATAATCTCAGACAATTAACTGCACAAGAAAATTCTGGTGAATCATCGCTGATATGGTTAAGAACGACACTCAGAAAAATGGGATAACGATCTAATATGCCTTCTTCAAATGCTGGAGGCTCCAAGAATCCAAGCCTTCAAGACACAGATAGATAACAATAAGAAAAAATAAAAATGATGAACACAATAGCTCATGCACGCGGGAACAGAAGCCAACTACTTCCTACAATGCTTTGATCCCAAGCCATACAGTTACTCGATCCAACTCAACCCTAGGCCTTGGATTCTGACTAGACAATGACAACACGTCTGCTGCCAAATAAGAAATGTACTTCTTCAGCAAAGGCTGCAAAGCATCCAAATCTGCTGATTGCCTACAATGAAAGACAAGAATAAAAACGACATCAATAAGGTGCGCACATATTAGTTACTACTAATGGTCTAGTAACTCAAAATAGAGGAAGTCTTTCATAAAGAATGGCTATTCTAAAAATACTTCAGGATGCTAATCTGTGATAATGCAGAAAAAAAAATTTATAATGGATATCAAGGCAGAAAATTAGAGCCTAGTTATTTTCATAATTTGCATAAGTGGGCTACAATGAGCTAACTGCACTTTTTTTTTCTTTTTTTCTTTTTTTTTTTTAATAACTACCTTAGTTATCTCTTGAACATGGACTATTTTACAAGCTGATCCTTCTTAGATTGGCACGGAGCAGCTTCTTCTCCGGTCTCTGGTTTTGCATGTGAGGAACTTGGGATCTGAAACAACCACTTCCTCAAGCTCCACCTGCAGAACCAAGAGGACCAGCTTGGTTTATTTAGAGAGGAAAATTCATTCAAAGAGGATGGAATTTCTATTAAAGAGTTCATTCAAGGAGGGTGGACTTTTTTTAAACGTTTCACTAGGACTTGGAGAAACAAGCCTTTTCACATAACTCCTCCTCGTGAAACACTCAATGGGTCAAGCCTCACTCATTTGGGCTCTCACTTATAATTCTTTGTTTTTCAATTAGGAGTCAATGGGCATGCCAGCCTATTGAAGAACAAGAAATTCTATAGTTTTCCTACATTATATTAATCACAGTTTCCCTAGATTGTTAAGATGAGGTTTTCCTAAAGGATTTGCAGTTGAGTGAATTTATCAAGCTTGCAGTCTTGTCCGAGGGCAGAGCTAATCAGGCAAGTCATTTGTGTACCTTTGTCGCCTTTGTGCTTTGTGAATAATATATACCTACTTGTCAAAAAAACTGAGTATGTCCAGACATGTTCCCTCCTCCTTTCTAGTTCCATTGTCCATCAACAATAAATCATCCACAGTGGTTTTGCAAATAGAATTCTAGTATTCTCAACCGGAAAGCCACCCAACCCAAAACTGACATTATTAGTGGTGCCTATGCTGTTTTTTTTTCTGATAAGATGCCTGTGCTGTTTCGTGATATGCTAAGGCAATATATCCCACATAATTACCAGCTTTGCTGTCCTCTAAAATACCCAGAAGTAAAGTGTTGAAATGGTCCTCTTCTTATTGTAAATTATGAATCCCACCGAAAATGGGTTTCTGGGTGGAAGAAGACACCTATCCTGCTATATGCATCTTCAAAAAAAGAAATGAAATAGTCCTTGCATAATTTATGGCAGAACACAGTGAGCAGTCAAGATAAGTTTTAAGTTGATATTAAAAGTTCTAGACACTCAAGGAGTCCTACAGATTTATATCTACATCTAAGTTTCCTTAGGCATGAGATTTTCTTTCATCTAAGGAATAATATTACAAAGCAATTTAAAACAGTTATCTAGTCAGGTGCAAACTACTGATGGAGAGGTGCAAACTACTGATGGACAATGTTAAGTCTTAACTGCAATAACATTTGAAGACACAAATCATCGCAGGCATAGCAATTTAAGCTAAAAGAACCTAGAACAAAGTACTCTTATATGGCACTAATAATAAGACATTAATATCAAATTCATAATTAGGGTACAAGGTTAAGTAGCCGAGCGTTTTCCTTGTTTATACCAGTAGTATTAGTGTACGACTTAAGTGTTAGTTATTTCATATTCTTAGATTTCCATATTACTCCTTATTTCTTTCGCTTCAATTTTCTGATTGGTTTGGGTCTACCGGAACCAGCCTCTCTACCTTCTCAAGGTAAGAAATATGTGTACACACTACCCTTTCCCAGACCCCACTTGTGGGATTACACCGGGTTTGTTGTTGTTGTTATCAAATTCAGAAAACTTTTTTTTAATAAAGTAAGTGATTTCAAATCAAATTCAGAAAACTTAATAACCTTATACTTCTCTATTGTCAAAACCATGTTTGCTCGACCAAAAATGACAACAGCATATACTATAATTCGCTAGAGTTACAAACCACAGAATATAGTTGCACGCGAAGTCCAATAGAAACAATACCTCAATTTACTCATGCGTCCAGCCAGCCGCAAACCTATAGAACGAGCTCTTCGGCCTTTATGGAAAAGTAATGCATAAACTCCCTAAAATACAAAAATGATATAATCAAATGAAGATGACTATAACAAAAACAGCTGAAGCATGACATGAAGTAGAGACATCAAGTCATAGAAAGGCAGGTCAAACCGGATACTGCTGGTGCCCACCCAAGGTCAGTTCATGAGATTTGTCGATTGCGTCAATGAATGTTTCAAATTCAATTGCCAAATAAGAATCATCTAACAAAATTGGGAACATCAAAACCTGCAGCTCAAAAAAGAGAGATCTATATCATCACAGAGAAAAAAAAATGACCACAAATCAAGACAGAATGAGAAAAAAAGGAGAAAAGAATGGACGGAAAGTAGGATCAAATCAGTCAAGTAACTTATTTTCTTCTGATAAACAGGATACTCGTGATCATTTACACCATCTAGAAGTAGAAAATCAACGTTTCATAAAGTTGTTCAGAATTAGGCTTGATTTTCATGTGTACTAGCCTGCATGGCTTATCAATTCAACCCAACATTCCACTTGCAATGCAGCCCTTAATGGGCAGCCGGTGCACTAAACTCCCGCTATGCACGGGGTCCGGGAAAGTGCAAATTGTAACCAGAGTACATCGGTGTTGGCCGTGTCATTTGCAATGGTATTTTGCATACTATTGACGCAGTAGCTAACGCACATCTAGAGATGATGTAAGTTGGATAGCCAGACAGTTCAAATCCGTCTTATTTAGCATAAAGACATATATTCCTTGCTCATTACCAGACAATCACTTATATAGAACCTGTGTGTGGAAAAAAGTTTTCATTTCTGCCGAGTTCAGTAGCATGGGCTTCTGACCCAAGTGGGGGCAAAAAAGTGATGGGACAAAACAAGTTTTGATTTTCCATCTCATGGAAACCCCTTTTCCCTCCACTTAGCTTATCCCCTACTAGACTAATGACAAGAATTTAAACTTTAACACTTAAAGTTTTTAGGTATTCTATGTCCATGTTGTTTGATTACCTTGTTAGTCATCCTTTAGTTACTTGATTATTTCCTGATTGTTGCTATTTCATTGGGTTTTGGATTTCCCATTTGTAGCTTTATTTTTAAGATTTAAGTACTACCCATTAAGGAAAGCTTTCACAGCACTTTTGCTAGCAGGTGTCAGCTGGTCTGGCAGTAAGAAGTTTACTAGATCTCCTAGCTATTTCCTTCATATATTCATGACTTATCATTGATTTTGAGCAGTTCTAAAATGAAGATATATTTGAAATTCGTATCTGGTAGCTCCCTCCTTTCCCTCCCTTTCTCTGCTTCTTCTACCTTGTGTCTCTCTTCTTCTTTCTCATTTCTTTTTTTTTCCCCGCAATTCTCTGCTACTGCAACAGCTTTTGCTAGTATATCTAATGCAGAAAATGAACCAAAAGATGAATAGGTGATTCATATGAAGGAAGAGGAGAAATGTGAATGGAAACACCTCAAACATGACGCTAACTATTTCTCCACTGTCATGCACAATGTCGTACTCTCCACATCTTATTCTGTTATTAATCTCTTTAAGGTGCTGACTGATTCTTTCTTCATCAAGAGTGTCCAACACCTCAAGAAGAGGACCAATGGAACTTGAGTCGTATTCTGTACTATAAAGCTCTTGGGCTTGATGGTATTGACATATGCATTGAGTGCACTGGCGCATTTCCCTAGATGTTCTGTCCAATAGGAGCTTTAGAGGAGAATCACTGCGATCATCCTTAAAATAATTATAGAAAGTTTCCAGAAGAGGTCCCATCAGGTCCCAGGAACCACACCAAATATGATTTTCTTCCGGCAAAAAGATCAAGTAGTTGAATGCATCTGAAAACCTGCATACAAAAAGGAAAACTGACTTAATTAAATTGGAAAGTATACAAACAATTGTTTTCTTTGTTTTAAAATGGAAGTTTGGCATGGTCTCCCTCTTTCGCTAGTTTAGCAAATGTGGACACGTATAAGTTACGAGGAACGAGAATTGGGAGCAAGAAAAAAAGAAGAAGATGATGAAGAAGCAAACCATTCTTCTTTGAGCAGGCGGAAACGATGTCGCTTGAGAAGGTCTACAGATGCAATGTCGTCGTCGTCTTCGATGCCCCTCCATCGGTCCAACAGCTCTCTCCTTGTGACCACTTTCTTCGACATTCTCCCGATACCTTCGGCTGTCATAGCCCACCTTCAATTGTTAGGGTTTTCCAATGTTTGAAGCCGTGTAGTTTATAACTAAGTAAAATCTCCGCGATTTTGCTCACTGTGAGGGTACGAAAGAAAAGTATCCCGCCTGCCTGGCTTCGTATGACCCAAGCGGCAAAGGAAGAGCAATTGTGCAAAACACTCTTGATGCATCAGTAAACA
The DNA here is from genome assembly GCF_000390325.3 of Nicotiana tomentosiformis. Taxonomy (NCBI): domain Eukaryota; kingdom Viridiplantae; phylum Streptophyta; class Magnoliopsida; order Solanales; family Solanaceae; genus Nicotiana; species Nicotiana tomentosiformis. The sequence continues at coordinate 771,375 of NW_027174567.1, forward strand.
AAAAACTTTAAATTAAAATTTTAACAAAAAGTTAAGAGATGAGATGCCGTAACAGTGAATTGTTGGATCCTATATGGTTATAAAATTGCTATGGACTTTTAGGGAGTGCACATCAACATATTTTCCAATTAATGCTTACTGAAATAATTCAATTATCATGCTTCAAACATATCTTTACTGAAACAATTCATTTAAATGAATTGCAGATCTTTTCAAATTTATTTTTAATTTTATGTATTTTATATAAGAGGTCTTTATTTTTTATACACAATAAATTTGAAAATAACACATAAGAGATTTGAATGTTCATTTCTTCTATTCAAATTATAAGTGGCCATAGTCATTTCCTCTTAAAAGTTTGTCGTGTATAATGGTCAGACATTTATTCAAATTATGTCATACGTGAGATACCTAATCATGTTAGTCATGTAATTGTCAATTTATTGTCCACAAATTCGACATACATGTGGTATATTTACTTCTCTAGTATAAAGTATATTTGTATACATACTACCTTTTTTTAAATATTTTTTTAGAGAATTGCATCAAATTATAATCCACCACACTACGTTGCTCAAGTCATGTTTTAGAGCGCATATGTTATGTTCTTAGTCGTTAACTAACTACACGTGCGGCACTTGACAATTTGCTCACGATCTTGCACAACTTGCTCACGTTCTTGCTATGCCAAGTCACCCTTACTACACTCAAGATCGCTAATGTCACGACCCAAATCGAGAAACTGTGACGAGTGCCCGAGTGCTACATATCGAACACCCTTAAGCATATGTCTAAGATATAAATATGAAATAAGTGTAGGGCATGCCTAACGTCTGGAAATAAACTATTGATTCATATGAACAGCATACGTGGGAAAATATGCCCGAAAGACATATATACATATATATATATATATATAGTAGGGCGAGCCGACTAGGCCACATAGTTTTCAACTATACATGACTGTCTACAGACCTCTAACAGAGTATACAACTGTATAGAGGACGGGACTGGGGCCCGTCATACCCATATGTATACAAAAGTATCGTACCAAAACTCAATAGCAGCTCCGGATCAAATGGAGCACACCAACTCTCGATGAGCAAGGATCCTAAGATGGGGGACCGTCAGCCTGTCTACCTGCACCTGCGGCATGAAACGCAGCCCCCCAGGCAATAGGGGTGTCAGTACGAATAATGTACCGAGTATGTAAGGCATAAAAATTAGTATATAATATACATGAAAGAAACATGGAGTAAATGACTCAACCTGTAAGTCTGAATAGATCTGTGAATTATGAAACATTTATAATGTCATGCATATGTATATAAATATCATATCATGCATAGGTATATGCGTACATAACATCATAAAGCCTCTCAGGACATCCCATCATATCATCTCAGCCTATGTGGGCGAAATCATAAATGTATTCTAGCTGATCAGGCGGTGGTGCGTATATAACGCCATAACCTTTCCCCATACCCCATATACATATACTATACGCATATATAACGCCATCTGGTCATGGGTCAATATACATGTATAAATGGATGCAATGCATAAGTAAGTCAATGATATCTCTCGGAATGTCATGAGACCCATGAACAGACAATATGAAAGTGGGACATATGGGGAATCCAAAACATAGGAACCCCTAATACTTCTATAAATAGAGTCATTTATGAAAGTTCAACGTTTACACGTTTCGTTTGTATCATATGGATCATGCCAAAAGAAAAGAATAGATAGCCTTAACATACCTCAAGTCGTCAATGCAACTCAACAACAAGCTTATGACAACTAGCGCGCCAACACTATAACAAAGAAATATGTTTACAACTTAGATGGCGGTGGTATATCACGTATCTCAAATGATAACTCGATTCTAAAATAAAACGGGCATAATTTCCCCTTATTTCACTGCTCCCTCAAGACTACTATAGGCGAGATACAAACATAATACAATCAGCAACTCAAAAACAACTTAACTACAATTCGGGACATTCAATACAACAAAAACCCCAAATATACCATAACATACCCAATCAATAAGTTATCAATTAACGTGAAATTGCAACAACGAGCGACCAGCCTACTACCCTAGCATATGTGGCATTTCTCCGCGCCCTTCATCCTTCCAAACTCCATAAATCAGCAGCACAATAGGCCAACACGAGTGGACTATAAAATAATCCACTAAAAGTGAAATAAATCGAACTCACGACTTTCGATCACCGTCCCGTGAGTTCTAAATATTAGAAAATAAATTTATCAACCTTCCTTGATAATTAAATACTTAAATATAGAAATTAAACATTTTATTAACTATTAAATACATTCCAAAACTCAAACTACAAAGGCGATATAGCGATACTTACGTCGTAGGGATCGTTCTGATGTTATCGCTTCTCGATTTCGTGCCGAGATGTTAATACTCTTTGAAACACTATTAGAGAGCTCAAGGACAGGTTTTATGGTGTTCTCTGATCAGGATCTATGTAGAAATAAAGAGAGAGGTGAGTTAAGACATATATATCAACTTTTGAAAAGTCAAAGAGGTGCTAGCTTGGCACTCTCTCATTCGCCCATTTTCCGACGCTTATATCTTTTTATCCGGATATCGTATGAACGAACGGTTAAGAGCATTGGAAACTACATTCCAAGACCTTAAATTTGGTATATAATATGTCCCAAAAAGACCTCATATATAATACGAAATTTATTTCTCAAAAAGCTTTGTTACAAGGCAAATCCTTAGTCGGTTTTTCCGCAACTTAAATCTGATTTTTCCCAAACTTTATATTTTTTATCCAAACATAATATATAGTCATATTATGTATTTAAAATTATTTAAATCATGATTAAAAAGTCTCATATTTATTATATGTCACCTTGGGACGCACAGGGTGTAACAATCTTTCCCCCTTATAAACATTCGTCCTCGAATGTTAAACTCCCAGAGATCTATAGAAATTTTTAGTAGAGTCTCCTCTATAACGGTACTACTACCAACCTGTCAGACAGAAAACCCAACAACACAAAGCCAAAGAGGGCCACAATCATCAATAACACCAATGGCCTTACATGACCAATGACAATAACTTACATAAGAATCAAATAACATATATGTACCTAAATACTATGATGTCTCAGTCCGATCCTCCTATGGAAGCGGAAACAAGTGAGGATACCTAGACTTCATGTCTTCTTCAGTTTCCCAAGTCATCTCCTCCACATTCTTGTTCCTCCAAAGTACTTTAACTGAAGTTAGGTCCTTAGTTAATGGGAGCTTCCTCATGTGATAGTTATTCTATGACCTAAACATCGTCAAATGGAATGACTTTAGAAGGATCTATAATACACTTGCGGAGCATAGACACGTAAAAAACTGAATGTAGTGACTCCGAGTTGGAAAGCAAGTCTAACTCATATGCTACTTGGCCTACTCTGCGTATGATCTTATAAGGTCTAATGTACCGAGGGCTAAGATTTCCCTTCTTACCGAATCTCATAACGCCTTTCATCGGTGATACCTTTAGGAATACCCAGTCATCTACCTAAAACTCCAAGTCTCGTCGTCGATTATATGCATAGGACTTCTGACGACTCTGAGCTACTAATAGCCTTTCCCGTATAAGCTTAATCTTCTCAAGTGCATGTTGTACCAACTCTGGTCCTACTAACTTAGTTTCCCCAACCTCGAACCATCCAATAGGTGACCTACACCTCTGTCCATAAAGTGATTCACATGGAACCATCTAGATGCTTGAATGATAGCTATTTTTATATGCGAACTCAATAAGTGGAAGATGATCATCCCAGCTACCCCTGAAGTCCATCACACAAGCCCGTAGCATATCCTTCAGTATTTGAATAGTACGTTTTACCTGACCATATGTATGGGGATAAAATGATGTACTAAGACTTACTTGAGTCCCCAATCCTTTTTGGAAGGACCTCCAGAAATTAGTTGTAAACTGAGCACCTCTATCTGATATAATAGATATAGGGACACCACGAAGTCGTATTATCTCATTAATGTAAAGCCTTGCATAATCATCTGCTGAATACGTAGTCATGACAGGAAGAAAATGGGTTGATTTTGTAAGTCTGTCAACAATAACCTATATAGAATCGAACTTACGTTGGGTACGGGGTAAGCCTATGATGAAATCTATATTAATCACTTCCCATTTCCAAGCCGGAATCTCTATAGCCTGCAATAATCCAACGGGTTTCTAATGCTCAATCTTAACCTGCTGACAATTAGGGCACTGAGCAACAAACTATGCTATATCCTTCTTTATTCTGTCCCACCAGTATATTCCCCCTGATATCATGGTACATATTTGTCGCTCCTGGATGAATAGAATAATGAGCTTCTCCCATAACGTGCTGGCGCAATCCTGCCATATTAGGAACACATAATCGACCTCGATATCTGAGGAATCCTTCTTCTGTAATCTCAAATGGTGTATTCTCCTTTTGAGGGGATGCATCTCTATAATGAGCTAGCATAGGATCATCATACTGGCACTCCTTCACTTCAGTTACTAAAGAGGATGTTATTGTGTCCTCAATAGTAACTCTGGTATCACCTAAGTCCAATAATCGAACTCCAAGACTAGCTAGCTGATGAAACTCATGGGCTATCCTACACTTCTCTAGCTGTAAATATGACAGGCTACCCATAGATCTACGGATGAGGGCGTCGACTACTACATTCGCCTTCCCTGGATGGTATAAAATATCAACATCATAGTCTTTCAGTAGCTCCAACCATCTCCTTTGGCGTAAATTCAATTCATTTTGCTTGAAGATATATTGAAGGCTCTTATGATATGTATAGATATCAACATGAATGCCATACAAATAGTGCCTCCACATCTTTAGTGTATGAATCACCGCGACTAACTCTAAATCGTGGGTCAGGTAATTCTTCTCGTGCTTTCTTAGTTGTCTAAAAACATAAGCTACAATCTTACCATGTTGCATCAGTACACAACCCAATCCAATGACCGAAGCGACATAATAGATAGCATAACCATCGGTACCCTCTGGGTGTGTCAGAACCGGTGCTGAAGTCAATCTATCCTTCAATGCCTGGAAACTCCGCTCACAAGCATCAGTCCACTGAAACTTAGTTGCCTTCTGAGTCAACTTTGTCAATGGTGCTGAAAGAGAAGAAAAACCCTCTACAAATCTCCTGTAATAACCTGCCAAACCCAGGAAGCTACGAACCTCCGTCGGTGTCGTAGGTCTAGGCCAAGTCTTCACTGCCTTAATCTTCTGTGTATCAACCCGAATACCCTCACCTGAAATAATATGTCTAAGGAAAGCTACAGAATTCAACCAGAATTCACATTTGGAGAATTTTGCGTACAACTTCCTTTCTTGTAGAACTATGAGCACAGTATGCAAATGATTTGCATGCTCATCCTCTGAACGAGAATAAACTAAAATATCATCTATAAATACAATCACGAACATATATAGAAAGTGTCTAAACACGGTTCATCAAGTCCATGAATACTGCTGGGGCATTGGTCAAACCGAACGACATAACACGAAACTCAAAGTGCCCGTATATGGTCCTGAATGCTGTCTTCGGGATATCTTTATCTCTAACCCTTACCTGATGGTACCCTGACCTCAAGTCTATCTTCGAGAAACACCTGGCACCCTGCAACTATCAAATAAATCATCAATCCTCGGGAGCGGGTACTTATTCTTGATTGTCGCCTTATTCAACTGTCTGTAATCAATACACATCCGCAAGGAACCATCTTTCTTTCTCACAAATAACACAAGTGCTCCCCACAGTGATATACTGGGTCTGATAAAGTGCCATTATATAAGGAGGAATAAATATTGGTTGAGTATCTGGTAATGTGTCAATAGCAAACTCAATCTCCCTCTCTGGTGAAAGGCCTGGAAGCTCATCGGGAAATTCATTAACCACCGGGATAGATTGAAGAGTCGGTGACTCTGCTTTCACATCCTATACCTGAACTAAGTGATAAATATATCCCTTTCTGATCATCTTCTTTGCCTTGAGATAAGGCTAGCAAGTGGGCCGGTCCAGGCCCGGGACCGCGGGCCAAACGGCTAAACGGGCCAGGACTGTTTGGTCCGGTTTTAGCGGGCCTGGTCCGGTCTCGTGGGCCGGTCCTATGATTTGGGCCTGTCAGGCCCGGGACCGGTTGGCCCGCCAGGGCCCGGGACCGGCCCGGTCCCTTAGCGGGCCTAGCGGGCCCAACGGCTTTTTTTATTTTTTTATTTTTTTAAAAAAAATAGCCGTTGGGCTGTCAAAAATAGACGTTGGCTATTTATGAAATAGCCATTTAACCCCTCAACTTTGTTTTAATCCCAAACTTTTTGTAATTACACTTTTTCCCTATTTTCAACTATAAGTACCCCATCATTATTTTATTTTTTCTTACAAAATCATCAATCTATCACAATCTCTCTCTAATTTACTTCTATAATTGCTACTATTGCTTACTTTATTGTTATAATTTGTGAAACAATTGTGAAGTTGGTGAATTGAAGTCTTCAACGATAATCAATTTCCAACAAGTTATTCATCAATTCGGTAAACTCGTTCCAACTCTTAAGTTTTAATATTATAATTTTGTTTGTTTTATTTACTTTGCTTGATTAATTAAGATGGCTTATTCCTTAAAAATATGTTTAGTAAAAATAAGAAAAAATCGAATAGTGGTGAATCTAGTGGCAAATATGTTCCTCCTCCACTTCCCCCGGCTCCCCGACCCAAACATGTTACCCGTCCTACACCTCCTATTCTTGATAGCGATAATAGTTTATTACAATTTACCGAGAGTCAATTTTGCCATAATATTGCACCCGGTGAATAATTAAACCATGAATATATGAATGCTCTTTATGGTAATCCAACTATTGATGAAAATGATGATGAAGAAATAGATTTTGATGAAACGCAACCGGATGATGATACACCCACTAGTCCTGCTCCTGAAGTTAACCCAACTAATAATAATCTAGATGATCCCCCGTCTGACCCTCCTATTAGTGCCCCTACTTTTTTTAGACAACCTCCTAAACGGGCAGAAACATCTCTTGTTTGGCAATTTTTTACTCAACTAAGAGAAAAAAAATAGGGCTAACTGTAAAACTTGTGGCAAAGAGTTAGTTTTTCAATATGTTGGAAGTCGGGGGGGGAGCGGGGGGGAAGGAAAGTTTGACTAGACACATATTGCTACACCCTCAAGATAAAGCTAGATATTTTCGTATGAAAGATTTGACAGAGGGGACAAGTGCACCTAGTCAGGCTGACCTTAGTACCGGGTCAAATCAATTTCAACCAGGAATTAACACTGTTACCGGTGGTATTTTATATTATGATCCAAAAAAAGATCGGGAAGAATCGGCAAAAATGGTCACTGTTATGTGCTTACCCTATAATTTTCCTTCTAACCCCCACTTTGTGCATTATATTAGAAAAATTTATAATCCTACTTATAAAGGTTTTCCTCGCACAACCGTAAAGAGTGATATTTATAAATATAAATATGAATATGAATAATATTTGCGCTATTTATTTACTCATATAAATTATCGTCTTGCTATTACAATTGATATCGGTAGAAGTGGTAATGACTATGATTACCTTACTGTTACCGGTCATTGGATTGATGAGCATTGGATAATGCAAAAGCGCATTATTGCTTATAGAATAATTAATTCACGTCACACATGGCAGTTTATTTCTAGCACGATTGCGGATATTTGTAGATATTTTTGCATTAGTGATAAAATAATGTCAGTTTCAATGGATAATGCTACTAGTAACACAAATGTTGTAGCCTTGCTTACCACTATACTAAGTCCTGCATTTAGTAACATTTTTCATGTTAGATGTATTTGTCATATTTACCATTTAATTGTGGGTGATGGTATGCGAATTTTAAATGTTGAAATTGAAAAGGTTAAAATGGCTCTTAATTGGCTTTTTTATTCAAACCGTAGAAGTAGACTTAGAGAATATTTTAAAAGATGCGATGAATTTGGCCTAAGAGAAAGAAAGGTTCCTAAACCTTGTCCAACTAGATGGAATTACATGTATGAAAGTTTAGTTGTTGCATATGAATATAGAAACCCCATAAACTCAACGTTTAATGCTCATGTAAGTGATGATGATGAGCACCTTACAAATGCAAATTGGGCTAATGTTAAAATACTTGTAAATTTTTTAGAAAAATTCCATATTGCTATAAATAAATTTTCTGGGCAATATTATCCTACTATTTCTAACTGTTTAGTTTATATTGCAGAACTTGCAAATTTGTTTGATCATTTTTCAGAGGGTGGGGAAATTTATCAACTTGCTATTGATTCCATGAGAAAAAGTTTAAAAAATATTTTTTCCATATTCCCCCTATTTATGGTATAGCTGCATTATTAAATCCTATTATGAAATTAGGAGGTCCTCAATTTTGGTATGAAACTGTTTATAATGGTTTATCACTTGAAGATGAGGAGTTGTCTTAACTTCCGAACGCAATAGCCTCAATTAAAATAAATGTTCAAATTATTTATAATGCTTATCAAGTTGCATTAGATCATGCTAGACCAAATGTTCCAACTCCTTCTTCTTCTAGTTCTCAATCATCTAAAAGAACTGCGGGAGTAAGAGCACTTAGTGCTTGGACAGGGTTCAGGGGTTCTCAAGGTTCTAGTACTAGTAATTTTTCACAACTAAATGAGCTTGAAATTTATTTGTCACAGGGAATTGAGGAAGTGAATCCCGACGGCTCCTTTAATATTTTGGAATGGTGGAAGGACAAAGAAAAACACTTTCCCATTATTTCAAGGATGGCCCGGGATATTTTAACTATTCAAGCTTCAACAGTGGCATCAGAGAGCGCTTTCAGTCAAGCAAGACTTCAACTCGGTGATTATAGAGCGTATATGAGAGAGAGCTTGGAAAAATCAGTACTTTTCAGAGATTGGATCCGTTCGGAAAGAAGAAATTTTGGACTTGCTGAATCACAACCAGAGGTAGACGAAACTTACGAAGAAATGCTAGCTGAACTTGCGGAGGATGATGCTTCACCTGGAAGCGGTGATGAGCAAGCTTCATTTCCGCCACCACCAACGGAAATTCCTCCGGACCTTGAAGGATTTATGAAATTTGTAAGAGATACCATATAAATTAATATGTAACTTGTATTTTGGCACATCTTGATTAGTTTTTTTTTCTTCTCAATGGTGATATTAGCACCTTGTTGTGCTCATTCCATAGGGGGGAGGAAGACTAAGAAAGATATTGCCATGGTTTTTAATGCTATAATAAAAATAAAACGCATTGATTTGAATATCTCTTTACAATATTTTTGTCTTTTTATATATCTTAAGCTATACATATAGTATAATATAGTATAGTATAGTATATATATATAAGCTTATATTTATACTATACTATAGTCTATACTATATATACATCTCTTAAGATATATAAGCTATATTCGATATACATATATATATAAGCCTATATATATACCATCGAATACGGCTTATATACTATAATATAGTATAGTATAGTATAGTATAGTATAGTATATATACTATATATACATCTTAAGATGTATATATATTATTATTAAGTAATACCTGTATATTATTAAAAGTAATACTTGTATTATTAGGTAAAACAAAAGGTGCTTAAGGAGGGTAAATGGCTTTAGTAATATTGCCACTCCCGTCTTTATAAGATCTTTCTAAAACTTTTATAAAAAGTGGTAAATATGTGGTTATAAACCAACGAACAAAATTCATAATTTGATTATGTAAAACACAAGTTTTATAAAATTCTTGAGAAATATTGTTCAAATCCTCTATAAGTATCAAAAAACCAAGTTTCAAACTGGTTCCATTTATCACTGAAATTTTTTTTTGAATATAACCTCAAGCTTGTGACCCGGGACTAAAATCAATTTGGTATGGAATCATTTAAACACCATTTAGTTCAAAATCCATCTCGGACGCCGAAGGAATATCCTTATCAGAAATATTATCACTATCCTGGACAATATTTGTCTGGGGGTTAATCTTAACCTTTTCAACATGTTTAACCCTTTCAACTGGTTTATCACCTACTTTAGTAGAAATTGTGTGTAAAGATACAACACGATTTCTAGCTGGTCCATAGACTGGTTCAACAGGAGAAATGTGTTGAATATCAGGCAACAGTCTATGATTGGTAAAGGAATGTCTATTATAATTAGAACTAATAGTAGGCAACAGTCTATTATTGAAAAATGACTGTCTACTATAAGTGAAACTATTGTCGTCAAACTGAATGCAAATCCTACCATCCGGATTTTGAGTAATATGAGAATACTCAGTATTACTGACAGCATCAGTTATCTGACTGGGGGATATGACCGAATCCAAAGTCCATGTAGTTGGAAAATTAATTTCCTCCCACTTAATAGGTCTCCTCGTGGTGACCTTAGACTTTGCAAAATTCGTTTTCACTAAAATAGTCTGATTATATGTATCATATAATTTACATCTGGGGTTTAACGTAGATAGCAATTTAAAATAAATCCTATATGATAAACATATCAGTTCAGAACCAGGCGCATAATTATAACCATGCGTTTTCACATTTAATGTTAATGCATCTAGTATATTAATATCAGATGAAGATAATTGCATATTGGGTTGAGTATTAAAATATACTGGGCCGTAGGCAACAGTAGATTCAATAGAACCCATTAGAGACTGTCTGAAATTCAGATTTCTAGCATCTCTAAGAGCGGCTAAAAACGTCTCTGGTAACCCTTTAAGGGTTAATGGTTTAAAAGCAATTTGTACCATACCAATATGCAAATAATTATACTGGTATTTATAAACATCTACATCATGCTTGTTTAACAAACGAATAGTCTGTTCAGACGAATTCAAAGCCAAAGATTGCTCGGTTGTTTAGAAGAGAGTTTATCAAATCATCCATAATCATAGATTGTTCTAATAGGGACTTTAGGAATAGTCCATTTGTTTAATAAATCAAGATTTTGAGGTATATCTACATCTTCCAATCTAGTATTTTTCATACTAGTTTCTCCTAAATCCATATTTCAGAAACATATCTATGTCGAATATTTTATATCTATCTTATATATACCATTTTAACAGGATCAAGTGGCGGGCGGTAATCCGCTATGCCTTCTCAATTAAACTAAAACAGAAATCACCGTTTGACCGGGAACTGGACTTGTTTCACACCTCTCATCTGACATTTATATGTCTGGAAGGTTTCCACCTATTAAAGATTTCTATTTTAACATACTTGAGAATTCTTAATCTAGCTAATTCAGTACCCTTATATTTAAAGACTGGCTATAATCCGCACAATCAGTAAGGATATAAGAATTGAAATATACTTGAATTTTATATATAGTTTAATGACTGTATGGAAGGTTAAAACCTTTACTCAAGCAAGGGGTCTGTCGTAATATAATACATACTTTTATTGAGCACATGTGTCTAGCAGTTCTAACCGTGAAAGAAGATGCCCTTTTAACTCCTTTATTGGGCTGAGGTTCATGGCTGGCTAGACGAAGCCACTAAGGCAAAGCCAATAAGAGCAGTGTTATATTAGACTGTACCAACCATCTTGACACCAAGTCAAAACTCTATATATAAAGTTCATCTATATTTAAATAGATGCCGTCTTTTTCATGGTTTATATAGGAGACAAGTTAGATACTCAACGTAGATATGATGTCTCTTAGCCGGACATCATCACGGCCAGAGAGAAGAGACTAGAAGAAAAACTAACTAAGAAAGAAATATGTACCTTTTGGCCAAGATGCAAGGCCCTGAAGATGAAGAACTGAAAACTTTATTTACTTGTTCTTCTGTTACAAAAACTAACTTCAAACTACTAACTCTTAATTACACTTGAAGAGAGAGAGAGAGAATTCTAGAGAGAGAGGGTCTTGGTTCGCTTTCCTTTCTTCTGAATGAATGAATTCTATAAATAGAAAAAGAAAGGAATCTATGAACAGTAAAAAATGGGTCCCGTGGGTCCCAGTAACAGTGTTTCTACTGTTGAAACAGTGTATCTACAGTTGATGAACAGTGTATCTATTGTTTGAGTGGGGTCCAGCAGCTTCACTGTGCTGTGGGTCCGACGGCTTCACTGTTCTTGTGGGGTCCAACTGTTTCACGTGATGGTCTCTTGTCTGTTTCTTTTATTTTGCGGATGAATTCTTCCGCATTTCGCAAATCTTCATCAGAAAGTATTTTTTCTATTTCAAAGGGTTGGGAATCTTCAGCGATATCATCGTTGCTGGTTTCACTCTGCATAGAAGTGTCTGATTTCTCATATTGATTAATGGAATGAAGTAAATTTCTTTTGACTTCTTCCAAGTAGTTGTTAATCATTTCTGCTTTATCTCCTTCTTGAAAGGAAATCCTTCTGGCAATATGCCTCACTGAGCTGTCATCAATTACCTCTTTCTGAGGTTGGCTGGAATATTCTTGGATTTTTATTTCGATTGAATCCAAGAGTTCTTGACCATATAAAGTCTTTGTTTTGGGATCCTTCTTCATTAACATGTCCCAGAAGTTGTTGTAAAAAGTCCTGTATAAGCATGGGACTTGTTCTTCGGTGAATCCGACTTCTGGATTCCATTTGTGTATCCAGGGAATAGAGAATTCCAGAAAGAAATAAATCTGGTTAATTTTATCTGGGTAACATATATGATCTGAGTGATATAAGTTGTTTATAAAAGGAGAAATTTTTATCCATTCTTTGTATAACCTGAGAAATGGATCTGGTAAAATTTTTACTGTCGGACCGTGGTATGACCACCAGTTCAGAAACCAATTAGGAACAGCCTCTGCAAATATCTTTGCACATACTTTAATAAACCAAGTATGTTTGTGTCAATCATTATTGTAGTATAACACTTTATCAAATGCCTGGATATAATCCCAATAGGTAAAATTCATTCTAAATTTGTTAAGGCTTATCTGTCTTTCTTCCATTGTGGATATACCCCAGTCTTCAACAGATATAATCTGTTTAATTATAATCTTCGAGAAGTTATAAACGTTCTCGTCTGTGCTATACCCAGAAGAGTGCTGAAAATCTGCACTGCCAGTACTGGTTAGTATTGTTTCATAATATGAGCGGGTTTTGTATGACTCACCCGGATAATATAATCCATTTATTAAATACCTTTGGAATATCTTCCACGACTCTTCTTTTCTCTGAATGTCAGAGTTTTCTAAAAGAAATATCATTTCCTTTTTTGACACTTTCTCATATGATTTGATATCATTATTGTCATCTTTTGTGATGGAAGCAAAAGTATCACTTTGCTTGGCAGAAATATCTTTCTGTTTTTGCGCAGTCAAATAGGCCTGCAAATATGCGTATAACGGATTATCTTCTGGAATATCTTCCAGATGGACAGATGGTCCGATCGATGATTCTTCTCTGAGAGATATCCTCTCATTGGTTAAACTCTTTCTTCCCATTTGTATAACTGGGGAGTTTGATGAGGATCCGTATGATGATCCTGAAGGTGATGATCTTCCTCTGGACTGTGGGGATGATCTTCCCCAACCTCTACCTCTTCCCCTACCCCCCGGGGGGATGATATTTGAAGTATGCTCTTTAAATATTTGAATCTGCCAATATCCAAATTTTAAATCAAAATTTGAAAATATATTGGCATCATATAATCTAGACAATAAATCTCTTTTATTAGGAATAGGATATATAACCTACTTCAAATATTTATTCAAGGGTTTATAATTAATGACTAATCTAGGAACACCACGTTCCTTTTCAGCTGCGTTATTAACATAAAAAGTTGTGCAAGACCAAGGAGATTTTGAAGGTTTTATCAAACCCTTTTGTAGCAAACTATCAATCTCTTTTTTGCAAAATTCTACTAATTCTGCGTTCATCTGACAAGGTCGAGATTTAGTAGGAATATCATCCTCAGAGAAATTATTTTCATATGGAAGAGTGACAATATGCTTTTTTCGATTCCAAAAAGCACTAGGATGCTCAGCACAAATATCAATAGCAATCTGCTCGGAAATCAATTTGATTTTTTCTTGTACTTTAGTAGAATTTAAAGTATCAAATATATTCATACTAAACAATTCTAATTGTAAAGAATCAACATATTTTTGCTTCATATCAATTAAAGCATTAATATCTCTAGTTACTGGGTCTGTAACAAAAGTATAGCTTATCTCTTTATCCTTATAGGTAGTAGTAAAACCTTTCGAGTCTATGCTAGTAAAAGGATAAATAGCGTTAATAAACGGTGTTCCAAGTATAATAGGAGGGTATAACTGGTTTTTTACCAAGAAAAAAAAGTGAGGAATACAAATTTTATTCTGACAGATACCCGTATTAGGAAGCTTATATTTTATATCTAAAGCATGTCCAGATGTAGATCTAACCATATGAGTAATTTTTTGAAAATATTTTGTAGGTATTAAACCTTCTTGAATGCAGCTAACATCTGCTCCACTATCAATCATGGCAATGTTTGTAATAGAAAAACTATTATCAATGAGAATAGTTCATTTGATATACCATTTATGAGCAGTAATAATTTGCATCATTCCTAAAAACATATTATGTTTAGGATTAAAACTAATAGGTTTTTCTTCAATATCAATTTCAGAAATACCTTTGTTTTTATCATTAGATTTCTCAGCTGGAGAATTAATTTTCTCAATCTGAGTAATCCTATGATCACAAATCATTTGATTTTGTTTAAGAGATTTGATCTCTCGTTTCAAGTTTTCAACTTTAATTTTTAAATCATCGAAAGAAGAATCTCTTGCTGGAGTTGCATTTTTGGTTAACAGACGGTTATTAACCTCTAGTAAAGAATAAGGTGGAGAATATTCAAATTCTTTTTCAAAAGGTTTTACAAAACTAGAACTTGAATTAGAACTTGAACTAGCATCCAAATTAATAATTTTTTCATGAAGTTTTTCATGAGTAACTTCTTTTAAAAGTTCTATTACATTATCAGATGTAATAGTTTTCATATTTAAATTTTTAAATTGTGATTGTAATTTATAAAATTCATCATCACAAGCACATGTATCACCTTTGCAAGTTGTACAAGTATTATCAATATTTTTATCACTATCAGATAAATCAAGTAAATCTATTTCAGCTTCGGATTCTGACTCAGAATAATAATCTTATTCTGATCCAGAAGTGTATAACAAACCATAAACCTTATCACGTAATTCATCGTCTAGTCCTAAGGTTTTCAGCTTTTGAAGCTTACAATTCGGAGCTATATGGCCAAATTTACCACACTTATAACACTTAATGTCAGCAAGGTCTCTCTCAGACCTATTTTTGGTAAATCTAGTAGCCTTTCGATGGGCTTTCTTAGCCTCTCGTTCTTTTTTGGATCTATATCTAGATCTCTTTCTCCTATAAGGACTGTCTTGGTTGGGGTATCTATGATACTTATGTTTCTTCTTCTTATGAGTAGAAGTCTCGGGTAGACCGAACTGAGTACAAAAATCTCCTAACTGTGATTTTTTCCTAAGCTTATCCATTTTAAGCTGTCTGGACAATCTTAATTCATTGCACAAGTTTAATCCTTCCCGTGTGCAAATTTCTATCAACTTACCATAGGTATAGTCTCTGTATGGAATTTCACCATAACTACCTCTTAGAACCTTCTTAGCTCTTTCAGCAAATAAGGAGAGAAGACCATATATAAACTTAGCTTTCCAATATTCAATCTTATTCTCTGGTAGTTCCATCACTCTACTCATAAAAGTGTCTTTATACCATCTAAACTCACCTAAGGTCTTACATCTAAGGCCATTAAGAAGAGTACGGACAGTTTTATTCTGATTGGTAAATCTACCATTGAAGTGTTCTAAAATAGTAAGAATAAGGGTATAAACGGCATCTTCTCTATTTGCCACTAGGGCCATGCCTAAGTTATCAACTCCTTCGTCGATGGCTTTAGCGTTAATAATCATTGCCCTTTCTTCGACAGTCAAATAATTGTCCCACCAGCCACGAAGTTGGCCAGTAAAACCTGCAACAATCATTCTGCAAATATTCCTATCTGTATTCTTCACACTTTTACAGATAGTTGCATACATAAGCATTCTATGTACTAGAATAGTTAACTGCCTATCAGTCAAACCATCAAGATTCCATTCGTAAATTTCGGAACCACTGTAAGACGTATTAGTATGATTCCAATCACGTTCCTCTATTCAGAAATATTATCACTATCCTGAACAATATTTGTTTTGGGGTTAATCTTAACCCTTTCAACAGGTTTATCACCTACTTTAGTAGAAATTGTGTGTAAAGATGCAGCACGATTTCTAGCTGGTCCATAGACTGGTTCAACAGGAGAAATGTGTTGAATATCAGGCAACAGTCTACGACTAGTAAAGGAATGTCTGTTATAACTAGAACTAATAGTAGGCAACAGTCTATTATTAGAAAATGACTGTCTACTATAAGTGGAACTATTATCGTCAAACTGAATGCAAATCCTACCATCCGGATTTTGAGTAATATGAGAATACTCAGTATTACTAACAGTATCAGTTATCTGACTGGGGGATATAACCGAATATATATATATATATATAGTATAGTATAGTGTGTGTATATATATATATATATATATCTTAAGATGTATATATAGTATATCTTAAGATGTATACTATCGAATATGACTTATATACTATGTATATATAGTATAGTGTGTGTGTATATATATATATCTTAAGATATATATATATAGTATATAAATCGAATATAGCTTATATATCTTAAGATGTATATATAGTATAGTATAGTATATATATATATATAAGCTTATATATATGTATATATAGTATAGTATATCGAATATACTATGTATATATAATATAGTGTGTGTGTGTGTGTATATATATATATATATCTTAAGATATATATATATACTATAATATACTATATATATACTATAATATATATATACATAGTTTATAAGTCATATTCGATAGTATACATCTTAAGATATACTATATATACATCTTACTATATATATATATATATAGCTTATATATCTTAAGATGTATATATATCTTAAGATCTACTATACTATACTATATATATATATAGTATATCTTAAGATGTATATATAGTATATTTTAAGATTTATACTATGTATATAATATAGTATATATATATATTTTAAGATATATATATAGTATATAAATCGAATACAGCTTATATATCTTTATTACTAATTTTTTTCTCTAACTTCTATAAAAAAAAAAATACAAAGTTTCTGTTGGTCCCGTTTAGGCTCGTTTGGTCCCGTTTAGGCCCGGGACCGGCCCACTTAATCCAGGACCGTTAGTTCGTGGTCCCGGTCCCGAGCCGGTTCCAGCAATAAGCCCGCGAAGCTCGGGACTATTTAGGACCGGACCGCATAGGACCGGCCCACTTAGGACCGGGCCCGGCCCACTTAGGTCCGGGCCCGGCCCACTTGCCACCCTTACATTGAGATGGGAAATAAACCTACCTCTTGGCGATGCAGTATTATCTTTCCACTCCATAATTGGCTCCCTTGGAAACTGGAACCGAACCATCTTTGATCTACAATCAACGTTAGCATAACAAGAAGCCAACCAATCCATATCCATTATAACATCAAATTCCACCATATCTAACTCAATTAGGTCTGCTACTGTCGAACGAGTATGAACTACTACTATACAGTATTTATATACCTGTCTAGCTATCACTGGATCCCTAACAGGTGTAGATACCTCAAAAGGTTCAATCAACTCACGTTCTATCCCAAACTTACTAGCAACCAACGGAGTGACGTACGATAAGGTGAAACCTGGATCAATTAATGCATATATATCATATGAGGAGACTGATAATATATCTGTAATAACATTAGGTGATGACTCATGATACGGTTCTGGGGACCGCTTGAGCAAGATGCTCCACTTCTGTCTCTACCACGACCAGTTGGTGCCTGTGAACCTTGCCTAGGGACCATATTGATGATGACTAACTAGCTACAAATCTCGTTGGCTGAACTATACCTGCACCACCTCTCGTCGGACAATCTCTCATAACGTGCCATATATAACCACAAATATAACAAACACCCAACCCTACAAGGCATTGCCCAGCATGCTCCTTACCACACTGAGCACATTGTGGCAAGGTTGGCCTCATCTGACTTGACTCACCCCTGTACTGAGAAAGGTCCTGGAACTCTGACTGGGCCCTGAATATGTAGAATGATCAAATCTCCTACCGGCAAACTGAGCGGGTGCACTAGCCGATGGCTGGGCTGGATACCTCAGGTACTGTTGCCTCTAACCACCTAGAAACTCACCAGAAGGACCTGAAAATCTTGCTTTCTAACTCTGACCCCTATCATGCTCACGATCGGCCCTATGCTTCTGCTTACGCTCCTCTAAACCCTACGTGTATGCCTGAATACGAGAAATATCAATGCCTGGATGAAGTGAGACCGACATACAGTCATTAAGCAGGTATGGCTCCTCGAACCGGTGAACCCGATCCTCCATCTTAGCTACAATAGTGGGAGCATACCTAGCCAAAGAATTAAACTGAAGGTTGTACTCCCGAACACTCATATTACCATGTCGAAGGGTCAAGAACCTATTAACTCTGGCCCGTCTAAGC
Organism: Nicotiana tomentosiformis; assembly: GCF_000390325.3. Classification (NCBI taxonomy): domain Eukaryota; kingdom Viridiplantae; phylum Streptophyta; class Magnoliopsida; order Solanales; family Solanaceae; genus Nicotiana; species Nicotiana tomentosiformis. The sequence continues at coordinate 790,123 of NW_027174567.1, forward strand.
TATGGTGGCAAATAATGACGAAGAAAAACCTCTGTAAACTCCTGCCATCCTCACCTCTAGACAACTCCCAAGACTCGTACCAATTAACGGCAACATCCCGAAGTCTACAGGAAGCTAGTTCAACTAACTTGGTCGCAATGGCCTTCATTACTCTCAAAGTCCTCTGCATCCTATCGATAAATACCTGAGGGTCCTCGTTTGGATCTGCTCTAGTGAATATCGGAGGGTCCAAATTAATGAAATCACAAACCCTCGCACCGATGGCCCTATCTGCATGACCAATACCTACCTCCTGGCGCCGAGCCTGTGCGGCTATTAATCGAGTCAATAGCTGAATAACATCTCTCATCTCCTGACATGGTGCATATGGCTGAGGAGCTGGGGGTACTGGAGCGGGCGCTAGAGCTGGTTCCCCTCGAATATCCTCCGGAGAGGGTAGGGTATGTGAAGTCTGAGATGGAGTCTCACTATGTGACTCTCCCTTAGCCCTGGTAACTCGTGGCGCTCGACTTATAGTCTCAACTGTAGCCTTCTTGGGCATCGCTGAAAACATAACATATCGTTAGAAAAATGAATTCTTATATCGCATGATCTAAGATAAGAAGGGAGGGTAACATCCTATATGTCATGCAGCCTCCTGTTTATAAGTGTAGTGCATAACACACTCATAAACAAGACTCTACTAGACACAGTCTGTAGACAACCCTGGGATGGAACTGCTCTGATACCACTTTTGTCACGACCCAATCCGAGGGCCTATGACGAGTGCCCGAGTGCTTCCTATCGAACACCCCAAAGCATATGTCCAAGATATAAACATGAAATAAGTGTAGGTCATGCCTAACGTCTGAAAATAAACTACTGATTCATATGAACAACATACGTGAAAAAATATGCCCGAAAGACATATATATATATATATATATATATATATATATATATATATATATATATATATATAGGCGAGCCGACTAGGCCACATACTATCCAACTAAACATGACTGTCTACAGACCCCTAATAGAATATACAACTGTATAGAGGACAAGACTGGGGGCCGTCATACCCATATGTATACAAATGTATCGTATCAAAACTCAATAGCAGCTCCTGATCAAATGGAGCACACTAACTCTCGCAGAGCAAGGATCCTAAGATGGGGGACCGTTAGCCTGTCTACCTGCACCTGTGGCATGAAATGCAGGACCCCAGGCAATAGGAGTGTCAGTACGAATAATGTATCGAGTATGTAAGGCATAAAAATTAGTATATAATATACATGAAAGAAACATGGAGTAAATGACTCAACCTGTAAGTCTGAATAGATCTGTGAATCATGAAACATTTATAATGTCATGCATATGTATATAAATATCATATCATGCATAGGTATATGCGTACATAACATCATAAAGCCTCTCAAGACATCCCATCATATCATATCATCTCAGCCTATGTGGGCGAAATCATAAATGTATACCAGCTGATCAGGTGGTGGTGCGTATATAACGCCATAACCTTTCCCTATACCCCATATACATATACTATACGCGTATATAATGTCATATGGTCATGGGTCAGTATACATGTATAAATGGATGTAATGCATAAGTAAGTCAATAATATCTCTCGAGATGCCATGAGACCCATGAACAGACAATATGAAAATAGGACATATGGGGAACCCAGAACATAGGAACCCCTAATACTTCTATGAATAGAGTCATTTATGAAAGTTCAACGTTTGCACGTTTCGTTTGTATCATATGGATCATGCCAAAAAGAAAGAATGGATAGCCTTAACATACCTCAAGTCGTCAATGCAACTCAACAACAAGCTTATGACAACTAGCGCGCCAACCCTATAACAAAAAAATACGTGTACAACTTAGATGTCGGTAGTATATCACGTATCTCAAATGATAACTCGATTCTAAAATTAAACGGGCATAATTTCCCCTGATTTCACTACTCTCTCAAGCCTACTATAGGCAAGATACAAACACAATACAATCAGCAACTCAAAAATAACCCAACTACAATTCGGGACATTTAATACAACAAAACCCCCAAATATACCATAACATACCCAATCAATAAGTTATCAATTAACCTAAAATTGCAACAACGAGCGATGAGCCTACTACCCTACCATATATGGCATTTCTCCACTCCTTTCATCCTTCCAAAATCCATAAATCAGCATCACAATAGGCCAACATGAGTGGACTACAAAACAGTCCACTAAAAGTGAAATAAATCGAACTCACGGCTTCCGATCACCGTCACGTGAGTTCGAAATATTAGGAAATGAATTTATCAACCTTTCTTGATAATTAAACACTTAAATACATAAATTAGATGTTTATTTAACTATTAAATATATTCTAAAACTCAAACTACAAAGAAAAAGAGAGGCGATATAGCGATACTTACGTCGTAGGGATCGTTCTGATGTTATTGTTTCTCGATTTCGTACCTGGAATGTTAGTATTCTTTGAAACACTATTAGAGAGATCAAGGACATCCCGTCCATGTGAGACGGTATTAGTAATTTCCGCTCGACTTGAACATACAATATGAAAGTAGGACATAAGCGGTGGTCTCGATAACTAATAATATGCCTTGGTAAGCCCAAATACTTCTCCACGTTCTTAAAGAATAGCTTGGCGGCTTCCTTGGCAGTGCAAACCTGGTGCGGCAGGCATGAAGGTGGCATATTTAGAAAATCTATCCACAACCACCATAATAGTACCATAACCATCAGACTTCGGTAGACAAGTGATAAAGTCCATAGTCACGATGTCCTATGGACGCTCTGCGATTGGTAGCGGTTCTAAAAGTCCTCTGGGTTGTTGTTACTCAACCTTGTTGTCACGACCCAAACTAATGCGCCGCAATGAGTGCCCGAGTCCTACCTGTCGAACACCCCTAAGCATTCGTCTAAGATATAAACCTGAATAACATCTGCTGAATTACGAGAATAACATACATGAAGGAAACCTGCCCAAAAGTCATATGTACATATACGTGCAGAACACGTAGGGCGAGCCGACAAGGCTGTTGTACACAACTATATATCCAAAACTGGAGGCCAGCAAGGCCACATACTATCCAACTATATATACTGTCTACAAACTCTATTAGAATATACAATTGTACAAGGACGGGACTGGGCCACGTCATACCCACATATGTATACAAGCATATCGTACCAAAATCAAAAGCAGTTCCGGATCAAATGGAGCACGCCAACTCTCATTGATCAAAGATCCTAAGAAGGGGGACCGTCAGCTTACCTACCTGCACCTGCGGGCATGAAACACAGCGTCCTCAGGCAAAAAGGGACGTCAGTACGAATAATGTACTGAGTATGTAAGGCATAAAAATCAGTACATAAAAGACATAGATGAAACATGGAATAAAAAAAATCCACCTGTAAGTTTGAATAACTTTGTAATCCTGAAATATTTATAATATCATACATGTGCATATAAATGTCGTGTCATGCACAGGTATAGGCGTACATAATATCATCAAGCCTCTGAGGGTATCCCATCATATCATCTCGGCCACTATGGGCAAAATCATCAACATATACCAACAGATCAGGCGGTGGTGCGTATATAACGCCGTAACCTTTTCCCATACCCCATATATATATATATATATATATATATATATTCTACATATATACGCGTATATAACGCCATCTGGTCATGGGTCAATGTAAATGAATGCAATGCATGATAAGTACGTCAATAAAATCTTTCGGAGTGTCATAAGACCATTATGCCTCTGATTAATATCATGAACTAGACTTTATCAACTTACGTGTTTTTTGAGACCCATGAACAGATGATAGTATAATAAGACTTATGGGAAAACAAGAATATACACATCTCTAGCATTTTTATAAATAGAGTAATTTATTGAAGTTGTGCATTTGCTCATTTCGTTTGTGTCGTATAGATCATGCCAAAAAGAAAGACGGTATAGCCTTAACATACCTGGAGTAGGGAAAAAATCATATGATATTCTTGGAAAAGGTTGCACCGTACTCCTTTAGAACCGCAAAATTTCACGTTGCTATTGTGCTAAGAAATCTCGTTGGTTGAAGAAATCACGTTGTAGTGTCTTTGTAGGAACTTGTAGGAATTTGTAAGAAATTGTGTTGCTAATGTGCTAAAGCTCACGTTCTTGATTGTAATGTTGTGTAATGAATTGTAGGAATCTGATTGTAGTGGTTGAGAATCAAATGTTGTTTGTATTCAAAATCCTAAAAATGAAGTGTCTTTAAATTAATATATTAGGTTGCCACCTAATCACAAATGACCAAGGGTCATTTGTTTCGTTAGTGTCTTGCTGCCACGTGGGGTGGGGGAGGGGTCTTAATCTTATGCTATAACTAATTAATTAATTAGGTAATATCCCGCTATCCAATAATTAACCAATTACCCACGTAATTAAGAATTATCTCAAATTACTTAAAATTCTACTTATTTTTAATACACTTTATATATCATACTATCACGGTCATATGATATCTTGTATGGCACTAGTCCATAAATAGCGGGTATTATAGCTCGGACCGTATTTTATCCAAATCGACAACCTTCAACGAAACTTATTTTCTTTGATTCGTTTTCCCTTTATCCTTCACGGCACTTACTTATCGCTTGTTATAGATAGCATAAATGCTTATAACCTCAAGATAATCTTATCCCCGAGTCTACGTAGATTAACTTACGACGAAATATTTACGTATGAAAACACGAGATGTAACATCCTTCCCTCCTTAGAAACATTCGTCCTCGAATGTTTAACTCCCTGAGATCTATATAAATTTTGGCAGAGTCGCCTTTGTAACAGTACTACTGTTAACTCTTTCTATAGAAAACTCAATAATTCAATGCCACATAGGACCACAATTGTCACTCATGACAATGGCCTCACACGTCCAATGATAATAACTAATACAAGAATCCATACACGTACCTTAAGGCTGTGATGTCGCAGTCGGATCCTTCTTTGGAAGAGGAAATAAGTGAGGATATCTAGACTTCATGTCTTATTCGGCTTCCCAAGTCATTTCTTCCACATTATTGTTTCTCTAAAGCATTTTCACTGAAGCTATGTCTTTAGTTCTCAATCTCCGAACCTGTCTATCTAGTATAGCAATGGGAGTTTTCTCATATGATAGTTGTTCTGTGACCTGAACATCGTCAACTGACACAACTCTAGAAGGACCCCCGATACATTTTCGGAGCATAGACACATGAAATACTGGATGTACAGACTCCAAGTCCGAAGGCAAGTCTAACTCATATGCTACTTGGCCTACCTTGCGTATGATCCTATATGGTCCAATGTACCGAGGGCTAAGTTTTTCTTTCTTACCGAACCTCATAATACCTTTCATTGGTGATACCTTTAGGAATACCCAGTCGTCAACCTGAAACTCCAAGTCTCGTCGCCGATTATCCGCATAAGACTTCTGACGGCTTTGAGCTGCTAATAGCCTTTCCTGTATAATCTTAATTTTCTCGATTGCTTGTTGTACCAATTCTGGTCCTACTAACGTAGTTTCCCCAACATCGAACCACCTTATAGGGGACCTACACTTCCATCTATAAAGAGCTTCGTATGGAGACATCTGAATACTGGAATGGTAGCTATTATTATATGCTAACTCAATAAGCGGCAGATGATCATCCCAGCTACCCTTAAAGTCTATCACATAAGCCCGTAACATATCCTCAAGTGTTTGAATAGTACGCTCAGTCTAACCATCTGTCTGGGAATGAAATATTGTATTAAGACTTACCTGAGTCCCCAATCCTTTTTGGAATGACCTCCAGAAGTTAGCTGTAAATTGAGATCCTCTATCCGAGATAATAGATACAGGGACACCATGCAGTCGTACTATCTCCTTGATATAAAGCCTTGCATAATCCTTTACGGAATATGTAGTCCTAACGGGCAGAAAATAGGCTGATTTTGTAAGCCTATCAACAATCACCCATATAGAATCGAACTTACGCTGGGTATGAGGTAAGACTACAATGAAATCCATATTGATTACTTCCCACTTCCAAGTCGGAATCTCTATAGCCTGCAATAATCCACCGGATTTTTGATGCTCAATCTTGACCTGCTGACAGTTAGGGCACTGAGCAACAAAATCTGCTATATCCTTTTTCATTCCACCCCACCAATATACTTCCTTTATATCATGATACATTTTGGTTGCTCCTGGATGGATAGAATAACGAGAATATTGAGTTACTCCCATAACCTGACGATGCAGCCCTGCAACATTAGGGACACATAATCATCCTCGATATCTGAGGACCCCATCTTTTGTAATATCAAATGGTGTATTCTCCTTCTGAGGGGTGGTATCCATATAATGAACTAACACATGATCCTCATACTGGCTTTCCTTCACTTCAGTTACTAACGAGGATGTTGCCGTATCCTTAACAGTAATTCCAATATCACCTGAGTCCAGTAACCGAACTCCAAGACTAGCTAGTTGATGAAGCTCATGAGCTATTTCCCTCTTTTCTGACTGTAAATATCACAGGCTACCCATAGATCTACGGCTGAGGGCGTCGGCTACCACGTTCGCCTTCCCCGGATGGTATAAAATATCAACGTCATAATCTTTAAGTAGCTCCAACCATCTCCTTTGTCGTAAATTCAATTCCTTTTGCTTGAAGATATACTGGAGGCTCTTATGATCCGTATAGATATCAACATGAATTCCATACAAGTAGTGCCTCCACATCTTTAGTGCATGAATCACTGCGGCTAACTCTAAATCATGGGCTGGGTAATTCTTCTCGTGTTTTCTTATTTGTCTAGAAGCATAAGCTACAACCTTACCATGCTGTATCAATACACAACCCAATCCAACGCTCGAGGTGTCATAGTAGATAACATAACCATCGGTCCCTTCTGGGAGCGTTAGAACCGGTGCTGAAGTTAATATGTCCTTCAATGCTTGAAAACTCCGTTCGCAAGCATCAGTCCATTGAAACTTTGATCCCTTCTGAGTCAACTTTGTCAAAGGCGCCGAAAGGGAAGAAAATCCCTTCACAAATCTCCTGTAATAACCTGCCAAACCGAGAAAACTACGAACCTCCGTCGGTGTCGTGGGTTTAGGCCAAGGTTTTACTGCATCAATCTTTTGTGTATCAACCCGTATACCTTCACCCGAAATGATATGACCAAGGAAAGCTACAGAGTTCAACCAGAATTCACATTTAGAGAATTTTGCATACAACTTCCCTTTTCGTAGAACTCTGAGCACAGTACGCAAATGATCTGTATCCTCAGCCTCTGAATGAGAATACACTAATATATCGTCAATAAATACAATTAAGAACAGATCTAAAAAGGGTCTGAACACACGGTTCATCAAATCCATGAATACTGTTGGGGCATTGGTCAAACCGAATGATATAACACGAAACTCAAAGTGCTCGTATCTAGTCCTGAATGTTGTCTTCGGAATATCTTTCTCCTTAACCCGGACCTCAAGTCTATCTTTGAGAAATACTTGGCACCTTACAACTGATCAAATAAATCATCAATCCTCGGGAGCGGGTACTTATTCTTGATCGTCACCTTATTTAACTGTCTATAATCAATACACATCCGTAAGTAACCATCTTTCTTCCTTACAAATAACACAGGTGCTCCCCACGGTAATGTTCTAGGCCTGATAAAGCCTTTTTCAAGCAAGTCCTTTAGTTGTTCCTTCAACTCTTTCAGCTCTGCGGGGGCCATTCTATAGGAAGGAATAGATATTGGATGTGTATCTAGTAGTAGGTCAATAACAAACTCAATTTCTCGCTCTGGCGGAAGACCCAGAAGCTCATCGGGAAAACATCGAGAAATTCATTAACCACAGGGATTGACTGAATGGTTGGTGACTCTACTTTCACATCCTGAACCCGAACTAAGTGATAAATATAGCCCTTTCTGATCATCTTCCTTGCCTTGAGATAGGAAATAAATCTACCTCTCGGTAATGCCGTATTACCTTTCCACTCCAAAATAGGTTCCCCTAGAGATTAAAATCGGGCCATCTTTGATCTACAATCAGCATTGGCACGACAAGAAGCCAACCAATCCATACCCATTATAACATCAAATTCTACCATATCTAACTCAATTAGGTCCGCTACTGTAGATCGACTATGAACTACTATTATACAACCTTTATATACTCTCTTAGCTATCACTGAGTCCCCAACAGGTGTAGACACCTCAAAAGGTTTAACCAATTCAGGTTTTATTCCAAACTTACTAGCAACCAACAGAGTAATATATGATAAGGTGGAACCTGGGTCAATAAGTGGATATACATCATATGAGGAGACTGATAATATACCTGTAACAACATCAGGCGATGACACGTATTCCTGTTGTCCTGCTAATGCATAAATGCGGTTCTGAGGACCCTCGAGCTAGATGCTTCGCCTATGCCTCTACCACGACTCATTGGTGCTTGTGAACCTTGCCTAGGGGGGCGTACTGGTGATGACAAACCAGCTACAGATCTCGCTGACAGAGCTATGCTTGCATCACCGCTCATCGGACAATCCCTCATAACGTGGCTCGGATAACCACAAATATAACAAACACCCAACCCCATACGGCACTGCCCGACATGCTGCTTACCATACTGAGCACGTCATGGCAAGGGCAGCCTCATCTGACTTGACTCACCCCCTATATTGAGAACCTTAGAACCTGGAATTCTGATCAGGCCATAAATATGTAGAATGATTAAATCTCTTTCTGCCAAACTGGGGGGGTGCGCTAGCCGATGACTGGGCTGGGTACCTTGGGTACTGTGGTCTCTGTTCACCTCAAAACTCACCAGAAGTACCCGAATACCTCGCTCTCTTATTCTGGGCCCTATCATGCTCACGATCGTCCCTCTATTTTTGCTTACGCTCCTCTACACCCTGAGCGTATGCCTGAATACGAGAAATATCCATGTCTGCCTGAAGTGAGACCAACATATAATCGTTAAGCAAGTGTGGCTCTAACCCCATCATGAACCGGTGAACCCGATCCTCCATCTTAGATACAATAGTGGGAGCATACCTAGCCAACAAATCAAACTGAAGACTGTACTCCCGCACACTCATGTTACCCTGCCGAAGGGTCAAGAACCTATCAAATCTGGCCCGCCTAAGCTCTGGTGGCAGATAATGATGAAGAAAAACTTCTGTAAACTCCTGCCATACCACTGGAGGGGCATCCTCCCCTCTAGATAATTCCCAAGACTCGTACCAATTAACTGCAACGTCTTGGAGTTTATAGGAAGCTAGCTCAACTAACTCACTCGCAGTGGCCTTCATTACCCTCAAATTCCTCTGCATTCTATCGATAAATACCTGAGGGTCCTCATTTGGATCTGCCCCAGTGAATACCGGAGGGTCCAAATTAATGAAATCATGAACCCTCGCACTGACGGACCTATCTGCATAACCAATACCTACTTCTTGACGCCGAGCATGTGAGGCTACTAATTGAGTTAACAGCTGAATATCATCTCTCATCTCCTAACCCAGTGCATCTGGCTGAGGGGTTGAATGTACAGGGGCGGGCGCTGGAGCTTGTGCCCTCGGAGCCCTTCTGGAGAGGGCGGGGTATATGAAGTCTGAGATGGAATCTCACTATGAGACTCTCCCCGAGCCCTGATAACTCGTGGTGCTCGACTAATAGTCTCACCAGCCACGGACTTTCCCTTCTGGGCGGCTGTAGTCTTCGGAGGCATCGCTGAAAGCATAACATATCGTTAGGAACATAAATTCTTATATCGCATAATCTAAGAGAAGAAGAGGGAATAACATCCTATATGTCCTGTAGCCTCATGTCTATAAGTGTGATGCACAACATACCCATAAACAAGACTCTACTAGACACGGTCTGTAGATAACCCTAGGACATAACTGCTCTGATACCACTTTTGTCACGACCCAAACCGATGGTCCGCGATGGGTGCCCAAGTCCTACCTGTTGAACACCCCTAAACATTCGTCTAAGATACAAACCTGAATAACATCTGCTAAATTACGAGAATAACATACATGAAGGAAACCTGCCCAAAACGCATATGTACATATACGTGCAGAATACGTAGGGCGAGCCGACAAGGTTGTTGTACACAACTATATACCCAAAACTGAAGGCCGACAAAGCCACATACTATCCAACTATACATACTGTCTACAGACCTCTATTAGAATATACAACTATACAAGGACGGGACTGGGCCACGTCATACCCACATATGTATACAAGCATATCGTACCAAAATCAAAAGCAGTTCCGGATCAAATGGAGCACGCCAACTCTCGTTGATCAAGGATCCTAAGAAGGGGGACCGTCAGCTTGCCTACCTGCACATGCGGGCATGAAACGCAACGTCCCCACGAAAAAAAGGGACATCAGTACGAATAATGTATTGAGTATGCAATGCATAAAAATCAGTACATAAAAGACATAGATGAAATATGGAATAAACAAATCCACCTGTAAGTCTGAATAACTTTGTAATCCTGAAATATTTATAATATCATGTATGTGCGTATAAATGTCGTATCATGCACAGGTATAGGTGTACATAATATCATCAAGCCTCTGAGGGCATCCCATCATATCATCTGGATCACTGTGGGCAAAATCATCAACATATACCTACTGATCAGGCGGTGGTGCGTATATAACGCCGTAACTTTCCCATATCCCATATATATTATACATATATACGCGTATATAACGCCATCTGGTCATGGGTCAATGTAAATGAATGCAATGCATGATAAGTACGTCAATAAAATCTTTCGGAGTGTCATAAGGCCATTATGTCTCTGATTAATATCATGAAATAGACTTTATCAACTTACATATTTTCTGAGACCCATGAACATACGATAGTATAATAAGACTTATGGGAAAACAAGAATATACACATCTCTAGCATTTCTATGAATAGATTAATTTATGAAAGTTGTGCATTTGCTCATTTCGTTTTTGTCGTATAGATCATGCCAAAGAGAAAGACGGTATAGCCTTAACGTACCTGGAGTAGGGAAAAATTCGTATGATATTCTTGGAAAAGGTTGCACCGTACTCCTTTAGAACCGCAAAAATTCACGTTGCTACTGTGCTAAGAAATCTCGTTGGTTGAAGAAATCACGTTGTAGTGTCTTTGTAGGAACTTGTAGGAATTGTAGGAATTTGTAAGAAATTGTGTTGCTAATGTGCTAAAGCTAACGTTCTTGATTGTAATGTTGTGTAAGGAATTGTAGGAATCTGATTGTAGTGGTTGAGAATGAAATGTTGTTTGTATTCAAAATCCTAGAAATGAAGTGTCTTGAAATTAATATATTAGGTTGCCACCACCTAATCACAAATGACCAAGGGTCATTTGTTTCCTTAGTGTCTTGCTGCCACGTGGGGTGGGGGTGGGGGTCTTAATCTTATCCTATAACCAATTAATTAATTAGGTAATATCGCTACTCGATAATTAACCAATTACCCACGTAATTAAGAATTATCTTAAATTACTTAAAATTCTACTTATTTTTAATACACTTTATACATCGCACTATCACGGTCATATGGTATCTTGTATGGTACTAGTCCATAAATAGCGGGTATTATAGCTCGGACCGTATTTTATCCAAATCGACAACCTTCAACGAAACTTATTTTCTTTGATTCGTTTCCCCTTTATCCTTCACGACACTTACTTATCGCTTGTTATAAATAGCATAAATGCTTATAACCTCAAGATAATCTCATCCCCGAGTCTACGTCGATTAACTTACGACGAAACTTTTACGTACGAAAACACGAGATGTAACACTTGTCGTGCTGACAGACAAGACAAGTCTTTACATAATATTCTATGTCATCTCGCATGCGTGGCCAATAGTAGACTAACTCAACCAAGGCCCTAGTACGACGTTGGTCTGGATGACCAGCCCACATTATGTCATGACTCTCCGTTATGATCTGCCGTCTAATGTCTCCAAACTTAGGCACATAGACCCGCCGACCCGTGGTAAGCGATATGCCGTCTTCTACCCAAAAATGTTTCGTCTTGCCCTGGTTGGCTAACTCGATAAGTTGTTTGGCTGCTGGATCATGCTACATGCCTTCTTTTATAGCCTCGCGAATGTCCCAACCTGCCAAAGTGATGGCAGCAAGCTCGGCTTTCCGGCTCAAGGCATCAGTTACAACATTACCTTTGCCCGGCTTGTACTTCAGCACATAATCAAACTCGGCCAAGAAATCCTGCCACCTAGCCTGTTTTGGTGTGAGCTTCTTCTGCGTCTTAAAGTATCTAGTAGCCACATTGTCAGTCTTGACCACAAACCTCGACCCGAGCAAATTATGTCGCCATGTACGAAGGCAATGCATAATGGCAATCATTTCTTTCTCTTGCACCGTGTAACGTCGTTCTGTCTCATTTACTTTATGACTCTCAAACGCTATGGGATGCTTATTCTGCATCAGGACACCCCAATGGCAAAGTCTGAGGCATATGTGTGCACCTCAAATGTCTTGGCAAAATCAGGTAGCGCCAAGACTGGCTCCTCTGTTACAGCAGGCTTAAGGCCTTCAAATGCCTTTTGACAATGCTCCGTCCAAACCCATGGCTTGTTCTTCTTTAGCAACTTAGTCAATGGAGCAACTTTTGCTGAGTAGCCACTGATGAACCGACGATAATAGTTAATAAGGACAAGGAAGGATCTCAACTCAGTTACCTTTATATGTGCCTCTCGCTCCTGGATAACACGTACCTTAGCCTCGTCCATGCGTAGCTCGCCATTGCTAATAACATGGCCTAAGAAGTGCACCTTCAGTTGTGCAAACTCACATTTATCCCTCTTGATGTATAGCTCGTTCTCCCGCAAGACATGGAAAACCTTCCTTAAGTGCCAAATATTCTCCTCTAAAGTGTTGTTGTAGATGACTATGTCGTTTAGGTAGACTACCACAAATTGATCAAGGTAGGGATGCAAAATCTTGTTCATAAGGGTGCAAAATGTGGCCGGTACATTGGTTAAGCCAAAGGGCATCACCAACCACTCAAAGGCTCCATATCTCGTCACACATGTTGTCTTCGGCTCATCCCCTTATGCAATGCGATATGCTTAATATGAAGCAAAGAAGAATCAGGTGCCTCTCTCTGACATCACTTCTTTTATATTTAAAATAAAAGAAAAAGCAAGATAGTTGGGCAACAACCCTTATTTTGCCAACTGAGGCCGCGAGCTCCAATGTTTTTTTTGTTGGGACCACCAGATTGAAGGAAACCTCATGCATGCTTTGTCACCTCTGCACTATCTCGATTAATCGCCTTTTGCGCATGCATAAAGATGTCTCCTTGTTTTATATGTCACTCGATGACTTGAGTAGGAGCTTTCCCTTTCTTTCCTGTTTGTGCTTTCATGTTCTTCTTTGCCTTCTTTGAATAAAAAAAGCCAGGAATTATAAATAATATTGTAGAATAAGAGGGGACCCCTTCCACCAGATTACTTTACTGACTGTACTTCATTCAAAAAGAGTAAAGGAACTGGTTTAACAAAAGGGCTCTCAAAAGTGATCTGATACCTTCTTCCCTTGGTCTGGGAGGTAGGTTATGTAGGCGACAACTGTTCATAGGTTGCTCGATCAGGCTAAATAACCGTCCTCAATCTTTGGCACATCTGGATCGGGATCGGCGGAAACTCACTCGATCTGCGCGTCTACCGGGGCACCATACTTACTTTTTGTACTCTCTAGTCACCACTCCTCCGAGTACGATAAAGTGAAAGGAGACAAGACTATGGGCCATGCAGACTTGACGTCATCCCCACCTTCCTCCAGTATATCACTGGCAGTCCTTCGTGAGTGCGGCACGCACCTTTTTGTTTGTTTCGGAGCCGTTTGTTTGGGCGGGGCGTACTAAACCCACTATGTACCACACCACCGGGTGGCTTGCCTGAATGCCGAATCTTTCTCTGCCGTCAACTCGACGTCGTCGTCACCTGCAAGATAAGGCCAAAAACTTGGTAGTAGCCCTTGCGAAGATCCACCTTAGTAAAGTACTTAGCTTGCCCAAGTCTATCGAACAAGTCAGCAATGAGCGGGATCGGGTACTTATTCTTCACTATGACCTTATTAAGTGCTCGATAGTCTATGCACAAGTGCAGCGATCCATCCTTCTTCTTCTGGAACAATATTGGTGAGCCGAAATGTTCCTTTGATAGGCAAATGTGACTAGCATCTAGTAGCTCTTTCAATTGTTTCCTAAGATCCTCTCGCTCGGGCGGTGCCATACGATATGAGGCAAATACGGGTGGCTTAGCCACTGCTCCAACTCAATCTTGTGATCCACCTCTCGCCTAAGTGGCAAATGCTTAGGCAACTCCTCGGGTATGACGTCTTTGTTTTCCTCAAGCAACTTCTCTATGCAAGGCGGCAGTGTCTCTTGAAAACTCTTATCTTCCTCCAGACTTGCGATGGTTGCCACGAACGTCGACTCCCCCTTCTTGATCCCCTTGATAACCTGCATAGCTGAGAGTTGTGCTTGGATCTGTCCGTGTGGCATAGTCACTATAGGTACCATGCAAGCTCATTCTTGCTCCATATCCAAGAGATGTTGGAGGTAGGGTTCAACCAAAGTATGACAATGTCTAAAGAACTCTTTCCCCAATATGATGTCAAAGATATCCATAGCGGTTACGGTAAAGTTTATCATACCTTTCCAAGTTCCCAATTTGACACCAACTCCATTAGCTACCCTACGAGCATTCTGTAGCTCGGCATTCACAGTCTTAACCCGAGAGTTGGTTGGAGCAAGCTTCAATTCTAGTCTCTTTACGGTAGCCTCAGTCACAAAATTATGAGTTGCTCCAGTATCCACCATTGCACGAGCAAGCTTGTTGTTGATGGTGAGATCCACGTACTGATTTCCATTCTCGGTATATTGGATAGATTGCTTCGTGACAGCACCGCATAATCCGATCATACCCCAACTGTGCATTTCCCGAACCATGGCACTGAGGCTCTTTAGGTCAGGACAATGCCTGAAGCTGTGCGGCCCTCCGCATATGTAACATCCCTTTTTCTCGGCATGCGCCTTCTTCTCGGCGTAGCCCTGACGGCCACTCGACTTTTTGGAATCTTGAGTATTATAGTATTGTTGTTGTATCTCCTTGCTTTTTCCACGGTCTCCCCCACATTTGACATTGTTAAACTTTGATTCAGCCTCCACTATGGCTTGGTCTATATTTGTGACTTGCCGGCGTTGCAACTCCTGCTTAGTCCAATTTTGCAACTCGTCCATGAAGTGGAACAACAAGTCATCATTGGTCAGGTTGGGGATTTGAAGCATAAGGGTAGTGAACTTCTTGACATAGACATGCATGCTCCTTATTTGCTTCAACTCCCTAAGCTTGCGCCTCGCCTCGTACAAGACATTATTTGGAAAGAACTGTCGCTTGAACTCCGCTTTGAATTGATCCCACGTGCTAGGAGTACATAGACCTTTATCCACGTCGGCCATCTTCCTTCTCCACAATAGCATGGCAGTCTTTGAGAGGTACAACACTGCAGTGTTGATCATGGCCTCATCATCCCTCACTTTGTCATGCTTGAAGTAGTTCTCCAAGTGCCAAATGAAATTTTCCACCTCTTGTGCATCGCGAACACCTTTGAACACTGGGGGTTTGGGAGCCTCGATCTTGGCCTCCCTCGTCACCGCAACATTGCTGGCTGCCTCGGTCACGACAACACTAACATGCTCCTCGAGTGACTCTATCTTTGCCTTTATAACATCGATAGTACTCAAAGCCTCCATGAGTCTGCACTCTAAGGTAGTGATGGTTTGCCTTAGTTACATCTCGGCCTGTGTACGTCCTTTCAGGTCATTTCACATACTCTCAATCTCTTCAAGAGTATGCCTCTCGAGAATGTTAAGGGTGCCTTCCACCTTCCCCAAGCGTTGGCCAAAGATTTCCATGACGTCTATCCCCGCGTTCAACTTCATCACCCACTCTTTACCGAGTGAGATATCCTCGGGCAGGACCTCCACTTCATCCTCGCTCGCCTCAATGGCATATGGTTATTGGGATGTAAGCCCTTCGTTTGACACAACCTTGGGTGGTACCTCCTGGCTCTTGTTGGTGGCATTCCTCTTTTTGTTACGACCACTCTTGCCAGTAGCATCTCATATGACGTTCTTGGGTGTTGGCGGCGTTAATTTCTCCGCCGTTCGCCATTCCCTTAGTTATAACCTTTGCTGTGATACCACGTTGTCACGTCCTTAGTCGTTAACTAAGTACACGTGCGACACTTGACAATTTGCTCACGATCTTGCACAACTTGCTCACGTTCTTGCTATGCCAAATCGGCCTTACTACACTCAAGATCGCTAAGAGAGTGGTAGAAAGAACGCACGAGAATTGTTAAAAGAAGCTTTGTATTAGAGAAAACTTGAATTGTTTGCTTGGTGAATTACAAATGGATGCCTCCTTTATATACTAGTCTCCTAGGGGCTAGAGTGTAAATATTAATTGTTACACAAGTCCTTAATATTTACAAGATAAGGGCTTTCTCTATAATTTTCTACAAGGCTAGAAGATTCCAAAAATTTTCCTAGCAAATCCATAGGCATATAGGGTCTTCCAAAGGAAATGTCCATACTTCTCGAAAATCTTCTCACAAATACTAGCTTTTCTCCTATACAAATACTAGCTTTTCTCCTATGTAAGCTTTCGCATGGTATTAATATATGACAAATGGTGCCTATGTGGCATGGTGACGTGGTAGGTCATCACACATAGCCCATTATTTTTTATAATATTATTTAAATCAACTTTGGCCCCACCTTTTCTCTTTTCTATTTTTTTTTTCGAGCTAACTCCCCTTATTTCCCCCACCCTCTTTTGTTTATTCTGATCATTTTACCTTTATATATTTTTTTCTGTTTATTTCGCTTTTTAATTATTTTCAAAACTAACTCTTTCATAACCAAATTTAAAGATGCAATATATGTATTCCAAAATTAGACCTTTTTCTCGGACAAAAAGTTCGGAAACAAAAAATCTAATTGCATCGCAAATTTTATCTAGACATAATAAATTAAGTATTTTGTTATTAATATTTGTAAATGTATAAGTAATGTATAAGCACTGTACAATAATTTATAACTGGTCATTGCATACTATTATACAATGTTTATACATATATTATACATTTTTACTCTTAGTACACTTTTTTCCCAAGCCATTGTAGCATTATCTTCCTTTTTATTCTCCAGCTCTCAAATTTTTATACATGAAGTATAACAAGTATAAGAATTGTACAATAATGTTTAACAAGTCATTGTACACTGTTATACAGTGTTTATACGTATATTATACATTTTTACCATTACTACACGTTTTTTTTGAAGTCACAGCATTCTCTTCAACCCCAATCTTTTATACATGAAGTATAACAAGTATAACAGTGGATGTATCTTTTATACACTTTTATATGTTATTATACAAGTATATATACCCTTGTTATACTATTATATAGCATATATACATGTATAATTTGCCTATAAATAAAGCATCTACACTGTATGATAGTGTATAACATATATACAATGTGGATACATTTGTTATCAGAGGCGGATTCAGGATTTTGGGTTCGTGAGTGTTTTATTTTTTTTTAAAATTTATGTGTAACTATTGCCGATCACATAGTATACGCGCATAACTATTTGAACATGACGGTAAAAAAGTTAGTAAAAGAATTTGATGGACTTTGCCACTATAAAAGAACGATTCGTTTTTGAAATGGTCGAACTTTGGAGTTTCTATTTGCTATATAGAATTATTAGGTAAAATAGAAAGAAAAGTAAATAAAAGAGAAAGGTAAAACAAAATTCAGAGAAAATATAGGCTAGAAAAAAGTATAGTAGTATCCTGTCAAAAAAGTGGCTAATTGATAAAATAAAATAGAAGACCTAAGAAGGAAGAAAATAAATGGGGAAACTATAGTGTATGCCTATAAAAGACAAATTATTTACCTTATTTTGCCCATCTTTAAACTATTTGTAACTTTTACATACATGGCCTAAATTTATTACACGCATACCCATTACCCTTTCCCCCGTTTCCCCCCTTTATTCAATAGTAAAGGGTCCGATGTAAATGCAAAGCTCTTCCTCTCTTTCATTATGCAAGCATTTACCTGTAAAAAGGAAGTTTAGTGTACCTATTTTATTTTATCTTTATTTTTTAAAATTGAAAGGAGTTTATTTCTATAATATGCAAAATCACGACATCTATAGATTAGTTATGCAAATAATATTTTATGATAAATATCAATAACAACCTAATAAAATTATAATAAATATAAGTTATATAAAAAATAAATACTATACTAATAGTATAAAATATTTTTATATTATTGTTAATGTATATAACTTAAATCAAAAAATAAAAAATCTCTTAAACTTCAATAACGAATCAACTATGATTCCAGTATTGCTAATGCATGAAATGGTGATGCCTTGCTAGCTGTATCTTATGTTAACTCTTTAAAAGCGGAAACTTAATAATTTATTTTTATATACATTTGCAAAACCCAGTTAACCTATTTATTTTTGAGCAATTTATACTAACTACCTACTCAAGTCAAAATAATTACCTGTTTATACCCATTTTAAAAATAATTGTAATACATACCTATTCCACCAAAATTAATTACCCGTCCATCTATCTCTGCCTAAAAAAGGAGTTGTCATCACGACCTTTTTAGTAGAACTTATATTCAACGAAAGTGATTAAGCTGAAGGCAAAATAACATATCTAAATTTTAGTATAATCGATAATGCACAAAATTGAGTTAATTGTATTATATGACAACTGATATTATTTCAGTTTAATAATTGAATTAAAAAAATCTTTTTTAAACTCTTTGCGTACAATTGTATACCCTGTTAGTATAACTACATACTATACTGGTATCATATGTTAGTTGGAATATTTTTCGGTTGTATTGGCTACATTTAATTGGTACACTATTTGATATATCTTTAGTAATAGTAGAATAGTACAGTATCTTGAATTTTTTTAATTTTTCTTTATGCATGTGTATTATGTAATCATTTTGATTTTTTCTTTATGCGTTTGTTTTATATAATAGTATTATAGTACAATAATTTGAAATACATTATTATATTAATATGTGGTACACTATTTTTTGATTTTTCTCTCTATGCATGTGTATTATGTAATAGTAGTATAGTCATATATAGTTGCCTGAAATTAATTAGTAGAACCGTATACCCTGTTGGTATAATTATATGTCATATTAGTATCATATGGTTAGTTGAAATATTTTTTGGTTGTTTTACCTGCATTTTTAAGTGAATTCTATTCTGAAATTATTTATATGATCATGTTTTGCTGCGTTGGATTTTCTTGTACTTATGGACATAGATTTTGTATATTATGTAACAGTTTTTATAGTTATAAGCAGTTGTTAGAACAACCCCGTATAACTATATACCCTATTAGTATAATTAAATGCTATATTGGTATCATATGCTAGTTGAATCATTTTTTGGTTATATTAGCTGCATTTAATTGGTACATTATTTGATTTTCTTTTAATAATAAGTAATATAGTACAGTATTTTGAAATACTTTATTATAATAATATATGGTACACTATTTTTTTTATTTTTTTCTTTATGCATGTGTGTTATGTAATAGCAGTATAGTCATATAGTTGTCGGAAATTAACAAATAAAATTGTATACCATGTTGGTATAGTTATATGTCATATTGGTATCATATGCTAGTTTGAACATTTTTTGGTTGTTTTAGTTGCATTTTTAAGTGAATTCTATTATGAAATTATTTATATGAACACCATTTGCAGTGTTGGATTTTTTTGTCTCGATGGACATAAATTATGTGTATTATGTAATAGTTTTTATAGTTATAAGTAATTGTTGGAACGACCCCATACAACTATAAAACCTATTAGTATACAGAATGAGCAAGTTGCTTTGCGAATATTTAGCTTGCAATGCGAGTACGTAATTTTCTCATACTTTTATTGCATCCTTTAATGTTTTGGTACAGTAGTATAGTCGCAGATAGTTATAGCAATATTCTAGAGCAATCATATACTATATTGGTATACATGTATACAATATTGGTGTCATATGGTACTACAAGTCTTTTTTGCTACTTATACTTTTATTGCATTTTCCAATATTTATTATCATTTCTATTCTAACTAGTATATATAGAGATTTGGTAGGCGTAGATTATATTTTCTTGCTCCATAACTGATTGTGTTACTGCTAATGGTAGAGTGTGTACTGATATTTGCAGGGAAGGAGATCAAGGTTTGCATGACAATCACGAGTTGATTCTTAGAATCTGATTATGTAATTTATGGTGCTCAACAACAGTTAGTGTGATATTCAGTGAATTAGATCAAGTGACGATTAATATTATTTTAGTTTAATAATTGAATTAAAAAAATAAGAAAAAGTCAAAAGGTATATTATACTAGTTACATTAAAAAAAAGATGAACAAATATTTACTATATCAATTATTTTTTCTTATTGTATAAAAATAAGAATAATAAAAAATAGTGAAAACAGTAAATGAAATTAGATTATGAAGAGAAAAAATAATATAAAAAAGAAGTTAAATGAAATTAGAAAAGGAACAAGAAATAAAGAAAATAAAAAAGGAGTTAAATGGAATTAGAAAAAGGAACAAGAAACAAAGAAAAATAAATAAATAAATAAAAAAAGGAGTCAAAATTGAGTGTGAAATAAGTTATGATAAAAATAACAATAATACGATTTGGGCAAATATAAATGAATAGAAAAAGAGAAAAAAAAGAAAAAAAAAAGAAGAAAACGAGAAAAAAGAAAAGTAGAAAAGAAAGGAAAAAAGGAAAAACGAAAAGAAGCATAGAAATAAAAAAGAATTGGATAAAAAAGAGAAAATTCCCCACAAAAACTACTATGGGTAGGAAATATAATTAATTTGATGGGTAAAAAAATAAATGGATAGATAATGGTAAATGATTTATTTTTGTGGGTAACTGTGTCATTCACCACATTTAATATCCTTCTTTGACCAAAGCACCTACCAGGCTTTTTGTTTCATGGGTATTTCCTGTTTCGTCATATAAATTGTAGAAATTTTCTATATAACTATACATACCTCATGTTAAGGTTAATGGGTGATGAATCACCCAAATCTTGTATGTAAATCCGCCACGACTTGTTATATACACTTACCTTACAAAGTTGCTTCCACCCACCATTAAACCTCAATCTCAAAATCATAATCATAATTTTCTTATTAACAAAAAGAATTATTAGCATCAACAAGCACCATTTTTGTAAAAAATCACTAAAGTGAACACAAAAATGTTGTCCGAAATCAGCACTTCTCAGTTAAATATATTTAAATAAATTAGTTATTTTGTTTCATTGTGGAGCAGATAATGAAAATTATAGAGCATAGAATGCAAGCTTATGAGGAAACAGTAGGGTTGAACTAATCTGAGATAGAAATAATAAAATTAAGCTACATTTTGCAAATTTTGAAGACAAAATGGAGGAGGAAATAACAGAGGGCTTTTGTTTAATAACTTAAGGCAAATAAGGCCGGCGGACAAAGCAAAAGCTAAGGAGAAGATGAGAAAGATTAAGCAACTCAATGTTTTAAATCAAGTTTGATATCTGTAATTTTTTGATATAAGTGAATTATATTATAGATAAAAATTTAAATCAAGTTTGATATCTGTAATTTTTTGATATAAGTGAATTATATTATAGATAAAAAGAGAGAGACAGGTGGAGAGAGAATTAGATGTATCGAGCATGGAGAAAGGACAGAAAAGAAAATACTTTACAAGTGTGTCTTTAGTGTCGGAGTAACATATAGAAACTGGGCCAAATCGACAAGAAGCTAAAATATGAGTCCAATTTGATTGAAATATTGCGCAGCTAATAATGAAGGTTATCTTTTTTATTATTATTACAGGAAGAGGAAGGGAAAAGGGAACAAAACATTATAATATGTGGAATCCGACTCCTTAGCACATAGTAAAAGATGAAAGACTACATTACGAGCCACCTCCCGACGATATTTTCTATTTATTGAAAAAATAACGGTAATTTAAGACTTTTATTTAAAAATTAGTTAGAGCTTATAAAGTTTAACCACTTTAAAATTAATCTCAAATTCACGAAATTGAATAAAGTTAATAATATTTATCAGACGCTGACTTATTGAGTATGAAGTTAAGCTTGAAGAGTCTTATAACCTGTTTGGTTTTTTTTTTTTTAAAATTAAAGTGTTTGGCCAAGTTTTTAGTAGAAAAAATACTTTTGAGTAAAAATAAAAATATTTTTGTGAATTTTTTTAAAATAACTTATTTTCAAAAATATTTTTTTGAAAAGTACTATTGAAAAAAATACTTAGAAGTACTTTTTAAAAGTCTGGTCAAATAGTAATTGATACTTAAAAATATTTTAAAATTGATTAGCCAAAAGTATATTTTAAGAAAATTCCGGTAATTTAAAAGCACGGCCAAACAGACTACTTTTGGTATGGGCGGGAGGTTTAGGCGGGGGCCCATAGACCGGAAAAGATCAGGTGAGCACATCGAAGAAACCCTAGTAATATCCCAATATCGCCAAACCAAGTGCTTCGTGGAGGGAGAAACGTAAATTCCAGTCAAAAGAAAAATCTCCCTCTCCGTAGTCCGTCCCATCGGCCAAATGCTAAAAAAACATTGGTCCCATTCCCAGTCTCAACAAACACGTTTTATCCTTTTCGACGATCTATCCTCTTTTGTCTTGTTTTTCTCCGAATGAGATACACATGCTTGAATTCAGGAATAGTATTCCAAATGCGGCGAAAGTCACAGCTCGAACAATCACTACCTACTAATATTTTAGCGTTTCCCTTTTGGAGTTGACAGAAATATGGCTGCGGAATCCCAATCGCAGAAGAAGAGTTACTGTATCGTCGGAGATGTATATCGTGGTGTCATGATTGTACCCAAGGAGTTGGACCTTTCTCCTACCAAGGATCTCATGCACCATCAAATTAACCTTCAACTCAAGTTCCCTGACGTGGGTCGAGCCTTTACCGTAAGTTCATTTTCATTCTGATTGGACATTTCAGGCCTCTAATGTTACTTTACATTTCGTCCGTGAACCTTGGCTTAACAATGTAGTTGGCGGAAATGCATTCATTTCTGCAGAATTTTACCAGGACTAGAGAAGTCGGTGAATTTCTCAGTGGTGCTTTGGCTGGGGCGATGACCAAGGCCGTTCTAGCTCCTCTTGAAACCATCAGGTTGTAAGATTTACCATGAAGTTTAAAACTGATAGTTACTAATTGATTTCCATTTCTGAGGAGTTATATCTATTCCATCATCTGGATTATGTAATTTCCATAGTGAATTTTGGTAAGATAACTTAATTAAGATATAAAAGCTCCTCGTATAGGATATGAACTTTTGACTTGGATGAATTTTTATTTCCTTTCAGCTGGCTCTTACAATTCAGTAGGTTATGTTACCTCATTTTGTTATTTAAAACATGCAGGACAAGAATGGTAGTCGGTGTTGGGTCCAAAAACATTGGTACAAGTTTTATTCAGGTTATTGAGCAGCAGGGTTGGAAAGGGCTGTGGGCTGGTAACACAATCAACATGTTACGGATAATTCCTACACAGGCAATTGAACTTGCTACATTTGAGTGTGTCAAGCGAGCAATGAATTCGGCACAAGAGAAATGGATCAATACTGGCAACCCCAAGCTACAGATTGGTAATGCTAGCATGAGCTTTTCTCTCTCATGGCTGTCGCCAGTTGCTGTTGCTGGTGCTGCTGCTGGAGTTGCAGGCACACTTGCATGTCATCCGCTTGAAGTGCTGAAGGTATTGACTAGAGATCTTTTCAGTGGGGAAAATAGCTTTGCTTTTCAGAGTGTTAATGATGATCTTCATAGTTGTATCATTAAGTTATTGTGCTTGTTATGACTTATGAGCTTGTGGAAAGAAAAAACGATCTGACATTTTGGTGCTGATCTTCACAGGATCGGCTGACTGTGAATCCTGAGGTCTACCCCAGTCTATGCATTGCAGTTCACAAGATTTACAAGGAGGGTGGAATTGGAGGCTTGTATGCTGGACTTGGGCCAACAATAATTGGCATGCTCCCATATAGCACTTGTTACTATTTCATGTACGAGACAATGAAGAAATCATATTGCCAAGCACAGAAGAAAAAATCTCTAAGCCGTGCAGAGATGCTTCTTATTGGAGCTTTCTCGGGTAAGAATCTCGAATCAAACACAGTAGCTCTCTTTGGTTCAGATTTGCTTGAACTTAATAGTGATCTGCCATTTTGTGATAAAAAAGGGCTGAGCTGAAACTTCTAATTGTCAACTCTAGGGACATTTAGATCATTGCTTAAAAAACACCTTTACTCCTAGCCTAAGTCCTTGTTTCCCCGAAGATTTGTGTATCATGATCAACTTAAAATCTGGAAGTGCTGACTTGGAAATTACAGGTGGCTGTTGAACTGTTCCAGTAGCAGTTCAAGATTGTAGTAGAGTTGGTCCATTGGACTTGCGAAAGTTTACGACTCAAAGCCAGATAATCATAATGGGAAATGTTAACAAATTGTCCTAAAAAAAATTAATTTGCTGATGCAGCAAATTCCTGCTATCTAAGGTCCATAAAGTATGCAGGTGCTGTGATGCTTGAATTGATAATTCTCTATCACAATTACTGGATTTTGCGTTTAAGGCCCTTCTTATGTATCACGCTGGTCAAAAGAACAACACCAGAACAAAGATGTAATGTTTTTGTAGTATACTGGAAGAAAAAGGGGAAAGACTGAAACAAGCCTGTGATGCTTTTCTCCTTCGGTGCACGAGATCAAAAGAGCAATACCAGGACAAAAAAGTAACATTGCTGCAGAGAGGATAAAGGACATTCATTGTACAGATTCTGACCAAAGGAGGAGCATCATACATTTAAGTATTTTTTTGATAAATCATTCTGCTGGGGAGTGTCTATAAGATTATAATAGAGGCGCTAGCGAGGTGACTAAGAAGGGATATGGTTTATCTTACACGTGAAATGCTTTTGCTGGTAGAAGACAAATATTAGACGCAAGTGTAATTGCAAAGGAGAAAGGACATTTGTTATACAGATTCCGAACGAAGGCGGAGCATCGTACATTTAAGTATTATTTTAACCAATCATTCTGGTGGTGATTGTCTATAAGATTAGCAAGGACACTAAGAAGGATTATGGATGAACTTACGTGCAAAATGGTTTTGCTGTTGTAAGACAAATATTAGACGCAAGTTTAATTATGAATGAGCAATTGGTTGTGGTGTTGCTGAGCAATTGATTTAAGTGTGATTGCCATAATGTTGCTGAAGGGGGGAACCCCTCTGATGATGAGATGGTCCAGCGAGTAGGGATATAACGGGATCTTTACGAAATATCCAGAAATATTTTGGTGTAACAAATCTATGTGCATTTGGCTAAACCAAAGGAATAAAACATGAAGTTCTTTCCTAAAACAGCAAATGCACACCATTGATATAATCACATCGATAGTGGTCAACACAAAACAAGATAAGTAAATTAGAAAATTCCTATAGGATGGAGCCGATAGAGATAAAGATTGTGATCTTGTTATTGGAGCGTGGTTTCTATTTGGATGGAGGAAAATGATATCAGTTCTGATAGATCCCGTATATTAAATAAGCAGACATAATAAATCTTTGATATATTTGATTTCCTAAAATAAAGTTAAAATTTTGGACTTCACGAGGCAAGTCAAAGGACTTCATCATTATTGACCTCAAGCTTTTATATGTTAGTATATGATATTTTATTCTTTGGGCCACGGGTAGAACACCTGGTAAAGAGACCCAATCTTGAGTGAAATAAATACCGCAACTTCGATCTTGTTCAAAAAAAAAAAGTAAAAAATAAAAATTGGGTTGCGCTATAGTTAGCTCAGCACCAATCAAGAATCCCCAAGGAATTCCAAGAATTCTTGTTATACATTTGTTCCAAATCCTATAGAATCCTATCCCAATTTTTCTTTTGCTAGGCCCATAACTAAAAAGCCCACTTTCTTACGATTACGAGGTTTATTCGAATATGAAATCCAATAAAGTATTGCCCACTTTTAAAGCTCCTTGCACTGCAAATAGGGATGTGATTTTATTTGGGAATATCTGCTGTTCATTATGGTATGCCTTTTTAACCTTGATGAGACTCTATCTGCTTTTATGCTATCTTACTGTAGCCAGTTGTAAGATTACCATGCATTTCTTAAAGAGTTAATGTTATGGTTGATCAGGTTTAACAGCTAGCACTATCAGTTACCCATTGGAGGTGGCAAGAAAGCGGCTAATGGTGGGTGCTTTGCATGGTAAATGTCCACCTCACATGGTGGCAGCACTTTCAGAAGTCATTAGGGATGAGGGTTTGTTAGGCCTTTATAGAGGCTGGGGTGCGAGTTGCCTAAAAGTAATGCCATCATCAGGCATTACTTGGATGTTCTATGAAGCTTGGAAAGACATATTGCTTGCTGATAGACGTCATGTGTTACAGTAGACATAGTAGCACAAGAAATGAAATCGTATTTCCACCCTCCCATGTGTACAATGATTTGACTACTGTAACGTACTCAAGCTGGAAGCTGGCGATGGTAGGATGGGTCAACCGTGGTGTCTGTCATCATGAGATTCATTATAGCTGTGCATCCAGAATTTTTGTTTGCCATCTTCCCCACTCTTCCGTGTGCACTAAGAAATTTCTTTAACATTTCTGTAAACGACAGAACATGCATTTATGATTACTGCAAGAATTACAGGCTTTTGCCTTTGTAATTTCTTCGAGTACTTGTTTCTCAAGGGTCAGTGTTGTGGTACTACTTGGTTTGACTAGATAAACACTCTTAAGCATATCATGGCAAGGGCAGTCAAGTTTGGAGAAGCAAATGGGCCAAAGTTTGTTTTATTCTCCTACATGTTGATAATGGGGACAACGGGGGCTTCTGATTTTGGTGTACTTGGTTGATGCTCTGCAGTGTCATGTTTTTCTATTTTTCTTTATGTTCATTTGGTTGATGCTCTATACGGCACGCATAAGTTGTGTAATGGTGCAGAGTACTTTACTTGGTAGAAACTTGTTGATAAATTAATGAGACGGGAATATCACATTACGATGATTTTCTTCTTGAAAGGAATTCTTAAGGAGTGAGTGTATACTTTCCATTTTTGACCGTCTCACCAAAATGCTAGCTTTCTTACAAAGGAGCATTTAAAAATATATAATACGCCTAATGATTTTATTGGACATTAGGCTAGCCTTCTTTTATACAAATCTGTTTTAAGTTGCAAAGTTTAAAGAGTTTACAAAGGATCTCACCAGCCTTCTCAACTAAAAGTAATCTTTCTCATTCTTTAATCATTTGAAAAATTAAACTAAAACATTTAATTTGAAATAGAAGAGCCATGGAAGATCATGTCAAATATATAATGGGTCATGCTGAGATGGTGACCCAAGTTAACTGGTTGCTCCGTTTCCAGCTCTCATATATGCATATTTAACTGAGCGATTTATAAAATGCGTAAGATTGTTGTTTTTGATTGGCAACAATGCCCTGAATTGCTTTTGAGCATATTTTGTAGAAAGCCACGTCCAAAGCAAGCAAATCTTGTCAACTAAATTTGGCGTGCACAAAATATTTCTCCCAGAATACATGCTTGATTATTCAAGATATCTACATTCTTGGATACAGTTGGCAAATAAAACAACACACTATCTTCGTGCCTGGACAATCAATGAGCTTAAGCAGTAAGCACAGGTGACCCCTACTAAAGGCCAGACAGGCACTCTCATACTGCTGCTTACTGGACAATCAACAGTCAAGCTGCTGGAAACAATTCTACCATCCACCAAACGAGTATAAAACTGACAATTTTGTTCAACAATCTAGGGTTCACATGTTCCAATATCTGCACGACAAATGGTAGAATGTGCAAACATGTATTCATAGGTCAAAACACTAAAATTCTTCAAAACATGTCATAGATAATCAAACACAACAGCTGCATCAAATAATAACAACTTGCAGCTGTGCAAAATAAAGCAGAGCACTTAAACTCTACACACCTTCATCAGACAGCTGCTCAGAGAGCTGTTCAAATCGAGCCACTATGTGTTTTCCGTAGGTGTATTTCTTCAAAGCATGAAGATGAACTCTGATTCGACTGAGCAGAATTTCACGGTGCTTATCGTTGCTAATCTCGAGAATCTTCTGGACCACATAATTCGCAAATTGGTCCTTCATCATCGACTACAACAAGAGCCAAAATTGCCCAGTGAATATGTCAATTTACGCAAGAAATCATTTGTCATTATTTTGAAAATATAAACACTTTACATTCACCATATAGAAAAGTGAGAAAAAGGATAATAGTGCCACACAAAATGCTAAACATACCGTTGAGACCACTTCCTACCCAAATTAGTCTAAAGGTCAATAAATCCATTACTATCTCGGTCTTGGAGGACCAACCCAAGTGACAAGGGTGAGACCCCTAGAGTCTAAAGCTTCCGTCTTCCTGGAAGTACAATTAGTTGTGCAGTTCATGATCTCTTCCAAGCTACTTTCAGTTGGCAATTAGCTTCACTACTTTTAAACCACCTCTTTCTATGGTGGGTAGATTGTACTACAAACAAGCAGAGCAAGAGAAACCCATAGATGATGAGATGGTGGACAAGCTAAGAGCTGTGACCATGAAATGCATCCCACAACATCACGACAGGTGGCCATGGCTAGTTTAGCACCGTTTCATAGCTGGACCATTAAGATAACCAAAACTCGTATGCTTTCCTTTTGAAAACAAAAAAATGTACAAACTTGCAACAATTGATGTATAGGATCCTCAACATATTGAGAAAAGGTCTTTTCCCTTCTCAACTAACAATTTATTCGAGTTATCCTGTTTCCATTCATTCCCTCTTCTTCTTTGGCTTTCTTCTTAATTTGGCTATTATACTTCTTCTTCCCCTTCTTAATCTATGACTTTTAAAGGCTATTGAAGTGACTAATTCCTGGAAATTAGGAGGCGTTAAAAACAAAGAAATTGTTGGAGTTTCTATGGATATAAGGCTTTAATTGATAGAGATAGAGGAAGCACCGTAAAGATCAATTAGCAAGGTTTTGGGCCGATACAATAATAACTGCGTACTTATGTCATGATGGAAGAAATACTTATCTCATGATGTGAGATAAAAATTAGGAATTAACTTATGTAATAGAGTCGATCCACTAAAGTCTTGAGCGGTGTAGGATCAGATCCCAAAGACAGTAAGTATTTTCTTTCTTATGAAAGAAAGTCTTTTTCAAATGAAGTATAAAGGGTACTATAGGGTCCTAATTAAGATCTACTCAGTCAGTACACTAATTCATAGATAATAAGTAAATATACCCATCCTCTATTCTGCAGTGTCCCATCCAATAAAAGGTCAACACCGAATACTATTATTCCAGTGACCCAAATCAAATATCTGAGACGCACATTAGAATCTGTTATCAAAATGAACTTTCTCCTTTCACCTGCACTTACGCTTCTTTCCTAGGCAGAATCCTTTGAACAATTTAAGAAAAATGTCTACCATCCAAAAAAAGATTTTCTGAAGGTGGCATCATTTTATGTAGAACAACTTCAATATTTCCCATCACTGGAAACATCCTTCAGATAACCTTTCAATCAGGAATCAGCACAACATCTTTTCCCCCTATTACGATGTGTTTGACTATTTCTCCTAAAAGGTTCTCACAAAGTCTAAACTGGAAAAAGTTATTTTGAAGTGAAACAGAATGAGAAAAAGATTGCAAGCTGATGAGGCTAAAGAAAGAGCTACGATATAATTCCAACTCCAAATAGCAAATTGTTGATATATGAGTTCGGTCTGAAGTTTTCAAAAAACTACCATCTGATGGTAGAATTCTACGTTTTACACCTCAACTGAAGCCCGGTTGAGAAAATAGTTAGTACAAATACGCAGGGAATGACCCAAAATTCAAGGTTAAAACATCTCAACTGAAGCCCGATTTAGAAAACAGTTAGCACAAATAGGCAGGGAATGACCCATAAATTTCTTTGGCAAATCACCATCAGTGAGTAGTGAGAAGTTGGCTTAACTCAGTTTAGGCACATGGCTTTCCTCGTCCTTTACAAAGAGGTTTCATGGAAATTGCTATGTGAAAAAGTTGATTACAGCATCGCATATGTGAAAAGGAAAGTAAAGAATAGTAAACAAGATTCAAATCATCTCACCAGCAAATTGTCATTTGCTTCTGAATCTGCAAGAATCTCCTCAATCAAAAGCTCCCTCTCAGCAGAATCACCATATTCCAGACATTTTTCAACAACGTTTGAGGCATATTTGTGTTGACTTAATTGTACAACATTTCCGATCAACTTTTCAATAATTCGACTTCTTTCATGTGGTTTTCCCCTCTCCAGAACATGCTGCAACGACAAATTCAGTTTCACACAACAATTGAACAAAATTCTTATGATAATACTACCTGCGCCCCTCAGTCCATCCCTGTCCCAAAAACAAATTATTTCTAGCACGTCGTTTAGAGTCATTTATTTTTCGGTCTTCCATTTTTTTTAGGTAGGGGGGAGGGAGGGGACAGTTGGGTCATGGTGCATGCTGACAACAATAGTAGACAACAACAGCAGCACAAACACCCAAGAAAACCAAGGGGAATGATGATTTTATATTTTAGTTCTTATCAAATGACATTGATGTCTAATTAATAGGAACATGCCAGTCAATAAAAGCAATGGCCCAAAGCCAAAATTCAAAAAGATGTTACAAACATTTAATAGAATTTATGTATATTTTTATTTATAGTTTACTCTTCAAAGTTTTTGAGAAATAGAAACAGTTCATTCAAATATATTGAGTTAAATTTGAAAAATGAGATTGTCAGAATGAGCAAAAAGAGAATAGATTGAATGCACGTGAAGAAGGAAAAATTAGAACCAACAATTTGAAACCTTTTATTTATGTTAAAAATTATATATTATCTATACAATTTTATAAAACACGAAACCCCAACACAAAGTATTAATCGAATTTTCTACCCTACAATTGTAATTATAATTAATTATCAAAAAACTTCATTATTTTTTTGTATTCATTATTTGACCTTTTTATTTAATACAAAATTATTTACCACAAGAAAACTGCCATCTTTGTTTAAAGGTCACAATTAATTGTTAAAGATTTCATTATATCCTTGTGTTCATTAATTGACCTTTTCAATTAAACAAAATGACTTCATTATTTCATTGCATTATCATGATATTACGAATGTAATAAATCTACTTTACAAGAATTAAGTTATTATTTCAATTTTTCAAGTTTCCAACTGTAGAAGTTTGTGTAATATTTTAGAACTTTGAATTAACTACTAAAATCTCCATATTTGTCAATAATGTTTTTGATAACAAGAACTAAGGTAGTGTCTTGATACAAATGGCTTTAGTGGCCTCACCCTTTAGCCAGCCATAAATAGAAAAGAATTTACAAAACACTTAAAATATGTCAGTATAAGATGATAATGCCCTTAGTTACAACATGCAAATTAACCTTTCTTTTGGTTTATGTGCTTTTTGATAGGGTTGGAAAACAAATAGTTGCATATAAAGAACATGAAGTTACGAAACTTGAGGATGAGACAAAAAATTATTGCATATCACATGGAAAAAAGATACAAACCTGGGTGACATAGTTCCCATACTGATCTTGAGCAAGAGCATAAGCAGACTCCAAGATTTCATGCACTATACACTGACTTTGAGAGTTTTCTGAACAACGTTCCAATACTCTCTTTGAAAAATTCACACGAAATGAGATGAGTCAATTGAAATATAAAAACAAAGTAACTATATATCATGGTACAACGTAGTTTAATATTACCTGGATTACACGGCAACCATAGGGATGAGTAGACAATATAGCTACTTGGCTTTGGAATGAGGAGATAATAAAACTATTTTTTTCAGTAGGTATGCACTCAATGCATTTTTGGATTACATGGTTTCCATTTTGATCTCGCACACACCTTAGTACATGCCCATTGAGTTCATGGACAAGTTCTATTTTCTGATCAAGATCGATAACTTCTAGGGCCTAAAAAGAACATCAACAACAAGAAAATTCATTTTTGATCATATAAGACACGTGACTTCTTTTTTGAGAAAAATAAGACATGGCATCTTTAAGCATAAAATATTCTCACTTGGATGAAAAAAGAAAAAAGAAACCCCTACACTAGAGCACACAAAACAGTAGCAGAACATATCTTCACTTCTCCGATACAATAATGGAGCCGAGAGTCTACCAGAAACAACATTTCTACCTTCTCAAAATAAGGGTAAAGTCTGCGAACACACTACCGTCCTCAGACCTCATTTGTGGGATTACATTATGTTTGTTGTTGTTGTTGTTTCTCCTATATAATAATGAAATAACTGTATGGCCTCAAACTGCACTAAGCAAAATTGTAGACCATATGTATAACCTATAAAAAGGACACTACAATTTGCTTTTTTTTTTGTTTATTTATTTATTTACTTACAATCTGCTTTCATTTTTAAATACAGGCTGAATCAGCTCGAGATCTAGTTGATTAGCAATATACGTAGGCGCTTGACAATATTTGAGTTGAAGTTGAAAAAAAGTCTTACTAAAGTTCATGTTGAAAGATATTTGTGGAAGTTAAAGCTACGTTTGGACATGAACTTCATTTGAAAAGAAGAAGATTTGCAAGCGGAAACCAATATTCCATTTGAAATACACCTTCTAAATAAGAATTTCAATATTTCCCTTACAATTCAAATACTAAATTTCAATATTTGCAACTACTTGTGGCCAAATATTGAAATATTAGTATTTAACTATTTTCCCAAATAGGTAAGTGAATCTAAAGAGTCAAAAATTGGTCGAAGAATCGAAGTATATATCATCAAAACATTAATGAAGTGCAAATGGGTAAGAAGGCTAAAATATGATATATTAACAATTCTGCTAAATTTTAAACTTTACCATTATTGATTTATTGATGATATTTCTTAGAGAGCATGTATATCAAGAAATTCTTCAACATGGCTATTCACCAAGTCAAATCAAGGATCCTACATCGAGAAACTCTTCAAAAATTTAGCTACTATTTTAATAGTCTCTCCTTTTTATTGGGGGGAAGGGGGAGGTACTATTTCAATCAAGTTTCTCAGAAGTACATTAGCAACAAAAGCCTGCTCGAGGGCACTACTTTTTACATGATGTAGTGGACAATATTGTTTCCAACATTGTTTTGCCACATTTATGCAAGCACGATCTGATTCAAGTCTAGAAGGATTGAGTAATACTGACAAGTACCTGGGGGAAACATTAATGACTATATACATAGGTAAATGTGACTACCGCTCTTTAAAATCTAACGGCCAAGGCTTGGAAGCTTATGCTCTAGTGCAACAATTTTTTATTCATAAAAAAAAGGACAGGGTGCACTAAGCTCCCGCTATGCGTGGGAAAAAATGTTGCAACACCCACCGTGGGGCTCAAACCCACGACCACAAGGTTAAGAGCCTTGTGCTCTACTAATTCACAAGACAATAATTTTATTAATTGGGGAAATCCCCCTGGACATGTTGCATGCCATGCAAGAATAACGACCACCTTCTGATTCTAATTATGTTTGTGTACTTGAATTGAGAATATACCTTTTGAATAACACGACAACCATACATTTGCAAACTTAAAGGCAGCATCTGTCCTTTTAATTGACATGCCAACATCTTTCTTTGCTCATGACTTCCATGCTCAAAGAACTGGACACAAAATTCAGATATGCAATAGTTTAACATGCTGGAAGGTCAAAGGCTCAAGGGTTTGAAAATCTTAAAATGTCAAGACGAGACGTAAAAGTACAGAGAGAACCAGAGTGGACACCTTTTGAATGACATAATTCCCAAACACATCTGTCATTAGTTTTGAAGCATGTGGAAGAATTTCTTTGAAAACAGATGCCTTCTCTTCAA
Source organism: Nicotiana tomentosiformis (assembly GCF_000390325.3). Lineage (NCBI taxonomy): Eukaryota > Viridiplantae > Streptophyta > Magnoliopsida > Solanales > Solanaceae > Nicotiana > Nicotiana tomentosiformis. The sequence goes on from NW_027174567.1 coordinate 824,362, forward strand.
TACTACATTTTTCCAATTTCTGCTGTATAAACCGACTCCCATGCTGATCAACACTGAGGTTAAAGAACCATTAACTTAATTTCACATCTTCGGGATTATAAAGAAATTTTACTACACAAGCTACATGGTAAACATATACTACCTGAATTCAATTACACGACCTGCAATATCAGGGAGGTCAATTCTTCGAGCATTGCTTTGTTTCAGTTCTTCGAGAAATGAATGTCTTTTAGAATCATTAAAGCTACCAGAACCTCTTTGTGCAGGCCATCCAGAACACAATCCAATATTTCTACCTGAAGCAGGGGTAGATTTAATTTCACTCCTTCTACCCATAGGGGATCCTGGCAATACAGGACTACCAAGAGGCGAGGCTGGAAACTGTTGTGCGAATCCCAGGCCTGATGGACTTCCAAAATAACTATTACCAGGAATTATCACTTTTCCAGGACTTGGTAAGTTCAGGCTTCCAACAGGTGGACGATTAAAATTCTGTTCAGCAATATAAGAAGGGAGATTTGGCTCCATATTTGAGGCATAAGCATCAACTTCTAGCCCAACCAGGCCCGATGATGGAAACCGCATATACCGACCAGGAGCAGCGTGTGAATCATCAACAGGATGATGAAAATACTGCATATGGAAAGGATCTGGGAAAGAAGGATGCACCATTAACCCATGATGCCCATAAAACTTGGTTACATGTTGCAGATCACCAATTTGTGGAATGTTTTCTCCTGACGTAACACTTTGACCACTGATGCTTCGTCCAGAACCAGTATTAATATGCACAGATGGACCAGAATGAGATGGATATCCAGCTACAAATGGAGGAAGAGAAGGCGAAGCCAAAGCATATCCCCCTACATTGTAATGAGGGGCATATACACCAGGTGGACTCAAGTTAGAATAGTATGGGTTGCCGGAAGCCATATAGGCTGCAGCTGTTGCATATAGAGGAGGCGTGAGGCCAGAACCTTGAGGAACTGCTTGTACCTCAACTGAGGAGAACCAGCTATGACCATAACCTTTTGCTAGGCTACTCTGTAGTGTATTAGTCCCAAGAACATTTGCTTGAACTTGTGGACTATTAACTTGGTAAGCTGCGAGTCGTTGGGAGTGATACTGCTGCTGCTGTTGCTGTTCTACTCCATTCCTCCCATGAAAATATTGTTCATCCTTGTTGTTACTAACCTCTGGAGCTGGAAAGTTCTTCGAAATACCTGATGCTATCCCATCACTGACTAAGAGCTCATTCACCAGAGGTGCATCACTAGCTGATATTTCACCCTTCTGAGGGGAAGGAGACCTCCCAAGACTGTCAACAGAAGATTCTTTTTCAAGAGAAATGGCCAAAGACTGATCGAGGACAGCTATATCATGGTCACCTGAGACATCCGCACAAGCGCCTGCACCTGGTTTATTTGAAATGTCAACGGAGAGACCGTCCAGTTTAATAGATTGAATATCACAATCAGTTGGTTCCTCCACAGCAACATGACATGAGGGCCGAGATTGATTGTAAACTGGTGATGGAGTGCGAGGGAAATCCTCCTGTGATCAATTAGTCAACAGTATAAGTAGCATGGAACATGAAAAAATAGCACTCCAGAAGTCTAAACGATACTATCTTCTCATTCATTAGCACAATGTACCCACAAGTCGTGGCAACATGCCTAGTATTTCAGGCCTAACTAATTAGAGATTAGTGTACCAAGCAATTAGATCATCACTGTTTCCCAACATCAGCAAGCCACTACAGTATTCATGAGCTGAAGGCCCCACAACTGTAACCATTGTCAAGTTCACATTTTTTTTATTCGTTAAAACACAGACCACCACGGAGAGAATTCAATGTTGAATCCAATGCAAAATTAGAAGAAAATTAAACAAAACTAGAATTCCAACATATGAAGTTTTACGGGCTGGGTATTTATCATAGCTTGCCAATCAGTGCGGATACACGCTTAAGAAAAATTAAGTAAAACTTCTTAGATGTTGACAAGTCTACACATGCAAACAGAAACTTGGAAAAAGAAAATAATACACATAATGGGAAAGGTATTCTTAAACTTCAATACCTGGATTAGGTCAACTAAACTTTTATGTTGACCTGCAAAGGAGGCCATGTGCTGTCCTGAAGCACGACTTTGGGCCAGATCGTCTAAAGCACTTCGTGGTAAATTTTCATCTTCAGGCTCCTCATCATGAGTTGAAAGAGAACTTCTACTCACGTGCAAGGATGCATCCCCACTGTTGTCAGAAGAATTTAACTGGCAGCTATCACCCAGATCCGCAAAATGGTGTGCCAAGGGCATGTTCTCCCTTGAAATAATAGGAGGAGGAAGCCTAGGATTCAAGTTGATATTAGAGCTGTAGTAAGCAGAATAGGAGGGATCAGCACGTATCTGCTCTTCAGACTGCCAGTTTTGCATGGCACTGTCTAAGCTTGCCAAACTCAATTTCCGGCCAGAGCTTTGATCATGGACAAGGTTACCAAAGGCTGAAAATGAGCCTTCCATACTTGGAGGCGCACTACCACTACGATTTGGAGCCTTATTTCTATTATGCCCATGAATCTTATGACCTTTAAGAAGCACTCCCAGTTCATCAGCTGCCACTTCATTCCTAGGGGACACAAAGGAGACCATGTCCTTGGAAGGAACCCACTTTTCTGTTCTACTGTCTTCGAGTATTCTCATAGGGCTCTCGGTTGCCATACTCAAGAGTAAGCAAACATATTTTAGCAACAAAAGTTTTCAGACATTTTATCCGAAGCCTTTCATCAATATCACATTAGGAGTTGACTCTAGACACAAAAGATGCTAAGCTGCGACGGCTACATATAATCTCTGGCAACTGCAATGGCAGATTTAGATCATAACCTATAGGGAAATAGAAGAAAATGTTTTTGTCAAAGAAAAAGAACAGGAAACAATTCACTTTCTCCAAGATTAAATGCAGTGAGATTTATTATAAATAGGGATGGATAGATATATTTATTTAGGGACCAGTAGAGTACACAAACACAAAATTTACTTGCTATATCTAAGTATTCGCCATGTGGTCAGAACTCACAATCTACCCTTGACCAGAGGAGAAAATGATTGATGATAACATTGATACCTATGTCCACCAGCCTTACATAGTTAACCTATTAGATAATAGAAAAATAAATGACGGTGCAAGGTTTCCAAACTTCTCAAGAGTGGTCAGCAAAGCTTGAACAACCGTAGTTAGTTTTGAAACTTACAGCTTTTGTTTTCCATTTTATCCATAAAATTCCATTTTATTCATAAATTTTCATTTTTCTCTTTTAGTGATTTAAAGAACCTGAATGGTTTAATTGCCTAAATAGAAGTGTATTTGGTCTATGATACCCGGAATAATTGTGAAGCTTTATTTTGCATATTAATGTCCAATCCCATAAAAAATGCCACCAGAGACTAATATAAGAAACATTACTACGACAAAATGCATAATTCCCATTAGAAACCGCACAAAAGTTCCTGCTTGTAAGATGCTATCCCAAATTACTACGCTCCGCGATGATACCGTATCAGCAGGATATTTGGCACCCAAAAGGAAAGCTACGCGAGTAAATAGCTAAAAGAAAGCATACACACACAATTTGGACAAAATATCAACAACAAAAAAACGACTATAAGTCACCAAAGGTGAATTAAAAAAAAAAATCAAAAGATAATTGAAAAACAGCTATTTCAATAAAGCAAAAACCTTTAGACCCAACGGCTCTGGTAGAATCGCATGCTAATCCTGATAAGAAGAAAGAAGACAGGGCAGGGGAGAGAGAGTACAAGAAAAACAAGGAGTAGAGTGAGTCAAACTGTAACATAAGAACCCTAGTAAACTAACCAACAACACACACTTGTGTAGAGTAGAGTGTAAGTGAAGTGATTACAGACCTGCAGGAGCTGCTGACCGACCACAAGGAGAGAGTCTGCTACAAAACTTCCCGACGGTGCGTGATGATCAATTCCAGAGGCAGCACGGAGCTATACTTAGAGGAGAGAGAAAGAAGGAAGAAGAATTGAAGAGTTTTCTTGTTTGTTTAAAATTAGATTACAAATGTCGCTTGTAAAACCCCACCACGGGGTTTGAAAAATCCTCTCTTGCTCTATTCTTCCACTATTTTATTATACACGTACCAATTTGTCCAAAATGAAACTAAATGACGTTTATACCCTTTTTATAAGACTTAGTATTATTTCTAATATTTCTTATTCCGCATACACATTCAGGATTTAAATTTAATATGCTCTTCATTATACTGTATTATAGGTTTAAATCTCATATTTATTAAGATTTTAATAAATTTATATTTATATAATATTATACTATATATCAAAAACTATGAATCCGAATAAACCTAAAAGGCTATATTTGAACTTGCACGCGCATCTGGAACTATTTTCTAGGAGACACCTTACGCCGAATCATTTCTACTATAGACAAAAAGATGGTTGCCGCGAAGCTAATCCATAATCTTTGCTTTTTATAATTTTTAAATGAAACAGAGAATCACTAGATAACATAGTTGAATGATGTTAGTGTTTTTTTTTCCTAGTACACACTTCCTTTAGTTTAACTTACCTAAAACGTAAAAAGACAATTTACTTTCAACACCATTGGTTGGTATAAGACAAATTCGATATCGTACATTTTAAAATATAATTTTTTTTTTATCATAGAAAAGAGAAATTTTAACACTATTCATATATCATATAGCAACACGTGGTCAAATGTATGACTTACAAGAGATACAAATAGAATATTAAATCTTCACTTACATTATTTTACACACACAGATATTGAACTCTAAAACACCACTGGTAAGACGCCCAAATTTTTTGATGATTTCTCAGTGAGGTAGATGGTTTGGTTAACTACTTGCAATAAAATATCCATTTATTATCATGTTTTTGTTAGACTATAAAATATGGCTTTGTTTTAATCGAGTATGGACCAAGTTGATGGTCCGCATTTGCTAAATTTTCACTCTGCATGCTACAATATTCATGAACAATGCAATAACTTCGTGTGTTTTTCCCGTTATCTAGAGTCTTTGAACTTGTCTATGTATTTGTTAATATCCAATATAAAATCTTTTACTAAACAAATTACAACCGTTGGATGAAAATATTGCTCGCTACGATAAATGAAAATTAGTATGAAATATTAATAGCTTTAATATTTACTCCTATAAGATATTAGGAAAGCTGCATTAGGTTAATTTGTAATAAATGAAGTATTATCGCAATTTTACTAATGTATACGGTCGAAATAGATTTCGACATTCGCACGTCCAATCGAGTTCGAACGATGATTGATCGAAGTGAGATTCCGAAGATGGAACAAACAAGCCTCGAACCCGAGGGGCCGATCCATGTCGAGTTCGACATCGTTATGGAGCTCGAATCCAAATCGAAATATGATGTAGAGTAAATCTATCATGCCTATGATCCAGAGACCAACCAACATTGACCCCGAATCAATTCGAGAGCTCGAGTCAGAATCGAGCTTGAGCCAAGATCGAGAGTTCGAGTCAGAATCGAGCTCAAACCAAAATCGAGGGCTCTAGGCAAGATCGAGCTCACAGACAAAAGCCGTTGCAATCCCACTAGAGAGAATCTTGGCAGAAATTGTGAAAAAGCTAATTTATCATGGGTCTCCCACCGAGTATTTTTTTATTATTCGTAGAGCAAAGTCCCTTTACTATAAAGGGCATGGTTATCATTTCTGTAAAGGCAAGTTTTTCAAGGCTTACATTGTAATAAAAATACTATATTCTCCCATAGTAAAGAATCGTTCTTTCAGGCTTCTTAAATTGATTATACTTGTTGAGTTCTAAGGTTCATTTTCTTTACAACCTTATCTATTTTGCATTCTTTGCAATCCATATTTATATTTCTATTTATCCTTACAATTTATATTAAGTTGCACCACATATCCTTGGAACTGCGTATAAATTCAACTCTATCCATTTTTCGGGTAAACAGTTTGGCGCCCACTGTGGGGCCAAGGATAACTGTGGTTATTTGATACAAATCTGAAAAAAACACGCCATTGTGTTTTGCGCTTGTTTCCGAAAAAATCTTGGATTTCGGATTAGCTACGACTAACCATCGATCAAATGGCTTCACTGATCGATAACGGGGTCGGTCTTCAAGACGAAAATAACAACTTGACACCCAGTACTGAAAGACCACTTGTGAACACCATTGGAGCTCGAATCGGAGCGCCAATTGATATCAATTCGCATGTAGCCATTGAGGCGAACCTACATGCTGAACCCGAGAATAACATCCATGGTGGCACTCGATCTGCGGTTTGAGATGCCCATAACGACGAGGAAAACGGTGTTAGCTTGCGTATGATTTTCGAAATGTTGCAAGCCCAACAGGTAGCAATAGCTCAGTTGCATAGCCAAACCCGGCTACAAAGCAGGCCGGAGCCTATCCACCCCGAGAAATCACCCACAGAACAGAACCAGCCATAGTAAAGTCAAATGAGCAAGAATCGGGGACTACTCCCGAAATTGATAAATTGCTCGAGGAACTCACAAAGCGAGTCGAAGCCAACGATAAAAAAGTAGAAACTTATAACTCTAGGGTCGATCAGATCCCGGGAGCTCCACCAATGATAAAAGGGTTGGATTCGAAAAAATTCGTGCAAAAACCTTTTTCCTCGAGCGCAGCCCCGAAACTAATTCCCAAAAAATTCCGTATGCCCGAAATTCCCAAATATAACTGAACGACAGATCCCAACGAGCATGTTACTTCTTACACATGTGCCATCAAGGGCAATGATTTAGAAGACGATGAAATCGAATCTGTATTGCTAAAAAAATTCGGAGAGACCCTCTCGAAGGGGGCAATGATTTGGTATCACAACCTACCGCCAAATTCCATCGACTCGTTCGCCATGTTAGCAGAATCTTTTGTGAAAGCACATGTCGGTGCCATAAAAGTCGCAACGAGGAAATCGGACCTCTTCAAGGTAAGACAAAAAGATAAAGAGATGCTGAGGGAGTTCGTATCTCTTTTTCAAATGGAACGAATGGACTTGCCACCAGTCACACACGATTGGGCTGTTCAGGCTTTCACTCACGGTTTGAACGAGCGAAGTTCGACGGCTTCACGACGATTAAAGCATAACTTGAATGAATACCCAGCCATCACATGGACCGACGTACACAATTGGTACCAATCGAAAATTAGGGTCGAAGATGATCAATTGGGGTCTGAACCCGCTGTTTGAAGGGATACTAATCGGGAACGAGGTCCGATTGGGGATCGATACCAACAGTACAATGAAAGTCACAAAGTCAGTAAATCGAGACATAACCTTAGGCAAAATGCCAAAAGAAGTGACCGAGGTCAAGGGTCCCGAGGGCTGATAAATAGAAGTAGTTTCGATAGGCCTACCGGATCTAAGGAAGCACCTCGGTAATCGAAATATAACTTCAGCGTTGATGCATCCGCCATCATATCGGCTATCAGACGCATCAAAGACACTAAATGGCCTCGACCTATGCAGACCGATCATGTCCAGAGGAATCCCAATCAAACGTGCGAATATCATGGCTCTTATGGCCACAGAACGGAAGATTGCAGGCAACTAAGAGAAGAAGTAGCCCGGTTATTTAACAAAGGGCACCTTCGGGAATTCTTGAGCGATAGGGTGAAGAACAATTTTAAAAACAGGGATTTTGGCAAGCAAAACGAACAAGAAAAACCATAGTATGTCATTCACATGATCATCGGCGGCGCCGATACCCCTCAGGGACCAGTGCTTAAACGCACTAAAGCATCGATTGTGAGAGAAAAGCAATCTCGAACTCAAGATTACACACCCATAGGAACTTTGTCCTTCAATGATGAAGATGCAGAAGGAGTCATACAACCTCATAACGATGCACTGGTAATATCCGTACTCATGATTAAAGCTAAAGTTAAGCGTGTGTTGATTGATCCAGGTAGCTCGGCCAATATCATCAGATTAAAGGTCGTAGAATAGCTCGGCCTACAATACCAGATCATACCCGCAACCCCGATTCTAAACAGATTCAATATGGCATGTGAAACCACCAAAGGCGAGATAATTCTACCAATAAACGTGGTCGGAACTATCCAGGAAGCGAAGTTTCACGTGATCGAAGGCGACATGAGATACAACGCCCTTTTTGGAAGGCCATGGATCCACAAAATGAGAGTTGTACCTTCGACCCTACACCAGGTCCTCAAATTCCCAACATCGAGAGGAGTCAAAACAGTGTACGGAGAACAACCAGCCGCGAAAGAAATGTTCGTCGTCGAGGAAGCAAAACCAATATCCTCGCCTTCGCTAGTAACGGGATCGGGCTCAGAAGAGGAACGAGATACCAAATAGCAATCACAAACATCGGCTTTGACCGAACTAGATAACCAGAAGATCGAAGAAAATGATGATCAGAGGATCCCTCGATCCTTCGTGATTCCCGATGACTCCGACACCACCAAATCAACAATTGAGGAACTGGAGCAAGTCATACTAATCGAGCATTGGCCCGAACGAAAGGTATACCTGGGAACGGGGTTGAGCCCCGAACTCAGGAAGAAACTTATTCAATTTCTTATCGATAACATTGATTGCTTTTCCTGGTCCCATTTAGATATAACAGGAATCCCATCGGACGTAACGACGCATCGGCTAAGCTTGGACCCTAAGTTCAGACCGGTGAAGCAAAAGAGAAGATCCCAGTCTGGGGTAAAACACGCATTCATAAAAGACGAGGTAACCAGACTTCTCAAGATAGGGTCCATTCGGGAGGTGAAATATCCCGAATGGTTAGCTAATATAGTGGTAGTGCCTAAAAAAGGGAACAAATTTAGAATGTGTGTGGGCTATAAGGATTTGAACAAAGCATGCCCCAAAGATTCTTTTCCGCTGCCCAACATCGATCACATGATCGATGCCACGGCCGGTCACGAGATCCTCACTTTTTTCGATGCATATTCCGGGTATAATCAAATCCAGATAAACCCGGAGGACCAGGAAAAGACTTCATTTGTCACCAAATATAGAACATATTGTTATAATGTGATGCTCTTCGGGCTAAAAAATGCAGGGGCTACTTACCAACGCTTAGTAAATAAAATGTTCGAGGAACAAATTGGTAAATCGATGGAAGTTTATATTGATGACATGCTAGTTAAGTCCCTGCGCGCAGAGGACCATCTGACCCATTTGCAGGAAACGTTCGAGATTTTGAGAAAATATAACATGAAGCTCAACCCCGAAAAATGTGCTTTCGGGATCGGTTCGGGAAAGTTCCTCGGCTTCATGGTGTCGAATCGGGGAATCGAGATTAACCCGATAAAATCAAGGCCATCGAAGACATCACCATCATGGACAACGTGAAAGCTGTACAAAGTCAGATCATAAGATTCATTTCGAGATCATCAGATCGAAGTCACAAATGTTTCTCCCTACTCAAAAAGAAGAAGGATTTCGCTTGGACCCCGGAATGCCAACAGACATTAAAGGAACTAAAATAATATTTGTTGTGCCTACCACTACTTCACACTCCAAAAACAGACGAAAAACTTTGCTTATACTTGGCAGTATCGAAAATAGCAGTAAGCGGTGTCCTAGTTCAGGAAGAGCAAGGTACGCAGTTTCCCATTTATTATATAAGTCGAACCTTCGGAGAAGGAGAAACTAGATATCCATACCTAGAAAAATTGGCACTTGCACTGATAAGCGCCTCTAGAAAATTACGACCGTACTTTCAATGTCATCCCATATGCGTATTAACGACTTACCCACTTCATAATATTTTGCACAAGATCGAACTATCAGGCCGACTGGCCAAATGGGCCATCGAACTCAGTGGGTACGACATCAAATATCAACCCCGTACGACCATCAAGTCTCAAATTTTAGCAGAATTCATGGCCGATTTCACGCCGACCCTCGTACCCGAAGTCGTAAAAGAACTCCTTTTGAAATCGGGTACATCATCGAGGGTATGGACCCTTTTCACGGACGGGGCTTCGAACGTGAAGGGGTCCGGGCTAGGCATAGTTTTAAAGCCACCCACAGGTAACACTATTAGGCAATCTATTAAAACTACTAGGTTGACTAACAACAAGGCCGAGTATGAGGCCATGATTGCAGGTCTCGAGATAGCTAAAAACTTGGGAGCAGAAGTTATTGAAGCCAAATGTGACTCTTTGTTGGTGGTAAGTCAAGTAAACAAAACCTTCGAAGTTCGAGAAGATAGAATGCAAAGATATTTGGACAAACTACATGTCACTTTGCACCATTTCAAACAATGGACTTTACAGCATATTCCACAAGAGCAAAACAGTGAGGCTGATGCACTTGAGAATTTGGGATCATCGATCGAGGAAGGTGCCTTGAGCTCGGGGACTGTCGTTCAACTCTCGAGATCTGTGATCGAAGAAGGTCACACCGAGATAAATTCTACGAGCTTAACCTGGGATTGGAGAAATAAGTATATTGAATACTTAAAGAACGAAAAGCTCCCATCGGACCCTAAAGATTCAAGGGCCCTACGGACTAAAGCTGCTCGATTCACGTTGGCTTTAGATGGAATGCTATACCGAAGGACATTCGATGGACCATTGGCGTGAGGTGCACGAGGGCACTTGTGGGAATCACTCCGGTGCTGATCCTTTAGTCCGAAAAATAATTAGGGCAGGGTATTATTGGATCGATATGGGCAAAGATGCGAAGGCATTTGTTCAAAAATGTGACAAATGTCAAAGGTTTGCACCAATGATCCATCCACCCGGAGAACAACTTCACTCAGTCCTATCCCCATGGCCATTCATGAAATAGGAAATGGATATCGTCGGTCCTCTGCCATCGACCCCAGGTAAAGCTAAATTCATTTTATTTATGACTGACTATTTCTCTAAATGGGTTGAAGCACAGGCGTTCGAGAAAGTAAGAGAGAGAGAAGTTATAGACTTTATCTGGGATCATATCGTATGTCGATTCGGAATACCCGCCGAAATAGTATGTGACACCGGAAAATAATTTGTGGGCAGCAAAGTGACGAAATTCTTCGAAGACCACAAAATAAGAAGGATATTATCAGCGCCGTATCACCCTAGTGGGAACGGACAGGCCGAATCAACGAACAAAACTATCATTCAAAACCTAAAGAAGAGGATGAACGACGCTAAAGGAAAGTGGAGAGAAATCCTACCCGAAGTCCTTTGGGCATATCGAACGACGTCAAAATCCAGTACGGGGGGCAACCCCGTTCTCCTTAGTATATGGGTCCGAAGCATTGATACCAGTCGAAGTTGGCGAACCCAGTACCAGATTTCGCTACACGACAGAAGAATCAAATAACGAGGCTATGAACACTAGCCTCGAATTATCAGACGAAAAATGAGAAGCTTCTCTCGTCCAATTGGACGCCCAAAAGTAACGAATCGAAAGATATTATAATCAAAGAACCAAGCTCTGCCATTTCAAGCCCGGGGACTTGGTGCTAAGGAAAGTTACCCTCAATACCCGAAACCCGAACGAAGAAAAACTAGGACCGAACTGGGAAGGACCATATCAGGTTCTCGAGAAAGTCGGAAAGGGTTCATACAAGCTCGGCATTATAAACGACAAACAATTATCAAGCAATTGGAATGTGTCACATCTAAAATGATACTACTGCTAAGGTACGACCCTCCCATATTCATTTACATTTCAAAACTGACCCCTGCAGAAGTCCGATCATGAGCTAAGGTAGATCATTCAATACGAAGCCCTAAGATCCGAAAGCGTGCGTTGCACTCTTTTTCCCATAGACCGGTTTTATCCCAAATGGATTTTTCGGCAAGGTTTTTAATGAGGCAACCAATGATCATGTTGCGCTTACAACAGTATCCGAGGCCTCTTTACAATCGACCTCGAATACTGGGGGGGCATTAGCCCTCAAATATATCAAGTTCTGATGCAAGAAAGTTATTTCGCAACAACGGGTTTCCAATAGGAAAAGTTGTAAGAGCCAAATAGTCAAAACGAACCATGCTCATGTAGTTGGCCTGAACCCAGACGCGAAACATAAACACATATATAGTGACTTGCAAAGAAAGTTTGCCAACATCTTATATCCAAGAAAAATTCCTCTATTTGGAGATTATGCAAACAGAATTAAGATAAACTCGACCACTAAGCCTACGGGCTACTTTTATTTCGAGTTCGAGCAAACAACTCACTCGACCATTACGCCTACGGGCTACATTACTTCGAGTTCGAATCATTCACTCGACTACTAAGCCTACAAATTACTTTTTATTTCGAGTTCGAGCAAGCACTCACTCGACCATTACGCATACGGGCTACATTATTTCGAGTTCGAATCATTCACTCGACTACTAAGCCTACGGGCTACTTTTATTTTGAGTTTGAGCAAGCACTCACTCGATCATTACACCTACGGGCTACATTACTTCGAGTTCGAATCATTCACTCGACTACTAAGCCTGCGGGCTACTTTTATTTCGAGTTCGAGCAAGCACTCACTCGACCATTACGCCTACGGGCTACACTACTTTGAGTTCGAATCATTCATTCGACTACTAAGCCTATGGGCTACTTTTATTTCGAGTTCGAGCAAGCACTCACTCGACCATTACGCCTACGGGCTACATTACTTCGAGTTCGAATCATTCACTCGACTACTAAGCCTACATGCTACTTTTGTTTAGAGTTCGAGCAAGCACTCACTCGACCATTACGCCTACGAGCTACACTACTTCTAGTTCGAATCATTCACTCGACTACTAAGCCTACATGCTACTTTTATTTCGAGTTCGAGCAAGCACTCACTCGACCATTGCGCCTACGGGCTACATTACTTCGAGTTCGAATTATTCACTCGACTACTAAGCCTACGGGCTACTTTTTATTTCGAGTTCGAGCAAGCACTCACTCGACCATTACGCCTACGGGCTACATTACTTCGAGTTCGAATCATTCACTCGACTACTAAGCCTACGAGCTACTTTTATTTTGAGTTCGAGCAAGCACTCACTCAACCATTATGCCTACGGGCTACATTACTTCGAGTTTGAATCATTCACTCGACTACTAAGCCTACGGGCTACTTTTATTTCGAGTTCGAGCAAGAACTCACTCGACCATTATGCCTACGGGCTACACTACTTCGAGTTCGAATCATTCACTCGACTACTAAGCCTACGAGCTACTTTTATTTCGAGTTCGAGCAAGCACTCACTCGACCATTACGCCTAAGGGCTACATTACTTCGAGTTCGAATCATTCACTCGACTACTAAGCCTACGAGCTACCTTTTATTTCGAGTTCGAGCAAGAACTCACTCGACCATTACGCCTACGGGCTACATTACTTCGAGTTCAAATTATTCACTCGACTACTAAGCCTACGGTCTACCTTTTATTTCGAGTTCGAGCAAGCACTCACTCGACTATTACGCCTACGGGCTACGTTACTTCGAGTTAGAATCATTCACTTGACTACTAAGCCTACTGGCTACTTTTATTTTAAGTTTGAGCAAACACTCACTCGACCATTACGCCTACGAGCTACATTACTTCGAGTTCGAATCATTCACTACTAAGCCTACGGGCTACTTTCATTTCAAGTTCAAGCAAGCACTCACTCGACCATTACGCCTATGGGCTATATTTCTTCGAGCTCGAATCATTGACTCAACTAATAAGCCTAAGGGCTACATCACTTCAAGTTTGAGTAAGCACTCGCTCAATTATAGAGGCTACGAAAGTCCAAATTTGATTAAGTTGTTTAAATCATTCATAAGGCATGAATAAAGTCTTCACAAAACAGAAGCAAGTCGGCAAAATTATCTATATACAAAATTATCTACATGGTTGATTACAACGTAAAAACTAAGGACTAAACTTCTTGGTCTTCCTCAGGAGCGGTCTCTTCTTTATCGGGCTCCCCCCCGTTCTCGAATCCGCTCTTACTCCCATCATCATCATCGTCGTCATCATCATCGTCATCGAAAACCAGAGCTTCAGCATCGGCTTCGAGCTCTTTGGCCCTTTTTATTTCTTTAGCGAGATCGAAACCACGAGCATGGATCTCCTCGAGGGTTTCCCTTCGATATCGGCACTTAGCAAGCTCGACGACCCAATGTGCTCAAGTATCGGCGGACTCAGCTGCCTCTCTTGCTTGGACTTGGGCAGCTTCAGCATCGGCCCGATAGACGGCCACGAGTGCATCCGCATCGGCCTTTACCTTTTCGACATCAGATTCGGCCTTGGCAATTACAGAGGCCAACCGAGCCTCAAGATCCTCTATTCTTCTTGCTTGAACCAGGCCTTTTTCCTTCATTCTCTGAAGTTAGGTTTCGGCCGATGATAACTGGGCTCGAGCAATTTCTTTCTCTGCAGCAAAGCGGTCCATACCTTTTTTCCACTGCAAAGATTCCACTTTTATCACATCGACCTCTTCACGAAGCTTCCCGATCATCTCGATTTTTTGCTGCAGCTGTGAGACCGAAAAGTTAGCCATCGTTCCGGTATTAAGCCCATAGGCTTTCAAAAGTATCATTACCTGCTCAGACAAATCGGTATGATCTCGATAAGCCTTGGCCAACTCAACTCGGAGGTCTTTTGTTTCCTCTTCTCTCTGCCCTAAGAGAAGTCTAAGGGAGTTCCTCTCATCAGTAGCCCGTTTTAGGTCGGCCTCGTATCGATGCAGCTCGTTTTGGGACCGAGAACATGCTTCTCGATGAACTGCCGCTGCCTACAAAGAAATAAAAAACAAAGTTAACGAAAAGTAAACATAAAGGTAGTACCGACAAAATAATTTTAAAGCTTACCTGATTCAAAGCCTGCGGCACCCCATGAAAAAGATCCGATTCATCACCAGTACCGGCAACGTCCTCGATACCGGTAAATAGGTCACGAAAGGGATCCTCTCCATCGTGAGGCCTATCTAGATCGAGGGCCCTCAGAGCTTGGGCTTCCCGAATCACCCCTGCTGAAAAAACGGGAAAGGTAGGCGAATCCTCGATTGCTGCTGCCCCAAATGAATTACCTGGAGCATTCTCTTCGGGTCGAAGGGATTCGAGGGCCCCTTCAGTCATATCCCCTGCCCATTGGCTCCAATGAGATGCGTCTTCGATCTCCGATAATTCAGGGACTCTACCCGAATCTTTCTCCGGTATATCCTCAGTTCGAGGCGGAGCCTCATGAAGCATCATCGATCCAGCTGCCGATGGGGCATCAGTGGTTCTCTTCGTTCAGGCCGCCAGCGCAGACCCATCGTTTTCTTCTTCTTCTTCTTCATCTTCATCCCTTAGACTCAGAACTGATTCCACGGTTAAAGGAATGGCATTCCTGTTCGGCTTATGAGCCGTCCTCTTCTTCGGTTTTGGATCTTCAGGAACGGAGGCTCTTTTCCTTTTATTTTCCTTCACCGGCTTTGGGACAGAGGCCAAAATTTCTTCCTCGTTGGACAAGGGCCTCAAAACTGCGTCTTTACCCAAACCTGCATATGGAAAATCTTAATAAAATATTTTTAAAACCACCTCGTTCGAATTATCAAAGAGTACGAGAAAGGGGCTTACCATGATTTTTGGCCTCCCACCGACCCTTTGACAAATCACGCCATGAGCGCTCGGCGTATGTGGAGGTCGAAACAAGAGCTCGTACCCAGTTCTTGAGATCGGGAACTGCTCCGGGCATCCAGGGAACCGCTACATCACAAAAGGAGGAGTGTCGATGAGAGAAGAAATGAAAGAACAAAGTAGAAGTAACAACAGGATCACACTAACGTTTCATATTCCAGTCCTCGGGAAAGGGCATCTTTTCAGTCGGAATCAGGTCCGAAGTCCTCACTCGAACGAACCTGCCCATCCAACCCCGATCACTGTCCTCGTCAATGCACGAGAACAGAGCCTTGGTAGCCCGACACTGAAGTTTTATTAACCCTCCTCGAAAAAGTCAAGGACGGTATAATCGGATAAGATGGTCGAGGGTGAACGACATCCCCTTGATTTTGCTCACAAAGTATCGGATCAGGATAACGATCCGCCAAAAAGAAGGATGGACCTGGCCTAGGGTTATCTGGTATTGACTGCAGAAGTCAATAATAATGAAATTGAGGGGACCTAACGTGAAAGGGTAAGTATACACATTCAAAAACTCTTTCACGTAAGAAGTGATATCTTCGTCAGGAGTAGGAATTGTTATTTCTTTTTCACCCCAATTGCAATCCTTCTTTAGCTGTTTGAGGTGCTTCTTGGTTATCGAACACATGTACCTCGATACTGGCTCGCACCGGCCAGGGACCGATGAGCCTTTATCGACCTTAAAATCAGAAGTAAGAACACACACCCCGGGAACGCACTCCTCAGGCCGTGGTTTTACCGGTGTCTCATCGGCGGCACACTATGAAGATGAAGCCTTCTCTTTCTGAGGAATGGTTTGAGATGTTTTCGCCATTTTCGAATTCAAAGGTGAGGAATAGAAGAAAGTGACAAAGATTTGGTAGAATTGAAGAGGGGCTTTGGGAAATCACAGACTTGCGGGTAAATCAGAAAATACGAAAAGGGACTTGGGAAACATTGGAAGATTGAAGATGTAAAAGTGGTAAAAGGTAAGAGGAAGGGTTATTTATAGGCTTAAGCGATGGCGGTTCAGTATCAGCGGTGGCCGACCACCGTCTGACATACATTAAATGCCTCGAACCCGAGGGGCCGATCCATGTCGAGTTCGACATCGTTATCGAGCTCGAATCCAAATCGAACTATGATGCAGAGTAAATCTATCATGCTTATGATCCAGAGACCTACCAACATTGACCCCGAATCAATTCGAGAGCTCGAGTCAGAATCGAGCTTGAGCCAAGATCGAGAGCTCGGGTTAGAATCGAGCTCAAACCAAAATCGAGGGCTCTAGGCAAAATCGAGCTCGCAGACAAAAGCCGTTGCAATCCCACTAGAGAGAATCTTGGCAGAAATTGTGGAAAAATTGATTTATCATGGGTCTCCCACTGAGTATTTTTTTTATTATGCTTAGAGCAAAGTCCCTCTACTATAAAGAGCATGGTTATCATTTCTGTAAAGGCAAGTTTTTTCAGGCTTACATTGTAATAAAAATACTATATTCTCCCATAGTAAAGAATCGTCCTTTCAGGCTTCTTAAATTGATTCTACTTGTTGAATCCTAAGATTCATGTTCTTTACAACCTTATCTATTTCGCATTCTTTGCAATCCATATTTATATTTCTATTTATCCTTACAATTTGTATTAAGTTGCGCCACATATCCTTGGAACTACGTATAAATTCAACTCTATCCATTTTTCGGATAAACAACTAATCAAACTCAAGTTACTCATTCTCATGTGCATTCCGTGATCTTGATGTAGGATCACACCCCCTCCCCCTGTTTTCCAAGTCCGACAGGTTGAAAGCACATTCATTTCGAACATAAACCTTTACAATATGCATTTAGAATTCATAGTCTTGTCACTCCGTCATGTTCCATTTACATGTCTTGCAAGATTACATATTAAGAATCAGGAACAGAATAGACGCTTGCATTCTGTACACACTTGTAAGTGCATGCTGCAAAGCTAGTAACCCAACCATGCAGATGGTATAGGTTGAAACTTTTGCTTGGCACATGCCAAAAGATCACAGTACTCCACATGATTCAGGCAGTCACGGAAGTCTGTGAAAAGCCTTTCAAACACTCGAGATTGGATTTTATAAGACCTTGAGTACGGGAAAGGTAAGATCACCTGCAAAAATATTGAAGGACAGACGAAGCACTATGTTACTAAAGAAAGCATGAAAATTGTCTGAACTATAAAGTAAGATGATAATTGCATCAAAAGACTCGAGTCTATTTGTTTTGACGCTCTTACTGCCATCTTTAATATTTGGATAGTTAGCCTCTTATAATCAAGCTCCTACCACATAACAAAACTTAGCAGATTAAACAACACACAACTTTTTTTGTTTTTTTGATAAGTATAAAACAACACAAAGAACTATCACTACAGTTTGATTTAACAACTATTGGACACAAGCACACATCAAGAACACTGATTTGCAGACACTCCAACCCCCTCTTTTGACCTTCAGAAAGATGATGCTCATAACAAGACCATCAATACAGGACACACACAGTGATTATCAGAGGTACGACAAAGAATAGAAGATTTTGTGATTTTGCTTACATCCCCTTCTGATGCAAGACGCTTTAGTAAATCAAATGTTTGTTCATTCTCTTCCAAGTTGTCGATCACAGCCAGCCATATTATTGAAGCAAGCTCATGAGCCATGTCCCTCGACTTACCACAGGCAATAAACTGATCTGGAGAAACAAAAAGATAAACAACAACAACAACAACAACATGCCCAGTATTATCCCACACCGTGGGGTCTGGGGAGGGTAGTGTGTACGCAGACCTTACCCCTACCTTGTGAGGATAGAGAGGTTGTTTCCCGGAGAAACAAAAAGATAAAGCAAGATTATAGGGTTGAGAAGGAAAAAGTTAAATAATGGGTTAATATCAGGATATTATGAGTGTAGAGCGTTAAACACTAAATAGATCCACACTTAATTCCAATCGATGGGGCCATATCAAAGTTAGTTTCTGACTTGACACCTATAATATAGACATGCAGTGCATCTACACAGAAGAACAGCACAACCAAACATAGTCTTTTGAGTCTATACAAGTACAGATTAAAAAAAGTGTTCCTTCTCCAAATACTCCTCAAGGGATTGTGATATCAAAGCCACTTCATAAGCTTGTTTGCCCTGGATTTTTGAACTGATATCAGATCTCACTGGAAGATCTCATGTATGTTGCATAATTTCTTTTTTATAAGTGTCTGCTGCATAACTTCATATTTCTGTTTCAGAATGACAGAGAAGCCATAAAAGAGGTAAATTTAACTTAAAAAGTAAGAAATAAAGCCTAAATAAATTATGGCATGATCCGTAGTTTCTCCATGGCGTCACTTTTCCTGCTCAAAGGTACGCTATCTAATTTCCGAGTGTTCCTTCACAAGCAAAAGAAGTGGTACAGCTTCATTGTCGGGCTAGCCATAGTAATCTGCAAGGCAGCCGATAAGCTGATATTCTATACGTAATAGCATCAATCAGTTAAAGCCGTAACTGTTCAAGCAAGTAGCTCCTTCTGGGCTCTGATGCACATAGTTTCTTCCAATCTCACTAGTTCCACAAGAATATAGCACAATCATATTGTTGTTCCAATGACCCCTTCTCCGCCTTTTATTTTATATTCATTTCTGAAGGGTATTTTGGAACAGTTTGAATGGCTGTAGCGGCTCCTTCCAATGTAGCAATATTGTACATTGGTTTGGTTTTAGCCAAGGGTTTATTTAATTCTTTTCCGAGGTTTCTACACAGTGCAGGGATAATTGTGAGATGCAGAGAACCTCTACTCATTAAAAAAACCTTACTCCTAAAAGATATATTGTTGAGTATTAGAATGACACAGGTTCAAATGGACAGAATTGATATAGAGAATTTCTGTAGCCGACTCCAACATATTCTGAGCTAACTTTTCTCAGACCGGTATATAAATTCAAAACACATGAAATAAAGCAGGCGCTACCACCCCACCTTAGATCTGTTCAAAATCCAGAGAGGATACCCGATATTGTATCTCTTTCCAAATATCCCCACTCTTAATAAGAGAAAATGAAGTCAATTGATATCAAGGAAAACTTAACATCCAGAGTTTGGAAGTTTCGAGCTCAATAGAGAAGAGGCATTAAATCTCTACCAGCAAAGACATGTGCCTAATCGGTTGGGCATTATGCTGTCCAAATCAAAGCTCAAGTAAAGCCAAGGAAACTTAAGACACACTTCAAAGAAACCTACCATCTGAAGTTGCTATGTACTTGAGTCTTGATTAGACTGATAATACCTGCACCTTACTTCATTGGTTTGAGATGAAATATTAAGATTTCCTGCAATTATCAGCTTAAGGACTGTGCTCTCTATTATATACAGAAGCAGATATCAGAGTAAATGATGCAACTCGGAACTTGGCATGTTTTTAAGTAGCGGACGCCGTAGTCCTCATGGTGGTAACTGCAATGGCCTTTCACCAAATGAAGATTAGGAAGCTTTTTGTATCTTCTTTATCCATTTACCTTTACCTCAACTTTATACATTAGTGGTGTAACACACCATGTTTCAGAAACAATTTATTTTGTACTTCAAATTTTGATGATATGTTAACCTTCTATTAGCTTTATTCTGTTGTGAAAACATCAAAAAATAATACCTAGTGCAGAGTCCTACCGGTTTTCGAACTAAAGACAATGGTGTGACCTATCAAGGCTGAGTCTTTTTGCTATTATTCTTTCGTGCAATGGTTCTTAACATTTCCCTTGCCAGAAAAGGATTATGCTGATTTTCTACCTAGTTCCTTTTCCCACTAATATAACCTTTTGGCAATAAAGTCTCTTGTTTATGAATGAGAAAAAAACAACAAAGAACATGATTTCCTTTGCACATGGAAGTGCTAAAGCTTTCAGGAAACAAGAAAGCCAGGCCAAGATTGTCATACTGAAATCCTCACATCTGAAGTATCTCTTTGGATCTCTTAATATAAGAAACAGCAAGAGGTCCATCAAAAGAAAAGAGGAATAGCAGAAATGTAGGTCATTAATGAGACTGTACCTATGATGGTTCCATGAAGTACTCCAGACAAAGGTGGCATTTTCGAAATTTCAAGCTGCTCTTTGAGAAATAAATAGACATGACCAACAATCTCGTCGTCCACTTCTTCACCCAGAGAAAAGATATGTTTGCTGACATACAGTGCAGCATATCTCCTGAAACAAGGTAATGGCACCAGGATGTCACTCATAGAGAAAACATGAAACAAGAATTGGCAAATTTTGATATAACAAATCAAACATGAAGTCAAATTAACTATTAACCTTAAGATGCTCTAAAATAAGCTTTTTTCTTCAATCTTATTCATTTTAGAGTGCAGATCAACGTCGCTGTCTGTTCTCTCAGAATATAAAGGAAGTATACCTAACTTCAAAGCTTACATTCTTTTGATGACGAACTTCAAAGATTTCATAAACATAATTCTTTTCATCATATCTAACTTCATACAGTCATATGTTTTTTTAACAGTCTAGTTCCTATCTTATCATAAACCAAAATGACTATTCCAGGAATATGGTGATGCAAAGACAATCCATAGTGTCATGTTTTATCCAGAACGGGTGAAAACTTTTGCTTTTGAATATATCTGGAATATTTTTAAGATAAAGTCGAAACTCTTTTCTCCCTCCAAATTGTCATGCTTTGACTTTGGAAAGTAAGAATTGAAAATTAAGGCATTGAAGAAGAGGACATTCTGAATTGTAAATAGGGGTGCACTAAACTTTCTAACTGATACAGTGACATCATTTTAGCATGAACTCAAAATGCAAGAGAGACATTCCATATGGAAACTAGGAGCACCAAACAACTAAAAATGAATTGAATGAAATGGAGGTAATATCATGAGATGTCTTTAAGTTTTCAAATGCCAATCAATGAAAATTTTCAGTAATTTTTTCCCCTGCCTGCACAATAAAAGAGTGCACATCAGCTCTTTCCTCCTACCTTTTGCTCAAGCCTTGAGGAATAGGCCCTGGCCATCTCTTAGCATGGCGAGCTAGAGGAAAAGTTCTGAGAAGAGCAGCATTCCACAAGAACTCTTGCCGAAACAGATGAGCCCAATGTTTCTTAACACAAGACAAATATCCCCAGTCAGATATAGGGACGCAAACGAAAATTTCTATAAGCAGATGATCTGGAAGCTTCCCAAAAGCACAATCAGCGGAAGACAGAGAGACATGGTTCCCTTCGTTTGACATCGGGACAAGAAAACCACACTATCTATATGCATCACCAAATGAAGAAGAATTGGTTCTGAGTAAAGAGAATAAACAAGTCAAAGCTGAAAAGAACAATGACAAGCCAACTTGGAGTTTCCAGGAAATTACCATAACTTGAACAATAAATTCCACAAATTGAGGTTAGTAAAGCACTAGGTATCTACACCACCATGATCGACTATACTAATTCTAGCATTATCTGACGCATAAGAAATCCATTTTTAGCTTTTCAGAATAATCAGGCAATGGAATGATGATGGAGCCATAATCCCCACACCAATTAGGAGGAAGGAGTTTCTACTTTTTTGACATTTAAAGACTGAAAACCCAAGTTAGTTAAAAGGGCGGGAGAAGAAACTGATTCTACGGAAGTAGGTTAAATTACAATTTGCGGAAAGGAGAGCGGAACCGCAAGAGCTAAAAAGGGAACATACCGATTAAGAGTTGACCCCTTTGCAACGCAGCTGCTCTCTCTCTCTCTCTCTCTCGGCAGCTTGTGTAGCTTGAGCTCCCACTGCGCTAGGGACTGACGATACAGAAAACGAGAGACGAGAGGATCGATATGCCCTTTCTGTACCGATGATGATACCTTTATTCTCTTTTGCCATTCATTTCCGTCCTCTCCATTTAACCACCGCTATCATTTCTCTCTTAACCTCTCTCTTCGACTCCCACAGTTCTTTCTTTTTGACTGTTGTACGTGACCGTTTGACTACACAGTTCAAACTTATATCACTTTTAATAATATCGAGAAAATTTCGAAATTAGTCCCCTAAGTTTGTCATATTATTATTATTATTATTATTATTATTATTATTATTATTATTACTGGTACTTTCTCTCTCTCTCTATATATATATATATATATATATATATATATATATATAACATACGCGCGTTGCTCGTGTATTTCATATCAATGAATACAAATTTTATAAAAATTACATAGATATTATTTACAAAAGTATCTTAATTATTAACTAAAATTTTAAAAAATTCAAATTCCTGAAAAAATGATAAAAAGTAATCACATTTATCTAACTCAATAAAAGAAGATTTCTTTATTGACACTATGAAAAACTACGAAACTCTATGACAATACTTTTGGAATGTGTTTTATTAACATTTTCTTTAAAAAAATAGTTTGAAATAGCTAATATTTTAAACATTACCCACCTTAAATCTTTTAAGATTTTAGCTAATTAAAAAATAATTGTGATCTCTTGAGTTTTGCTTTAAATTTTCATCTCTTGGTATCTTGAAGTGGAAGACTTCTAATGTCACCTGGATTATTGTTATTCTAGGTGAAATAAAAATTTCTAAAATCATATATTCTTGTGAAAATTAACTTAGTCAACTTATATAAATAATCTTATTGAGATCTGAATATTAGAAGTTCCTATATAGTTCAAATAAGAAAAGATTTAATAATAAAAATTTTAGTTAATTTTAATGTCCTAAAAATTTTAAAAAATTAATTAAACGCTAATTTTATCCAATGTAAAATTTGTTTTTAAATTTTAAAAAGGTCGATCAATTTTGCATTGAGGTTTCGTACTTTTATTATAGTCTAGATTGATTGAAGAAGACAAAATTAAGTAAAACATAGTTTACCTACATATTTAGTAGTTTTTAATTTTAGTCTCACATTATTTACCACGTAATTAGTATAAATTAATATACTTTGTGCAAATGCCAAGTGAAGTAAAAACTTTTCTTCAAAAAGATTACTCATTGATGTTTAAAAACTATTTTGTTCATCATGAATACAATTGGAGTACCATCAGGATGTCATTTTCCAATTACCATATAGAATTTACTTCAAAAGAACGGCTACAAATTTTGTACTAACGGTCCAAATAATTGACTTCTTAATTATTTATTTAAGGTAAATTTTTAATCATTTAAAGTTCTTAATTTTAGGTACCTAGTTTAAATAAGTAAAATTTAATAACCAAATTTTTAGGTCCTAAATATTAGGATAATCAAATGACTATTTTGTCCAATGTGAATTATATTTTAAACGGGTAAAAAAGGCGAACGACATTTCGCTAAGGACCTTCGTGTTTTTAATATAGTGTGTGTGTTATTTTTTACTTTTTATTTTATTTGGTCTGATGATGATATGAGACGATGTACGTACGAATTTTTGTAAATGGTATCAATATTTGAAGAAGTGAACAAATGAAGAAATTACTGTAACGATAGGCTATTTCATTTTTTATATCTATACACAATATTTTAATTTTATTTGTTATATATACATGCATATTATAAAAGAATTCGACAAAGTAGTATCACGTGACACCGCTTGAACAAGGTGACTACACCCATGTATGAGTTGAGCCTATACCAAGAAGTGCCGATTCAATATAGCCTTTGTTAACTTGTTTGGGAAAAGCGCAATGTATTGTTATTTAAGTATTGCTAATAAAAGTGTAATGTACACATGGTGATGGTGGTAGAAGCCATCAAATAACTCCAACTATCAAGAATTTAATAGAGGGATTACATTACACCTACTATTATGGTATACAGATGAACTCTCATACAAAGTGGATTGGTTTTTGGGAAGTCAGGTCTGGAATTGTGCAATTTTATGGTCGGGATTTAGAGATTGATTAGACAAGGCGGGATAAGGATCCATATAGCAATATGTATAGATTTATATTCCTATTCTGGATGTTAGTGACCGTTTGGTTTACCTACAATTCAAAGCTCAGCCGCGCGAGACTTAAAAACACAGACACACACAATGGCCATGGGAGGAAGGAAGATAAACTCAGAATGGTTAGTGGTTATGCAAGTCCCTCGCCATCACCCTTGTCGTCACCCCCAACTCCACAATCCCCACTGCCTGTGAGCGTAGGACCTGCACATCACCCCTACTATTTCTCTTCGTCTCCTTCTCCTTCCCCACCATTCTCACCACACCCTTCCCCCCATACAGACATCCTCTACCCGATATCTATTGCTGCCTCTCCATTGCCATTTTCCCTGGATCACCAACTCCAACCTCATAAACTAAATTCCACATGCTCCTGCCTTTTAGACTTGTAAGCAGGCTCCTTTCCCTTGTACTCTTCTTTTCATTTCTTTTACCTATGGATAGTTTTTGTCATGTATCTTTCCTTTAAAAGCTAGAATTGCTACTCTTTTGCCTTCTCATTTTTTTTTTTTATTGTTTTCTGTACCCCTTGGATTTTATGGGGAATATGCAGACTCAAATGGTTTCTTCAGAGATGTTGCACTTCTTTTACAACCAGAAAAAGGTGTCACTGGGTCATAGATTTTTACGACTGCCGCAAGACAATGGCTACACGAGAGAAAAAGCAAAGCCAGACAGAGCTTGCAGGAGTCAGCGCTCAAATGGCTTTATAGTAACCAAGTTCCTCAAAATGAAACACCAACTATAGTTTCTGATTTAGGTATAAGGAATGAACGAGGTATAAGGAATGTGTAAGAAAGATGTGGAATAACAAATAAATGCTGATGGCGTGATCTTCTGATTTAGATCTAGTTCTGAATAATGTACAGGGCATGTAATTATACAATCTTCTTTAGACAAATGTTATGTTTTAATAAAAATTTACTGCAAGAACTTGGCCTTGGAATACTGTATGAAGGTCAGTACTAAACAAAGTTAGAAAAGTTGAGGTTTGGTATACATATCCTCTTCCTTCTAATTTAAGATACTTCACTGTTGGCCCTGTGGTTTTTGTTGCTGAAAGGAAGGGTGGGTCTGAGGTGTGTTCTGAAGAGGCATCATACCCTGCTGCAGATTCTGTGTATTTTGCGACATGTTTCCAAATGTGCCATGCTGCTGCTGCTGTTGGATTGGCATCATACCAGGATTGTTTCCACTCATATTGAACACTGCAGAGAAAACGCCATCCCTGTTTAGGAACAAACGTTTTGCAACTAGAAACAAGCTGCACGTTTATTTGGTTTACAACATTCTCTCGCCGGGCTAAAAAAGAAAGAAAAATCCATTTGAACAGAACTATATGAAAGATGAGTAAAGGAGGTGCTTTTACTTTGATCACTCAGGTTTGCAGCAGCAAGATTCCGAGTTCCACCAGATATTCCAAACTGAAAGTAGTAATATGAGGCCATAAAACAATTGGCAACATAATACAAAAGAAACATGGAAGAATTAGGTTATTCCATGCAAATGGCTTTCAAAAAGCAGAACTTTCATATTAGAAGTACGAAATATCCTCGAACATGTGAAAGACTAACATACATCCTTAATCATAAGTAGTCAATTTCAAGAAATGTAAGTTAAATGTAACGAAAAGATTATACTTAGCTCACACAAGTTGGGAGAACAGGGAAGCTGTAGCCTCCCATCAATTTAAATCAAATTCACAGTCAAGACAGAATCTCAAAACAGAAAATATTTGAGGTGTGTAATGCCAATAAAATAGAAAATTCCAATCAACACTCATACAGAAAACAAATGAACTTCTCCCTTTGAAGCTAACTAAAGACATCAAGATCTCACTTTACACTCTAGAGAAGGCATTCTCACCTCGTCCCGAATTATAATTATAGATAGACCTAATAATAACTCCAGCATGCATGACGACAGCACTAGGTAATACATTTTGACACACCTGCATTCGTGGCAGAAGAGTTTGTGATGACATCATTGCTGACATATTTGAGATCTGCCATACCAAATAAGTTTAACATGATGCGAAGCAGATTGGATATTTGAAATTTTAAGCCCAAGAAAAGAATGCATGACAAATTGAGAATTGATGTGTACTTTCAGCACATTTCAATGGTAGAACAAGTAACAAAGAAATAGCTTGTACATAGTAGATAACTCAGTGAACTGGTTCATCAATAAAACAGATAATAAAGCAATAAACAGCAAATAGTCAAACGATCTAATGAAGCATGACACAGAACAGACCAGATGAGCATTGCATTAGCATGTATACTGAGGAAGTTAGTTATATCTATGTCACAGGGGAGGACTACACACACAGCTGACCTAATCAATAACCTCAATGGCATGTGCTGTACAACAATGAGTGCCTAAAAAACTATTTGACAAGCTGAGTGGGAACCAAATAGATATGAAAATTTTCTAATACTTTTGTAACTGCTTCAATGCATACAATGCAACGAATATTTAGTTAGAACCATCAATTTTAAAGATCCCCGAAATTTTCAGTATGTGAAATACCAGTTCAATGCATGTGATAAAAAACTTGCATTTAAATCCAATAGGAACTGTATATGAAGATGTCCTAGTTGGTAGAATGGGCAGTTTGCAGAATTAGAAAGAAAGTTCCTCTGCATCAACATGCTGTTGAAAAATACAAGTAAATGCCAACTAATGCACATAAGAGGCAAGCGGAATAAGTATGTCACTTCAATAGACATATCTAGGTTCCACGGTCTACCAGGAAGCAGAATAAGACCACATAGCAGATTAGGTTAAAAGATTTAATTCATTCTCCAGTTCTGCAACTTGCCACAGTAAGAAAACAAGAATAAAGCCAAATAAATTTAAAGAGGCAGAAAACAGCAGAATCTGGTGATTTTGAACTCAAAACTATTGGACAAAACAAATCCCTCGGTTTCAATTTAAGTGTCTTAGTATGACTAGGCACGGAGTTTAAGAAAATAAGGGAAACTTTTGAATCTTGCGGTCTTAGACTAAAGATGTGTGTAATGTAACAAAATGCCATGTGAATCTTGTGGCCTTAAACATGCCATGTAGAATGTTGGATTTAAAATGAAGGGAGTAAGCCATTACGGATAGGCTGTCTGATGAAGAAGCAAATAAAATAAAAACTGAAATTTGTGACTCACCATCTGAGAGTTAGGTGTACTTTGGGCAGAATTGAATAGTGCAGTATTCATAGGACTAGAAAACTGGTTTAAATGTCGATTCAGCTGATTTCCTTGGTTGAGCTGACTTTGACCCATACCATGATGAATTGCACCAGATGGTAGTTGCCTACCCTGAAACTGTTGTGCTCCCAGTGGCTGAGAGAACTGCATCTGAGGCTGACCATGCAGCTAATAAACAGGCTCATCAGTTATTACATATTGGCCAATGTAATGAATGACAGAAACTAATATACTATTACCAAATAGGATAATGATTATTTCAGGTTTGAAGAAACCGTTCATGGTAAGCATATT
This sequence comes from Nicotiana tomentosiformis, assembly GCF_000390325.3. Classification (NCBI taxonomy): domain Eukaryota; kingdom Viridiplantae; phylum Streptophyta; class Magnoliopsida; order Solanales; family Solanaceae; genus Nicotiana; species Nicotiana tomentosiformis. Next base: position 852,476 of record NW_027174567.1, read on the forward strand.
AAAAGTGCAGAAGTTACTAGCAATTACTCCAAAAAATTTCTCTCTTGGAAATCGTGCAATTTTGAAAAATTTCCCGATGACTTTTTTCAAGCCGACCTTCTGATGGAAAAGAAAATCTTTTTTCTGGCAGGGGAGAAATCCTTCGAATTAGCAGACATCGGAGATGGTCTAACTCGCCGGTTCGTCCTAATCGAGCGAGCACATCGTTTCACTAGCAGGTTGAAGATAGATGATGAAAACCTCAGATGGGTTTGTGAAGCCCTCAAATCAACAACGAGGAGTAAAGGAAACAGATGCAAGAGATGGGGAAGGAAAATACAATCGTATGTGTACAGAGTGTACCAGAACTTCAACATCTATGGTCGCTTTGTGCGAATCAAGTCTTGGTTGGGAGATAAAAAATCAGCAGTGATTATCCCAGAGTCAGATTATAATTGGGGTTGGGGAGATGTGGCGGAGAAAATACTCAGGTTTCTGGGTAAACCACACAACCCAGTTTTAAACCGATTTGTAAGCATCGATAGATCCTATGCTGTTGCAGCTGATAGCAACAAATGGCCAGAGCCAACACAACGTTCGAAAGAGGAAGTTAATACTGTCAGAGGTGAAAAACTCCAGTTCCTTTCTAGTTGTTTGGTCGGAACATTCAATGACCCCTTCAATTCGAGCCCAAGATGTGAAGTCATTCAACCCTGGTTCATTCGTAGATGGGGAATTACAACAGGACTCAAAGTTACACCACTCACCCACAATCAGTTCCTCTTTGAGCTCCCTCTTAGGCAGGAGGCGGAGAGAGTCAAAACAGGTGATTGGTTTTGGAATGGAAGGAGATTGTCTCTTAAATGGTGGTCACCAATGGTAGATTCTAGACCCAATATACAGCAGCCAGAGCAACGATGGATTAGGGTTTTTGGCATTCCCTTACATGTATGGTCAGAGAACACCTTCAAATCCATTGGTGATAGGTGCGGGGATATATTGGTGCCGATGAAGATACCAAGAACTCATTTTTTCTGGGCTCGAATATGTGTAAAGATCTCAGAATTTGCAATACCTGGGAAGTTTGAGTTGAAGGTTGAAGATGGGATCTTTGAAATCGCCATTATCAATGACGGCCATCCCAGTCCAGCAATTGCCGGAAAAGAAACAGTGGTACAGGTTATTGACCAGGTGTCTGTTTCAAAACCCACGCCTGCATTGAGTCCCACAAAAATAGTAGCTGGCCAACCTACTACTAGGCACATGCCTCAGCACGTGGAGCCTCTGGAGGGCATCTTAAAATCACAGTCAGGTCCCTCTAACACTAAGCCACTTCATAAGCCACATTTTGTGGATCGGGCTTATTATAAAAAGGGCCCAATAAGGAGAAAGGCTAAAAAACAGGGCAAGGGGAAAAAGAAAATGGAGTAGAGAAAGACTGGGCCGGCCCAATCTTTATGTTTTAGCCCTACTCTTTCCTGTCATATGGCCAGCTCACCACAGGCCCCCTCTATCCCGACAGAGATGGAGCAAACCCTAGAGCTCATCACTGGAGCATCCGAGGAAACTTCTCACGAGGCAGACGATGAAGAAGACCAGTCACAATGCATGTCAATATCATCGCTCCCACATTTGAAGTTGGCATCTACTCTGGTTAGTGCTTCTGAGTCTGACCTCTCCTCTTGCAGTCAGTTTTTGCCACTTCCCTGGTACGAGGGTAGCTCTCAGAACAACCACTCTATTGCTGATCCTTCTGTGATTGAGACAACACAGTGGACAAAAATTGTCATGGCCAAGGCTTGCAAAGCTTTTGGTATTAATGTCTCGGGTTTTGAACATGAAATCCTTGACATGATATTGAGGATGGAACAGAAGAGGAGGGATCAACTTCAGCCAGCTTCAAAAAACCAAGGCAAGGGCAGATAAAAAATCGAAAAAGAAAGGGGAAATTGAGGTAAACAACCTTAGGAGTATGATTAATTATGAAAGAAGGAGCTGCAGTTCAGGGGAAAGGCTTATGAGGGGTAGGAAACAAAAAGCTCTTTCAGAATGAGAGTTAAAATTATCAGCTGGAATGTGTGGGGGTTACATGATAGTGGTAAAAGAAACACTATTAAATCTCTGGTGCAAAAGTGGAAGCCAGACATTTTGTGTATGCAAGAAACAAAATTGGAAGACTGTTCAATTGCGATAGCAAGGAGCATCTGGGGTTCAAGATGGTTAGACTGGGCAGAACTCAAGGCAAATGGTTCTAGTGGGGGAATAACTATCTTTTGGGATAGGAGATTATGGACTTGTACTGATGTTCAACAAGGTTTCTATTCTTTATCCACAATGCTTGAAGGGGTCCGGATGGATCTTAGGTGGTGCTTCACTGGAGTCTATGGGCCTCACTCCAATCGGGAAAGATCAGATTTTTGGGAGGAATTGGCTGCTATAAGGGGCTTATGGAGTGAACATTGGGTGATAGGCGGAGATTTCAATGTATGTAGATTTGAACATGAAAGGTTCAACTGCATAAGAAGATCCAGAGCTATGAGAAATTTTTCTGACTTTATCCAAGATATGGAATTGATTGATCTCCCACTTCAGGGAGCCAAATATACCTGGTTTAGGGGAGAAGACTCTGCTCAAGCATCTAGGATTGATAGATTCTTCATCTCAAACGAATGGAATGACACATTTGGCTCTGTGAAGCAATTAGCTCTCCCAAAGGTTATATCAGATCACAGGCACTACTGGAAAGTGGTGACTGGTCAACAAATCCTTCCTATTTCAAATTTGAAAATATGTGGCTATAACACGAGGGTTTCAGGGAAAAAAATGCAGAATGGTGGCAGAGTTACATGGTTAATGGCACCCCTGACTTTATCCTTTTCCAAAAGCTGAAACATTTGAAGAAAGACATATCCATATGGAACAACGAAGTATTTGGCAAAATAGAAACAAGGAAAGCCAGAGCTTTGGAGGAACTAATGCTACTGGAGCAACTAACTGAAGGCAGGATCTTGTGCCAAGCTGAAAAAACAACAATGCTGAACTTAAAGATTGAACTACAGCAGCTCGCAAAGACAGAGGAGATTTCATGGAGACAAAAATCCAGGTGCTTGTGGCTTAAAGAAGGGGATAGGAACACAAAATTCTTCCAAAGAGTTGCTAACTCCCATAAAAGATACAACTGCATAGGCATGCTAAAGGTGGACGATGAAATCATTGAGGACAAAGATCTTATCAAAGGTGAAATACTCGAGTACTACCAGAATCTCTACTCTGAGGATGAGGATTGGAGACCTACAGCACATTTTGAGGGTCTAGAGCGCCTAACTCCTGAAGAAAGGGTGGGTCTGGAAAATGCATTTTCAGAAGAAGTGAGAGACGCTATAAACATTTGTGCTCCTGACAAGAGCCCCGGTCCAGATGGCTTCACAATGGCCTTCTATCAGAAGTCATGGGATACTATCAAGCATGATGTACTTGCCGCCATTAACCACTTCCATCAAAACTGCCACATGGTTAAGTCTTTCAACGCATCATTTATTGCATTGATCCCTAAAAGAAAAGGAGCTATAGATCTAAGAGATTATAGACCTATAAGTCTCATAGGCAGCATTTACAAGATTGTAGCTAAAGTGCTAGCTGAAAGACTCAAAGGGGTGATACGGAAGCTTGTTTCTGATCATCAAAATGCTTTTATCAAGGGGAGGCAAATAACTGATGCTGCTCTTATAGCAAATGAAGTTTTGGACTGGAAAATGAGAACTGGGGAAGCTGGACTTTTGCTCAAGTTGGATGTTGAAAAAGCTTTTGACAAATTGGGGTGGTCTTATCTATTCCCAATTCTTAGACAAATGGGATTCGGAGAGAAATGGATCAAGTGGATTAGATACTGCATCACCACAGTCAAATACTCCATTCTTGTTAATAGAAGCCCAATGGGATTCTTCTCTTCAAAGAGAAGGATTAGACACGGGGACCCTCTTTCACCCTTCCTTTTTATATTGGCTATGGAGGGACTCAGTAAAATGCTTGAAAAAGCTAAGCAACTACAATGGTTTGAAGGGTTTTCAGTGGGTAATAACAGGAGCTCTCCTATTTCTGTGTCACACCTTCTGTTTGCAGATGATACACTCATCTTCTGTGGAGCAGATAAGTCTCAAGTCCTCTACCTAAACATTACTCTTATGATATTTGAAGCTATGTCTGGCCTGCACATTAATATGCTCAAGAGTGTTATCTACCCAGTGAACTCGGTCCCAAATCTGCTAGAACTAGCAGACATTATGGTTTGCAATACAGGCTCCTTCCCTACCACATATTTGGGTCTTCCTTTAGGTGCCAAATACAAGTCCACTGAGATATGGAATGCAGTAGTTGAAAAATTTGAGAAGAAGTTGGCTACATGGCAGAGGCAATACATATCTCTTGGTGGTAGGCTTACCCTTATCAATAGTGTATTAGATAGCATACCCACCTATTTCATGGCACTTTTTCCTATCCCAGCAAAGGTTCAAAAGCAATTGGACAAAATAAGAATGAATTTTCTATGGGAAGGGAATAGCATCAGTCACAAGATTCACCAAGTGAAGTGGCACAAAGTCACACTTCCGAAAGCACTTGGCGGACTTGGAGTTAAGGACCTCGCCGTACATAACAAAAGTATGTTGATGAAATGGCACTGGAGGTTTAATCAGGATAATGCTGGCTTATGGAAGGAGGTTATCATAGCAAAATATGGTAGACTCAACCATTGGTGTACCGATAGAATTAGAACCCATTATGGCACAGGATTATGGAAGAGCATACACAATTTATGGGGAGCTTTCTCTAATAACGTACACTTTCAGATTGGTGACGGGGCACTACAAAATTCTGGACTGAAAAATGGATAGGAGACTTAACACTAAAGGAAGCTTTTCCAAATCTCTTCCTTATTGTAGGAAATCCAGAATCCTTTGTTGCTCATAACAGAGAAGGCAACACATGGAGCCCGATCCTCAGAAGGAACCTGCAAGATTGGAAGGTGGAGGATTTCATAGACATGCTAAAGTTATTGGAGAGCTGCACTATAAACACTCAGCTGAAGGACACACTGAAATGGGGAAACGCAAAGGATGGAACTTACTATGTCAAGGCAGGGTATGCTAAATTGTGCTCCAACAATATGATGATTGATCTATGGCCTTGGAAACTAGTATGGAAGACAAAACTGCCACCCAAAGTCTGCTGGTTGGCCTTAAAGAATGCATGCCTCACCCAAGACAACCTTACCAGAAGAAACTTTCAACTGGCCAACAAGTGTTACATGTGCCAAGTTAACTCAGAATCTGTTAACCATCTTCTCCTCCACTGTTCAATAGCCACAGACATATGGAACATGTTTCTCAGTATTTTTGGTCTACACTGGACTATGCCATTCTCTACCAGAGATGCATATGTGAGCTGGACCTCAAGGGAAGTTGACAGAACCATCAAAAAAGTCTGGAATATGGTACCTGCAAGCATTTTTGGGTGTATTTGGGTCGAAAGGAATAGTAGATGTTTTGATGAATTATCAACTTCAATAGGTTGCTTAAAGGCTAGATGTTTGGTTAATTTGTTTCACTGGGCTAACCTTACTACTATAAAAACCTCTGATGTTTTCTTGGACTTTGTCAGCTCTCTAGTTTTGTAGCGCTTAATTGTAAATGAGCTGTCAAACTCACTTCTTTTGTAACTTTTGCATCTTCTTGATGCCTTTAATGATATATTCCACTTACTTCATCAAAAAAAAAAAGTGCAGAAAATCAATATGTTTTATGAAAGTAACATTGTATTAATATCAACATAAAGGTTGTGCTGAAGCTATATTTACAGTTCAAAATGCCACACAGAGTATCCCCTGTCCTTCTTACAAGGAATCAATCATGTCAAATAAAGGTACTGCATCGATAACCCAATAACATTTTATCAGTTCGGGCTATCGGTTATACCCGATATATGCCCAGCCCTATCTACAAAGCTTTCTTTACACCAAAAATAAAGAAATAAATACAGTTCGCCGTAATTTTCTGGTTTGCAGAAAATCAATTTTTGTCCTGTTTTTGTTTAAAGACTAAAAAGTTCTTACTATTTGGAAAATACGTGTAATCTGCTGGAGTAAACAATTATCTAGGTAATAACTTAACTAACACCGCCCCCTGAAAAGAATTTGAATCAGATTTTTATGCTTTTGTACGAGAAAGATGTTTCGCAGTTGGAAGGTGATTCGGGCTCTTCCACTGTTAAATCCATTTATAGGTTGTCATAAAATAGTCAAGGGATTCCCTAATGCAGCTATTTGGGCAGCAAAGACAAAAAGAGTCACATTTTTGTGAGGACAGCTGCCTCGGATTCAATTCTCACAGCTGATAATTGGAGGAAACAAAAGAAGATATAGAGGGTGTTTTGCTAAGCTCATAAGCTTCGCATATCTACACGTTTAACATCAAAAGTACTAATAAGTCATCAGCCAAACGCCATAAGTTGGTCACCCACAACTTATGATTTTTCAGCTTATAAGCACTTTTAGGTTGATCAAACCTTTTACCATTTTTATTCCTAATATCTTTTGTGATCTCCAAAATACTCTTCCTAAAACAGAAGTCCTAATTATCTTTATATTCTATCTCCGTCATTCATCTTTTTTAATGTGAAAATACTTTCATATTTATATTTACATATCTCTAAGGACTTCTCAGTCATTTTAACAGAGAATGTGCTTATCATCACCTTTATACCAAATACACTAACGGATTATAATCAGTTTCAGCACTTCTATCCATTCACGTAACAACATATTGATACAGTTAGTATCAGCATCTAAAAGTGTTTTTCAGCATTTGATATTTATCAGCTAGTCCATTTATTAATACACCGTATTTTTTATGGTAAATTATGGGGGCTGCTGTTTATAGGTATCTACAATGTTAAAGAGAGACTTGAAATGCTTGAAATCTCAGATAAGGAAGCAAAAGTAGAAAAAGAGTGTCAGAAGGCATCCCACATGCGATATACTGGACAATCTAGAAAGAATACAACAGACATTTGAGCAGAGGAAAATCTGATGCTACACAAAGCATATTTTGGTATTTGTACTGTATTTTCAGAGTCAAAGCAACTCGCTGAGTTTTAAGATGACTGATGGGATAACAAAAGCAAGTTATTTGAACGGTGCTCTCTTGTATACAGTTAGTAATCGAATTTATTGCCTCATTTTGTTAGTAAAACTAGAATATTTGGTCATTATTAAAAAAAAAAACAACTTAGTTGACGAAAAAGAACAAGCATTGCAGAATATGCACACTATATCTCATGCAATTTCACAAAGAGATACCTTAAAACAGTCAAGATGGTTGTACAAACCGTACCTGTCCCAGTCCAGGCATTGAGGCTTGCCTAAGCTGCTGTTGGGCAAGAAGTAGCTGCTGATGCTGAGGCAACTGCATTATTTTCTGCCTCTGCTGGAGCTGATGCTGCTGCAACTGCTGTTGCTGCTGCTGTTGTTGATGCTGCTGTTGCTGAAGGCTATGTTGCTGAGGAGATGGTGTATTCATCATGTTCGCACTAGACCTAGGTGAGTTGACATGTGGCAAGGGGGATGCTGTTGTAGTATCAAAGGAAGTAGTCCCAGAAGGAGAAGCCGCTGCTCGAAGTGCTCCAGAAGCCTACTCCAACAACAACACATAGATATTAGAATTGAAGAACTTCTAAGGAGATATGGACTCAATACATTAACATAACTTGGGGGACATTGATTAAAATGTTGTGTTTAAGTTAAGAAAAAGAAGGGAAAAAGGATATGATTAATTTGCTTCCTGCAGGTTAATCATTTAGTGTTTCCCTAATGCTCTTTAGCGCAATCCGCAATGTATAGAGGTAAAGAGATTTATATCATCTTTTCAATCTGATTACTCAAGTATTTAATAGCAAACATGGACACATGTCGAACATGTCCACTTAATCTCGCTTCCTCCATTAAATTCAAATAAATGAGGGAAATAATTCTTACCACCTCCTTCACCCCAACCAAAAAAGAAAAGGTGTTAAACACTTGCACGAGAAGGTGAACAACTGGCAGTATTAACATCAGGTATGAGTATTTGGTGTAACACAAGACGTGTATATGATTTTAAAACACTATAATGAACCTTTTAAACTCCTTGCAATAATTGATGGATCTAAACCCATTGTAAGATGTACAGTTTTCCGGTACCACTTGGTGCTATGGAACATACTTAACAAAAAAATCAGGTTGGCCGACATAGAAAGGGGATACCTAGAGCGAGTAATTAGCAACTATCGAAACGAAAAGGCACCCAAAAAAAAAAAAATCCCCTCCCCCTGAACAAGAAAAAATTAAGTAGAACCATACAGAAAACAAAAAAAGGTAGCCCGTTACATTAAGCTCTCTCTATGCGCTGGGTAAAGGGAAGGCCGGACCTTACTTTGCATTTTTTGCAAGAGGCCTTTTCCAAAGCTGAACCCAACAACCCGTGACTCCCTGGTTACATGGCACAACTCTAACCTTTGCGCCAAGGCTCCTCTTCTCCAAACAGAATGATCGCATAACATAATTGTCTAATAACTATTTGGCCCTTTGTTCATAGCCCCTTTAAATAACAAAATTACAGGAGGATCTGGAAGTAAAATTCATGTGTTACAACTTTATCTTCATTACTTAAGGAAAATGCTCATTTACAAGGCAAATTATAAGAAAACTGACCTGTAACAAAGCTCCCTGACTATTGACATTGCTCGATGAAAAGGGAGGAGTATTCTTCAGATAAGTGCCTGCTTGAACATAGCATCAGTTTCTCTAGTCAAATGTTCATGAAATAAAGTGGAGAGAGCATGACAACAATAGTTGATAGACTACCAGACGAATCAGCGAAAGAGGGAGGCCCATCAGTGACTGTAAGCACATCTACCAAATGACCAGGAAGTGCAGAAGTAATATGTGTTTGGTCTCCAGGTACACGTAACCCTGTGTAAGTACCAGTTTCATGAAATCTGTGAGTATACATGTAACCAAACAAGAAATAAACCAGTGTACCTCCAAACAGCACCAAAGAGATGCTACACATACACTAGATACGTGTCGATGTATTTGTACATAAATGTTATGATGCATTGCAGCAGCATATAAAATCATTTGACTTGAAATTTTCACCCTTCCTATACCTGTATGCCATATCAATTCTTCATCAGAAAATATGTGCAATTTACTGATCACAAGGCACTCAATGGATATGATAGTTTGCAAGAACCGTGCTCTCTCTTTCTTTTAGTTTAAGTAGAATAAACATCACCATATGGACGATTGGGGTCCAAGAATCTTAAGCCTCGATTTCTCATGCATTAACAAATGCTGAGAGGGAAAAAAGAATCTTTTTAGGCAAAGGACTCAGAACACAAAAATATCACCTTCACCATGATTTACTGCAGTTCGAAGTAAATTTTCTTGTTCCTGAATTTTTGCTGCTTGTGCCTTGTCAATAGTTGGAAGCAGTGTTGGCCCTTGTCTGGTTCCAAAGTAGGCTTTGCGGGTATCAGCTATGACCTTCTCAGCACTTTCACATGCTGCTCCAATCATATCAATTCTAACCTGCTAGTTTATAGGAATCTTAGAATGCCACACAGATCGAGAAACATAAGAACAGCATCTGCAGAGTTTTCCACCTTCAACTTCTCAATTTGGGGTGCTACTGATAGGTTTTGCATGCTGTGTAATAATTGCTCCCTTTTGGAATTATCTTCGACTTCCATCTCCGGCAGCAGCTTTGATGACAGCATAACAGGTAGAACTGCATCAAAAAGTATTTGCAACTAACAAATGACAGAAAGTATCTTCCGGATTTTCTGTCAACAAAAATATCACATAGCCACAAAACAAAAATATCTGCTTCTTTCTTTCTATAATCTTTTTGCAAATTTGGCAAGATTTGCGCCCAAGCAATACCACAAATAATTTGGGTTTGGGTGTGGTTGATTGATTGATCGATTATGCTCAAACAATCTCACCACGTGACAACAGAATTGATAGCAATAGTAACTGACCGCTGTGCTATCTAGTTATTCACACATGTATATCAATCTATCCACAGCAAGTCAGAAATACGTAAAATGTTAAATAAAGAGTCACTTAGCGGTCAAACCAAATATATATACCCTTAGGTAGCATTCAAGAGAAGAGAATTAGTAAGACACCAACTTTCTTGGTGATCCACTTTCTTCTAGACAATCTGCATGCTTGCTTATACGCAACGACGAGTATCAGTGGTACGCGTGTATGATTAGAAAAGGACAATAAAAGTCCAACTTTACAAATTTACCAAGTGTGAATAAAGAAGTCCGTACTTGCAGCATTCTCAGCATTTACATTCCTGGGGTGTACAACGAAAGCCTTGGAAACCTTCTTAATATCTTCAACAATGTTAAAAAGCTCGAGATTCACCATAGAAAACTGCCCCAGAATATCTTGCCTGGCAAAGAGGATTTATAAAAACTAAAGGTTAACATGTATGAGGAATGAGTTGGAAACCAGCATGAGTTTTATATACTTCCTAAAAATACCATCTTTTTCTTTTTTGATTGGTAATTCTTAAGGATATACCATCAAGTATCAACTGTAAAATACTTCATCTCAATTTCAAACAAGAACCAATTAGTTAAACAGAGTCTATAGAAAAATAAAGGGTGTGTGAAAGTGGGAGCTCAGATTTCATGTAAAAAAAAAATTAGGCTTTATTCTTCATTGCACCCTTCCTAGAAGGTGGTTTTGGAAAATAGGTGCTCTTTGGGTGTATTGATTTCTTGTTGGTTAATGGTATTATTTACAGTTTTACCAACAAAAAAATTAGGCTTTATTTATCTCGTGGAAAATTCGGATTCCATTTTCCAAATAATATGGAAAACAGAAATCAGCAGTATAATAAGATACCAAAAAGGAAATCAATATCATCTGTGCAAGCCTACCTTCTTATACATCATTCCCTTCTACTAGCCAATGTGCAAGTCTATCTTAGGTCGGTTCTTTTTTTAAAAAAAAATTTAAGGGGGCTTGGATAATATGTAAGCGCTAGAGAGTGAAGTTCTACACTCACTCAACTGTGACAATCCACATGTATAAGCAGATCATTTGGAATTTCGTCCTACTGCTAAAAATAGAATAAATTAATTCAAGAAAACAAAGAAGAGAACCATTTGGGGACAGCATTGTTGCGAGCGATGGCGTCGAAGTCTTCGAGGATGCGAGAAATATCCTTGAATAGACTAATGGCTCGAGTTTTGACGGATTCGAGGTTCAGTTGCTGTTGAACGGCGGGGTTCAGGCCCTCCGCCACCCTGAGCGGCTGTTGCGGCTGTTGATCTTGAGCTCCTTCATGGCAGCCAACACTGCCCTCACACCTTCCTTATTCCATCGTGGCCTATTAAGTTCCTACATAAAGTTTTACTCATTTCACTATATGTTATGTCTGGGCACGAGAGTTTGTAAGAAAAGAGCGAAAGACTTTTCTAACTTATGTTGTTAACGAGGCACGTATAATTGTATGGATTAAAAAAAAATAGATTCATATAAATTAAAACGGATGTATTTGTAAGCTCCTATGAACTCATAAGTCGCGTTTAGTGAATGCTTTTTCCATGTGATTTATACGTTGCATTCTGGAAATGCACTTTGTACATGTAAAGGTTAAAATATGATATGACACGTGGTCGTCTAAAGGGAGTACACGTGGAACCCAATGCAGGATGGCCGAAGACCGAACGCAGTCATTCCGCTTGTCACCGGAAAGGATAACGTTCATAAAGGTGTGTTAAATGCTCTGCGTCCGGTGGCATTTAATAAGGAATATTCTGCAACATTAAGAGCGACGGTATGTTACAAAAAATTTGACATTTATGTTCACCGTTACGTCTTCATCAATGACCCTCATAATTGACATTAAAGAAGAACACGATCCTAGGATCTCTTTCCCTAGACATAGCTATAAGTAGTGAGCTCAATTATCATTATAAAAGGGGGTAAATTTTCTGGCAAAACTTATACTGTATTCTATATAAAATTTAATACAATCTTATTTTCTTGCTCTTTGATCTCTTCATTGTTGTGCCCGAAAACCTTGTTCCCGGAACTGTCATCTCTGTTGTTCCATTTACATTTCAAGGCTACGTATTATACATTTTTTCAATAATGCATGATCAAATTAGTTCACTTGTCTAGAAACCACATACAAATTCAATTGTACCATTTTACGGGTAAACAGTTTGGCACCCGCCGTGGGACCTAGACAGTCGTGCAATTAAATTGATCCTTGCCTTTTTTACTAATGCTATTTGATTATTTTGTTTTAGAAAAAATCATTTAAAAAAATGGCAGATAACACTGTTAACAACACGCGCAACCCAGAAATTCGAGGGGATCAACCTCATTTCGAGGATGATCAGTGACACCCACAATGAGGGAAATGACGTCACACCGGTGCATGACAGGCAAAAAACTCGACAGGTTCGAGAGACAACTCCCGATGATGCTGATGAGGAGCATGTCGTGGATGCAGTGAGGGTTCTGCGAGAACAACAACCAATCATTCCAGGCCATCTCACGCGGCAGGACCATGTTATGACGGAACTGAAGCAGGCACTATCAGGGGCTTCAAATAATGCAAACAGATAAGATCCAATTCCTCTCGTTGTTCCCGCAAACCAAACAAACGTAGAGAGTCAACAACAACACTTCCAGGGGTGAAGTTGGCTCCGACGGGGCCGGAGGGAGCAGATTTGGTCTCAACAACGAGAAAGACCCGTTCAAGAATGAACTTTTACGGTTTATGAGAGAAGTAAAATCCCGCATGGACCAAATCCCGGGCGCGCCACTAATATTGAAAGGCCTGGACTCGAAGAAGTATACTCAATTGCCATATAAGCCGAGTGCAAGCGCCAGAACAAATCCCAAAGCGGTTCAAAATGCCTGAAGTGCCAAAGTATGACGGGACTTCAGACCCACTGGAGCATATTACCACCTATACAACGGCGGTAAAAGGAAATGATTTAGCTCCTCGCAAAATTAAATTTGTGTTGCTAAAGAGATTTTGAGAAACTCTCACGAGGGGAGCTCTAACGTGGTATTCATTATTACCCGAGCATTCCATAGATTCATTTGATATGCTCACAGATTCTTTCATCAAGGCTCATGCCGGGGCCAGAAAAGTTCAAGCCCAGAAGGCCGACATATTCAGGATCGTACAGGGATAATCCGAATTACTACGAGAGTTCGTTACCAGATTCCAGAAAGAAAGAATATTGCTCTCGGTTGTCCCGGATGAATGGGCAGCTGAAGCATTCACCAAAGGATTGAATCCGAGAAATTTAGACGTTTCTCGGAAGATGAAGGAGAGTTTTCTTGAGTTTCAAGAAACAACTTAGGCAGATGTTCACAACTGGTACGAGTCAAAGATAAGGATCGAAAATGACCAGGTCGGTTCCACGTCATCGGCCAAAGGACGGGAGAAAGCAGAGAAAAATCAAAGGATGACTACGACGCAGACAGACGGACTTTGAGGGGATGGTTCTTGCCCTACGAGCAGACCGAAGGTTGTGGCAGAAACTTTCAGGCAACAAACAAGTTCATCGGTGACAGAGGGACCGATCGTGGTCGAAACAATAGATCACTCCAGGATAAGGAGATGTCGGGGTCTCGGGATCCTTCTTACCCCAAGCTATCGGAATATAACATCAACGTCAGTATAGTGGAGTTGGTGTCGGTCATGAAAAATATTAAAGAGGCACGATTCCTGAGACTTATGAGATCCGATTCCAGCTAGAGAGATCCTAACTTATGGTGTGAGTACCATGGGACGAACAGTCACCGGACATGGGACTGTCGGCACCTCCAGGAAGAAGTGGCTACACTATTGAAGAATGGTCACCTAAAAGAATTCTTGAGTGACCGAGCTAAGAACAATTATGGTCATAACAGATATGACGCAGAACCTTCGAAAGCAGTAGAAGAACCCTCATGCCAGACGATCAATATGATCTTGGGGGGAATGAGATTAACGGGGTCACCTTTTCGTTAGCAAAGAAGACGAAAGTACCAATAACTCATAGTAAAAGACTCCGGGAAGACGATATCACTTTCACGGAGGAGGATGCAGACGGATTATTGTTACCACACAACGACGCACTGGTAAATTCTTTAAATATGTTAGATTTTAAGATTAAACGTGTTCTGGTGGATTCAGGAAGTTCGGCTAATATCATATAATGGAGAGTATTGGAACAAGCTAAACTCACCGGAAGTATTATCCCGGCACTAACATGGTTCGTGCCAACTAATAAGTATAGGAAAGGAAATGGACAGCACGTAGAATGTTTTCTCACAACTTTCCACAAGATAAAACTAACACGGATAAGTGTACCACTACACAAACATCAACAACAAGAATGCCCCCAGGCTATCACAAGTCATCACAGATCAATCCCTAACACAACCCACCTTGTCTCGCTACGTGTGCAATAATAAAGTAAATGCCCGCCTTGTCTCACCACACGTACATAATAATGTTCCCACTTGGTCTCGCCACATGCGCAACCCACATATATATAGCCCGCCTTGTCACGCCGCATATGCAAATATCAGTAGTAACAATAGCACGACAGAAACCTCGTGCAACCCCATAACAACAATCGCACGGCAGAAACCTCGTGCATCACAATAACAACTGCACGGCAAAAACCTCGTGCATCATAACAACAAGTACTACAACAACAATAACACTAACACAAGGGTACGGCAAATAAATCGACTCAAAAATTCTAGAACTCAAATAAACGGAAGAACAAGTTCACAAGGAGTAGTCACAATATGGAATGCTAGTCATAATAAGAAGAACTCAGCAAGGAAGGAAATAATATGTAACAACGGCCCGCAATATACAGTTCAACAATAAGGGAGCTAACACAAGTCGAATGATTCCAAATAAGGACAAGTCAACTAAGATATAGGATATCTAAACTTCTTTTAAGGTTGGGCAATTACAAAAGAGACATAATAAATTCAATTAAGGATAAGCAGCAGAAAGATAATCATAGTCTTAATTAAGAATGAACAATTACAGAAGAGATAATAATAACTTCAAATAAAGGTAAGCAGTTAGGGAAGGGATAACATGGCAATAGAAAGGTAACAATTTCAGTTAAGGCGCACATAAATCAAATAAGCAATAAGAGTGAATCATGAAGCAATTAATTCTAATTAAGCAGGTGGAGGTAAAACTAGTAATTAAGAAGCGTAATCATAACAAGAACAACTGCATATTCAATGAATACAAGGGTCTAAGAACCCTAAAAGGTCAATTTTTCACAAATAAGTCCCACCACGTACTCGTCACCTCGCGTACACGGACTACAATTAGCATAGAAAACTCAAATCCTAAGGGGTAGCTCCCTCACACAAGGTTAGGCAAGATACTTACCTCAAAGAAGACAAACCGATACTCTAAAATGAACTTCTCGGGTGAAATGACCTCTGAACAGCTCAAATCTAACCAAAATAACTTCAAAGCACAAATAAAACTCATAAGAAACTATTCTGGATCATAAAGGCTCAATCTTTATCAAAATCTAAGAATCGACACAAAAATCGACTCACGGGCCCGCACCTCGGAACCCGTCAAATTTTACAAAACCCGAACACCCATTCCGATACGAATTCAACCATACTAAAATTATCAAATTCAGATACCAATTCGTCCCTCAAATCATGATTTTTCATTTTGAAAGTTTTCTTCAAAAATACCTATTTTCCTCGACCCAAAACACAAATTAAATGATAAAAATAAAGATAAAATCATAGAATATAATAAATTCTAGGTGAAGAACACTTACCCAATCGATTTGCTTGAAAAACCCACAAAGAATCGCTCAAATCCGAGCTCTAGAACTCCAAAAAATATTTAAAATGGCTAACCCTCGGAATAGAGAACTTTATATTCTACCCAGGTATATGTACATCGCGATCGTGAAGAATAAATGGCTACTGCCCGGAATTGGTGTTATGCGATCGCGAACAAGCATCTGTGATCGCGAAGAAAGAAAATAATGGCCCAGGAACTGGGTTACGCGAACGCATGAAGCGGAACGCGAAAGCGAATGAGGGGAAAGCACGCTTACGCGTTCGTGGATAGAACCGTGCGAACGTGTAGAGGAAATGGTCACCAGCTCTAACTCCTAGTTTCTACTACGCGAACGTGATGGAGCGGACGCGAACACGAACACGAAGAACGAAAAGGCAGGCTTCCGCGATTGCAGAAGGAGTTATGCGAACGCGGAAAACAAATAATTCATCCTCCAAAATTCGAACGTGGAGTAAGTGACGCGAGCACGATTAAGGAAACTAGATGGCAGAAACCGGCAGTCAAAAAATAGAAGAATTTGGCCCGTAGCCCATCCGAAACACACTAGAGGCCCCCGGGATCCCGTCTAAACACACAAACAAATTCTATAACCTAACACGGACTCTCTCGGGGTCTCAAATCACATCAAACAATGTTGAAACTACAAATCGCGCCATGAATTGAACTTGTGAACTTTCAAATCTTCCAACTTTAAAAACTCGTGCCGAAACCTATCAAATCAACCCAGAATGACGTCAAATTTTGCAGGCAAGTCCCAAATAACATAACTGAGCTATTCCAACTCTCGGAATCGCATTCGGACCCCGATATAAAAAAGTCCACTTTCGGTCAAAATCTCCGAAAATTCGACTTTCGCCATTTCAACCCTTAATCAACTACATACCTCAAATTCATCGTCCGGACACGCTCCTAAATATAAAATCACCCAACGGAGCTAACGAAATCGCCGGAACTCCATTCTGGAGTCGTCTTTATACAGTTCCAACTACGATCAAAATCCTAAGACTTAAGCTTCCGTTTTAGGGACTAAGTATCCCAAATCACTCTGAATCATCCGGTAACTGAATTCAACCACGCACGCAAGTTAATACATATAATACGAAGCTGCTCGGGGCCTTATGACATCGAACGAGACTTAAATTTCTCAAAACGATCGGCCGGGTCATTACAGTTTTTAATGAGGTAGCAACAGAGAGGATACTACAAAGACATCAGCAATAAGACATTTGATAGCAAGGCAAACAAGCAAGCTTACACTCAGGGATGGTTAGATAATCTTTGGTTCGATAGAAAATTCCCACTGGGAAGTTAAGTTTGCTACCGAACAAAGGTTACCCCACTGTTCACGAGCACGAACCACTAGAGGATTGTTAGATATTCCTTCACCCGATAACATAAATTCTTGAGGGGAAGTAAAGTTGTGTTACCAAGTTGAGGATTATCTAGCAATTCATTAGTGAAATCTTCGAAGATACGAGACTTTCAGTGTTCCAATTCTCACTCTTCGCATTCGAACATTAGGGGGGAATGATATGAGGACACGGCACAACGACTGCCATGTCAACTGGGGAATGAAAATCCGAAAACTAAATGCATCATCGGGACCGGGGACTGCGCAACCAGCCTCGTAGAAACAAGTTGTATAAGATAGCCACAAGTAATGGCAATTTATTTTCACCATAGCAAATGATTATGTATTTTTTGAAAATAGAAGGAATAAAATGAAATACTTTTGCTTTTATCTTGTTTTTGATCTAAACGATGAATAAACTGTCTTTTGAAAGTTAAACAAGTACTTCAAATATTAGTGCCATAATAAACAGGAGACGTCCTCTTCAAAAGCACCGTAAACATAACATGGCCCTCTCTTATAAAAACCCTTACGTTAAAGGGTTGGTTTCGGAAGAATCTATGCCCGGAATAAAAAATGCATTCGGAGAAAAATACACCCGAAGCCACATATGAAAAGGACGCATAAAGTAAACTTGCGCAAATACTTATAGAAACCCTCATGTAAAAGGGATAATGCTCGGAACGGAAGTGTTTCGAGGAAAACGCATTCGAGACTACACATAGTAAAACGTGAACAGGAAAACATGCGTTGAACTCTTAAGCAAATGCAAATATTAAAGACTTGCATGGATATTCAAACGAAAGTAAGACACAAACGATACTTGAGAAAAAATATGTCTTTATTTACAAGAACGTACCAAAACGGTAAAAGTTCAAAATGGGAAAAAGAAAAGAAAAGCCAAATTGCAGCGTCTCCGGAACCAGTAGGAAGAGAAGTGTCCGCATTCCCGAGAGAAGTAGGTGGGTCCACCAATGGCTCGACGTTTTCCCTAGTTTGGTCTTCAGCATTGTCGCCTTCTGATCCCTCTTCAGTTTTCGAAAATTCTGAACCGGAACCAGAAGAACCATGAGTATCAAACTGCGCCGGGAGTCCATTTTTAGCAGCTAACTAAAGCTCTCGGGCCTTAGCAATCCATCAAAGTCGATGATACCAGCTTTGGCCCCCTCCAAGGTTTTTCTCCTCATGCTATACATGGCATAAGTTTTTTCAACAATGAGGGAAGTCGCTCGACGCTTAAGTTCTTCTTTAAGTTGGGTAACCTCAGCAGAAAGTCTTTCCCGGGCGGACCTAGCAGATTTGCGGCTGACGTTAAGGTGGCGGACAATTGAACTAAAAAAGCCTATTATGCTCGATAATTTTCTTGGACTTCTCTTCTAGCTAGGGCGTGTTTTGCCCCGTTTCACCCCCACAGCAGCAAGCTCTTCGAGTTTGGAGTTCAAGGCTACTTCTAAGTTAGTCACTTTTTCGGCAGTAGCAGCCTCGCGCTCGGTTGCAGCAAGAACGATGTCCTGGACTTCAGCCCATTTAGCCTTAGCTTCATCAAATCTAACCCTCAACAGGGTAATTTCTTGCCTAAGGGTTACCAGTTCTTGTTCGCTTTGCTGCAAATGAGCCTCCAAAACAACGGCCTCAGTAGCTTTGGTTTTCAGTTCCGAGAGGCGGAGAATAGTTTGGTCTCGTTCCGCCAAAAGCTGATTCCATTCAGAAGTAAGTTCTTCCTTCTTACGAATCAACCTTTGAAGGCCCTCATAAGCAAGAAAGTTGGCTTACAAAACAAGAAGAGGTAAAACTTAGAATACATTCACACAATAGTAGAAGAAGTAATAAAGGAAGAAAAGTGTACCGCTGCGGCGTTTTGCATGGCATTGTTCAACAAGCACTCTCCCGAGAGTGCCTGAATCTTTTCCTAGTCTTTTTTTTGAAGCCAAAGGCTTTAGATAATTAGTAAGCTCCACCGGCCGGGATAGCAAGTTGCATTCGGTAGAGACCGAAAGAGTAACGTTCCTCCTCCTTTGTGGATCTTCAGAAGCGACAACATAATTTTTCCCCAAATTACCATGAACTGGGGGCTGTGGAAGAGGAACATTTTCTTCATGGTAAAATGCGGCCGATAGAGGTGATGTAGCAATTGTTGGTAGAAGAGTGGATGAAAATGGAAGTGATGTAGCAGTTGATGGTGTTGGTGAAGGTGGAGATGGAGTTTATGGAGTTGAAGAGTGAGAAACAGCTGCATCAAATGCAGTGCTGGCTGTTAGATGCTTGCCAACCAAAAATGGTAAGGACCCGGTACTCAGCCCTGCAGCACTGGATACAGCAATTGGGGCCTGAAAATGGGAGTCGACATTTTCTACCAAATCATATTCTCCCCAAAGTGTCGATACATTGTCTTCAGTTCGTGTAACTATCTCAACAGATCGAGCATCCTGTTGAGATGATGAGAATCGTCGCCTTATATGTAGAGAAGCTCCCTCATCACTAGCTTCTTCTTCATCATCAATTATCATAGTGTCTATGACCGGCCCGGAAGGAGGACCAGTCGTCATCGCCACCAGAGATGGCTCGGGGGCATTAGTCTTTGCCCTCTTATTCTTTTCCCCGGTCGCGGAGGAACGTATTCTCTTTGGTTGCTTATTCTCCGGCCGGGGACTCTGTAAATAAATGTTTGCGCCCGAAGCAGGCCCGAAAATACCTGTTCGAGTAAGTGCTTCCTGAAGCATCCTCGCTGCATTAGCAGGATCAACAAAAACTTCCTCTTCGGGGACAGCAACAGAGCCCGCATGTAGACCTAATTTTGTGAACAAGTCAGAAGGGTTCAACCAAGTTCTCCATATACAAAAAAAATGGAAGCAATGAAAATTTAAATTACTATGATTTTTGGCCTTCCACCCGTATTTAAGGGCCATTTCTTTCCACAAATGAGTTTCGGGCGTCGTGACATCCAAGATCTTCTGAACCCACCAGTCCAAACCTTTCACCACCGGTGGGATCCATCGAGTTGCTGAAACATGCGAAGGGTAAAGAGTTGGCCATAAAAGAATATATAGTAAAAAGAAATACTAAACAAAAAGCTTACGAGTGCGGTTCCAGGTGACAGGAAAGGATGAAGCAATTGTCGGAATGATATCATTGGTGGCGACTGCAACGAACCGTTTCATCCATCCACGGTTGTTGTCATAATCTATGCTAGACAGCAAAGCATGGTGGCCACGCTTGCAGAGGTTTATCATTCCCCCGCGGAAGATTTTAGGAGAATAGAGATTCATCATATGAGCTAAGGTTAGCTCCTCTCCAGTTTTCTGGCATAAGCATCGAAGACAAGCGACTGTCCTCCACACTAAAGGACTTACATATGCCAAACACACTTTGTAGCAAAGATAAAACTCCGCAACCATAGAATCAAGCTCCCCACTCAAAGAAAATACACCCAAAGTAAAGAGATACGTGTAAAAGTATGTAAAACCTTCCTTGAGAAGGGTCACTCGCTCCGATAGATCAGGAGCAATGATATCCAACTAATGGCAACGACAGTCTTCCTTCACAGCAGGAATACTGGAAGGACAAATTGAAGAAGGATACCTACTAACAACCCATGTACGAGGGTTAGCAATATGAGATTTCTCTTCAAGGTCCTTTGTGGTACTGAGTTTTCTTGGGATGATGGAATCCACCGTTGGAGGAGCAAAGTCCTCGGCTTTGTTCTTGTTCTTTGAAGAACCAACACACTTGGAGGAAAAAGCGATTCAAAAGGAAGGAAAAGGTTTTGTGTTTGAAGAGAATTAGAGAAAGGATGGAAAACAAAGATACAAACCATAAACTCGAGAAATTATGAAACGCAAAGGAAAATAATGTCGCATATAAGTAAAGTTTTAGCGGTTAAATTCGTGGCCATGATTACCTCGATAATCGGTAAAAGATGTGTTGAATCGTGGGATGATGCGTGTTCAGGACATTAAATGCGGAGAAACGTGCGACTAATCAACTGTTAGAAACCTTCAGAGGGAATTATAGTAATTCCCGCCAAAAAGGTGTTTCTACCAGCTTCCTGGTAACACAAAGTTATGTCACTGGAAAGCAGGGGGACTATCTGTATAGGGTGAAATATGATATGACACGTGGTTGTCTAAAGTGAGGACATGTGGAACCCAAGACGGGATGGCCGAGGACCGAACACAACCATTTCGCTTGTCACCAGAAAGGATAACGTTCATAAATGTGTTTTAAATGCTCTGCGCCTGGTGACATTTAATAGAGAATATTCTGCAACATTAAGAGCGACGGTCCGTTACAGAGAATTTGGCATTTATGTTCACCATTACGTCTTCATCAATGACCCTCATAATTGACATTAAAGGAGGACACGGTCCTAGAATCTCTTTCCCTATACATAGCTATAAGTAGTGAGCTCAGTTATTATTATAAAATGGACGAATTTTCTGGCAAAACTTATACTATATTTTATACAAAGCTTAATACAATCTTATTTTCTTGCTCTTTGATCTCCTAATTGCTGTGCCCAGAAACCTTGTTCCCGAAACTGTCATCTCTACTTTTTCATCTACATTTTAAGGCTAAGTATTATACATTTCTTCAATTATTATATTATTTCAGGATCAAGTTAGTTTACTTATCTAGAAATCACGTACAAATTTAACTGTACCGTTTTACGGGTAAACAATATCCGCATTCATTGATTCCCATTTTCGTTGCAATTTGTAAGTTGCACCGTATTATAATTGCTACCTATAAATCGCATTCATAATTGTGATTTATATGTCGAACTCCCCATTTCATATTTCGATTGCGATTTATATTTCGTATT
Source organism: Nicotiana tomentosiformis (assembly GCF_000390325.3). Lineage (NCBI taxonomy): Eukaryota > Viridiplantae > Streptophyta > Magnoliopsida > Solanales > Solanaceae > Nicotiana > Nicotiana tomentosiformis. The sequence goes on from NW_027174567.1 coordinate 874,563, forward strand.
CCTCAATCACAAAGTTATGAAAAAAAATTGCATTTTACAAATCCAGTTTAAGCTAACGAACATTACCTCAGTTAATTTAGACAAGTAAATTGCATTTCATTTATTCATTTTGTGTATTTTAAAATTCTCATAAAATTTACACATTAAAAATAGCCAAAACGGCACATTTTGGGAACCCAACCCCCCGCTCCCCAACTTTTGAAAGCCATTTATTATGAGTTTTTTTTTTTTATTGTTCCTTTTTGTATCGAAATACACCATGAATATGTGCATCAAAATTAATACTTAGTGTGTGTTTGAAAAGTTCAGTATAACTACTTGTTTATTTTATTACTGAGGTAGTAATTAAATACGCAGTATAATGTTTGCACAATATAATAATTATAAATATATTTATCTATTATAATATTGCTATTACTGTTCCACTGTCTCTTTTCATTTTCTTGAGCCGATGGTCTTTCGAAAATAGCCTCTCTACTCATCCGGAATAGGGATAAGGTATGCGTACACACTACCCTCCGTAGACCCACTTGTGGGATTCCACTGGGTTGTTGTTGTTGTTGTTGTTGTTATTGTTGTTGTTGTTGTAGTAGTATTTATCTATTATAATACAATTACAATGTAATTATCAAAGTTATATTTGACTGCACAAGGGTAATGCATAATTAGATACTTTTTTATTTTAAAATAAAAAATTAAGTAATTTTTTAGATGAAAAAGTAAATAAAATTTAGTGAGTAACAAATATATGTGTATAATATTAAATAATATTTATTATCAATTATGTAAACTATATATTTTTATTTGTAAAATATAAATATTAAATATTTATAAAATAGTTACTAATACCGTAAAGAATAATTAGTATTTTCCAAATAACTATTCACTTGAACTAGTTAATAAATATTTTAAGTTTGAGTCTAAAATCTTTTACCAAACCATGTAAATATAAGATGGAATCATGATTTTTTGCATTGTTTGGATAACAAAAAAAAAAAAACAAGATGAGAGTTTAAAAAATATTTTCTAAGACAAAAAATTATACCAATGAATTGAAAAGAAAGCTAGTAAGTACGAAATCTTTTTTAACAATTAAGAAAAAAAAGAAGAAAAAAAAAAGAACTAAAAAATAAAAAAGGAAGAAGCAAATTACAATACGAGAAGTTGCAAAATTGCATAAAACCACACTATAAGTAACGTGTTTGAAAAGGTTGGAAAACTAGAAGAAAAGAAGTGAAGGAAAAAAGTGTAAAAATAATAATAATATTGAAAACCAAAAAATAAAAAAGAATTTGAAAATTATCTTGTAAATACGCAAAATAATTATCACTTATATATTCTCACCTCCTTATAGGATTGGAGTATAAATATATCTCCTCAATTACTTATCCAATCAAACATGCTAAAATATATAATTATTATACTAATTATACACAAAAATTCAAGGTGGTTTCTCAAACATATCCTTAGCAATATGTAGCAAGGGTCAACAACTGTAAAAGGAGAAAACAATCCATTTGGAAAGTCCCGTCGTGTCGTGTCCTGTTTCCAGGTGCCGATCTCCTTGTGCCGGCAAAACCTCCGAAGCTCAGCCGCCCCATTATTATCAGATTTTCAACTTGGCCAAATGTCTTCGTTGAAGCATCTCCAGATCATCATCAACTTCTCTTGAACATCCTCCAGGTCCGTTAGTCTTCTCCTTCTACATCGTTGCGGAACACCAACTTTTCATCTTTATAGTTCGGATTCATTTTTGTTTCTTAACTCAAAACTGCTTAAAACAAGACTTCATCCTGATTCAACCTTTTCCATAACTTCTTTCTGAGTTAGGATTCAATTTATAGAAAGCTTATTGTATACGACGTGCTAGGAATTGGCTGAATCATCTTTCAATTTCTAGAAAGCTTATATGTTTATTTCTCAATTTCCCCTTGTCAATTTCTTTTAAGTTCCCCCTCCTATTACTCTATCGCATGTACTGGTTAGAAAGAGTTGATTAATATCATAATGACGAGATGGACTAAATCACCACATTGGGTTGTTACCTCTTGCTGTGGTTGACGTGTCATTTTCATCTGGAAAGACACTAGTCACCTGCTACCACTCAGCTGTTACATTGACCTATTGGGAGTGCTTACACTACTTGAATTAGCATTGTTTTTTTATAATTGTGCGGAGGCCTTGTGAAATGAATTCACAGATTGTGCTATAACATATTGCTCTTTTTTACAGTTGCGCCAAAGGTTCCCTTTCTTTGATGTATCTCTTCTTGCCACTAAAACATGAATTCCTTGACACAGTATAATGTTTGTCACAAGATAGAATATACATTTAGAATAACTTGATAAGTCATTTCATCATATAGGCTGTCCTCGCATATAAAGTTCTGATTCTACATATGAACCACTTGGATGGTCGAAAAGTTTGAAAATGAGTGAAATTTCGCTGAAAATGTATTTGCTGATGTCAGATGTAGTGCCTTTCTGAGAATGATTTTTTCTTCATCGTCACCAGGGGTCTTTGTATTAAGCTGATAATCTTGTCAAATTTCATGCAGTTACAGAGGTAATTTTGTACAATAATGGTCTTGTAAAGCTTATTTCAATGGTAACAAAGTAAATTAGGCAAAAAGATCATCTTGCAAAAATGCTCATGAAGCATTTCTAGCAATAACTGGATGGTCCTTTAGCAGCGATCATATTATCCTGCACATTACAGAGTGTCGTTGGCGTTGTAAACATTATTTGATCAGCTGCTGTTTCTGAATAGGCGAACCTAAGACAGTGCATTTTTAAGTGGGCTTCAGATTCCTGGTTTTCTCAGTTATTTTACTGTTTTGCAGTTTTACCACTCTCAGCTGAAATGGTATGTAGGGACAATAGCCCCCGTGATGAGATTTACAGCTTAATCTGGAGTCAAGATTTTTCGCGATGCGAATAGTGTCAAATGACAGTCTGGTAGTGGATAGTTCAGAAATAGAGCCCATCTTATCTCATATTGCCATTGTCGAGGAATCTGAGGACACTTCACCTTCAACTGAAATTACATCGAGCGAGGATTGTTTGGAGACTGCTGGTCACCTGCCAAGTGTTGAAGTTGACGGAATTCAATCTTTGTCACATGCAGAACTATCCCAATGTCGCATATGCTTGGACAGTGAAGGTGTTGATTATGCGCTTAGTTATATGTAGACCATTCAGGAAGATATATTTCTCAATGATAAAGAGTATCTTTTCGACTACGTGAACTGTAATTACATATATACTTAGAATTGTTGTTGTTTACTGCACTTACAGCTGGAAGTTTGGTGACTGATTTTCAGGAGAAGATCTGATTGCACCCTGCCACTGTAAAGGAACCCAAAAGTATGTCCATAGATCATGTCTTGATAACTGGAGATCAACTAAGGTGAATTACCTTTTGCATGTTATCTTTAAATAGTTAGTGTCCATGTCCTAAAAGTAGCGGAAATTAAAATTCCATTGGAGAACATAAATTTTATACTCAGACTGCTCTGCAATTAGTTTACATCAAAAAGACCACGAAGCAATGCATAGAGCAGTTTATTTTGGAAATCTGACAGAATATCTGGAAAGCATTCCCCCAAATTATCCATTGTGAAGAACTAGTATGCGTTCATCTAGCTTTATAGCCCTTGAACTAAGACAAGGTATTTTGTGGTCGTTAGCGCTTATGCTATTGAAAGAAGCTATTAAACACTCTCATAAAGTGTTAATTCCATGTTTGCATAGTCCTTCCAGTTTAACCCAATGCAGTAAAAGGAGGTTCTCTTCTTTTTCCTCATTACTTTTTCCTCTCTTCTCCTCTTTTAACTCAGTCCCTTTTATTCATGATTCCCTCGGTGAATTTGTGGAGATAGTTAGAATTATTTGAACTATTGTGAGTCTTTGGGTGAAATTCTTCCCATTTTTCAAGAATCAAGATTGGGGTGCCACATGATTTTATCATAAGATGCATATATATTTTAATCCTATTGCTTTCTCATAGCAGTTTTTTTGGATCAATATTAATAGTAGTCGATGTACATGTCGTTAATTCTTTGAGTTTTCTTTTTTGCATTAAAAGCCTAAATTGTTCTTTGGAGAAAAAGGGATCACATACTTTCAACTTGTCATAAATGGTTATACTTTGTATAAGAGACCTGTTGTCATCTTCTTGTCTTAATGTTGTTGATGTGTTTGCGGCTCCATTTTCCAGGAGGGCTTTGCTTTTGCTCACTGTACTGAATGCAGGGCAAAGTTCATATTACGGGCAAGCGTCCCACCTGATCGCTGGTGGCTGAGGCTAAAATTCCAGTTCCTTGTGGCGAGAGATCATGCATTCATTTTTCTCATTGTCCAGTTGGTATGGACATAAATCTTTTGCCATATCTTTCATTCTGTCTTATGTTCCTACCAGTTTTATAGTTGAAAAGTGGTGTATCTTGGCTATGGTTTATCTGTACCGAAGTTGCATGTAGCTATACTTTTCGTTTATGCTCTTCTAGCTTTGTATTTATTTACCACATGCTCAACACCTCAATTCACTAGTCCAAAGGTGGATCTTCAATGTTGTCAGTATGTTTTCTTCTGGGCTGCTGTCAGTAACTTACTATTCTTGTGATGGTGGTTTTACCATAATGCACAAGAAGATATTGTGGCCCTTCTACAAGAGTCCCCATAAAGTTTCTCACAGTAACAGATCTTCACGCTCACTGCCAAGCACAAGATTTCCGGAATCTTTTCACTTTTTTTACTTGAAAGAGAGCTTTGAAAGTCTTAATGACTTAATTAAGGCTGTGAAGCCTTGAGCTAATTTTTTGCTATTTTTATTAAAATTTGGTAAGGAAGATATTGGAATCTGATGTAAGTGTCATCTAGCACTTAGGATACTATACAGCTAGCTTTATGTCAGTGAATTTTCATATATTTAAAAGGGCCTGGGGATTCAGTTAATGGACAAATAATGACCACAAGATTCCACACTAGCAATTAATCAAATTTGCTTCCACCAAATCAGCTAGGACCGGTTATATGAGTCTTCTGTACCAAACAGCTTGGAAGTGAATCTGCATTGAGCATGTAATGTACAAAATCTAGGGAGAAAAGACAACCGATTATTTAGAGTTTTAGCATTTACAACTATGATGTGAGACCTTGAGTAGGTTCATATAATATTTTAGGACTTGTACGTATATTAGATTCGGGTTCGGGTCTCGGGTAGCCTGGGATTGATTCACCGCTTCTAGTCGAAAGTTAGAATTTTGAATTTACGAAAGTTTGAGGTTTTTGGTTTGATGCTTGATTCTTGGTATTGATATTGTTTTAAATTTTTCTAGCCTTTGGATTAGATTTTGTACGATATGCAAACTTATTAAGATGATTGGACGGGGTTCCTTGGGCACGATTGAGTTTTGGTATGGTTTCGAATCATTTTGAGCTAAGTTGAACTTTTGAAGTGTGGTGCAGTTGTGCCTGCGATGCTGAGGTCACAGATGCGGAGGTTGCACTACAGACAGGGGTGCACATCTGCGGATGTATAAATCGTTGAGTTTTTGTCTGTACAATTGCAGCTTATTAATCTTATATAATTGTTTCCATGCATATTAATTGTTTCCAGTAAAGAATCTGTATTTTTGGTGTTATAGTAGTACTCTGGATAGGATGGATTAGTACTTGGATTTTTTGTACCTATTAGGGGTAAACATGTAGTATGCCTGATGTAAGAGCTGCAGATATGTCTTGTACTTTTTTTCTGTACCATCTTGGTACCAGTTTAATAAAAATCTTTACCTTATCAACAAAAAAAATATTTCCAGTGACTGTCATCTTTACCTTATTAAAAAAAAATGTTTCCAGTAACTGTCTCTACTGATTGTTGAATGAACAATTCTCACAGATTGTAGCATTCTTAGGAGTACTTGTGTACAAGTTTTATGGGGAGGAACTAAGGGAAATGTTTGGCTACCGAGAGCATCCATATGGCTTCTATACAATGGCAGGTATTTTCTGACTTAATCTATCATTACCCTTCTTTTAAACTTGTGAACCACTTAATGTATGCTTGTGGGTTTACAAATCACATCTTGATTGCGTATCTTTTTGTCAAAATTTTGTCATAATATATTCAGTGTTGAACACTGATCATCTATCCAAAGTTTCTAAATGTATAGTCCTTGTTGATGTGACATGGCTTCTAGAGACTTCTTAGGCAGTGTTTGGTTTAGAAACTATTTGGTTGTGGGAGGATTGGTTTTGATTTTGGTTTCTTTTTCCTAGAAAAGTTGTACGTGTTTTGAATTGGGTTTAGGAGAACAAACTGAATTTACATCTTTAGATACCATTACATGTATTTGTGGAAAATAAATTCTGAGGGAAAAATACAAGAATTTGATTTTGGCGATTAGGGGAGAAACTGCATTGTCCAAAACCTGAAAGGGGGGTGAAAGGAAAAGGTGCTAGCATTTGTTCTTTGTTTTGTTTTCAAGAAAGCTGTCACTGCTCTATTTTTAGGTAGGTCTTGATTTCTCCATGATGATTGTCCATTAACGATGGTTATTTGCCAAGATACCTACGATGGGAATAATTTCCTTGGCTGATGCATATATACATGGAAAAGGTAAACATATACCTCTTACCCCCTTCCTTAACAGTATGGAGATACTTGGAGACCGGATACATTGATTGCAATATACAATATCCTGACATTTAAACCTTATATGAGGTTGATGCTGAGACATTGTAATGTGCTTTATGTGTATTTAAACATTCAGCTCAATCGGTTCTAGGGGAGGAAAAATAAGCATGGTATGATGTGGTCTATGAGAAACAAGGGAAAGGACAATAAGATTAGGATTCAGATGCTTGAATTTTTAAATTACAACCAGAAGATTTGAGTCGTCTGAATCTTTTTTGGAGTCGAATTTGTTTTCTAGAAGACTCTGACAAAGGGAAATGTGTCCTCCATTTGGTGCATCTACTGCAGCCATTCTAATAAAGTTTACTGGATTGAAGATATTCCTGTGCAAGATTTGTGCCTTCAAAATGATTTGAGCCTTTACCTTCCCAACCCCCTTACTAACTAACCGACTAATATGTCTTCTTTGGTTTAATTTTGCAGTTTTGGCAATCATATTGGTGGGGTTGCTTTATGGTTTCTTCATAGCAATAATTTGTGGACAGAGAATTAGTGAACGTCATTATCACGTTCTTGCCAAAAAAGAACTCACAAAGGTTTTGCATCTACTGCTAAGACATAGACTTGTTCCGTTCACCTTCTAATTGGAGACGAACATCTGTTAGTGAAATATTGAAAAATTTGCAAGTTGAGCAGTGTCAGGCCCCTTTCCTTGGGAATATAATTCACCTTCATATGGGGCTTCTTTTCATGCACACTGGATTTTATTTGTGGATAATTTTAGTTCCACCTCTTCAATCTAACCTTTCATTTATGGTAGTACTCCCCTTGTTTTATTAAGAAATATTAAGGGGTCGTTTGGTTTACGGTCTAGTTATGTGAGAGTTATAATGTAAGTATTGTTTATACGGTGAATAATAATGCAAGGATTGTTATGGGTGAAATAATGCATGAATAGTTATGCGGTGAATAATAATAGACGGATTATTATGTAGTTATGTAAGAGTATGTAGTTAGATACTCTTATCCACGTATAGCTAATACATCTATGCATCTCGTATAAGTTATACCGGAATTATAGTGCAGTGTTTGGTTACCGATATTAAATTCCGCATCCTGCATAACTAATATAATCTCTTTATAACTAATACATGGTTTGCTTTCTTCATCAGAAACCAAACGATGTATAAGTAAGTAATATGGAATTTATATGGAGATAAAATTTTCTTATGCTTCAAATCAAATGAGTTTAATTTGCTTATACTTTTATTTTTGTATTGACAGGAATACGTGGTAGAAGATCGGGAAATGCTAAATAAAGAAGTTCCGGAACTTGATCCTAGCCACGTTACGGAGCTAAGAATGTTGGGGCTCTACTGAGATTCATGTCAGTCTAGGTTGGTAGTCTAGCTACAATGACATGCAGTATTTATATGTTGAAATTACACCCAAAATTTTGGTCATATTGACATGTTTGGCTGCACAAATTATACTGCTCCACCCTTTCTGATATTAGGTGTGATCAAGAATAGGGACTAGAAAGCTAATCCGAAAAAGAATAACTCTTAAAAGTGATATTGAAAACCTTGGTAATTATGAGTATCAATTCAAGAGTGGAAGCGGGTCAGTCCCCGAAAATGCCAGGTACTTTGGGGCCAAATAAGATTATTAACTGGCTTATCCGCCATTGCTATCGTAAATTGACTATCCTGTTAATGCACCAGCTCCTAGCCTGTCGTGCTCTTCCAGTTCTATTTTGAGAGTCATCATAGCTCTTTTGAACCTATAAAAAAGAATGTCTGGGCTTTACTTAGATTCATGGCAATCTAGGTTGTTAGTCTAGCTACAATGACATGCCATATTATATTTTCAAATTACACATGAAATTTTGGTCATATTAACATGTTTGGTTGCATAAAGTTATACTGCTCCACCCGTTCTGGTATTAGGTGATCAAGAATAGGGACTAGAAAGCTAGTCTGGAAAAGAATAACTTTATTAGGTGATCAATTATCTTTGCATGACAGGTGTTATTGTTTTCCCAAGATTTGATATATTTTGCATCATACAACATATTCATGACAAAAAAAAGAGATGCTTAGTCGCAATCCCTCGTTTTTTGAGTTCTGATATATGTATTTTTTTCTTGCTGACTTTGTCTTGTACTAGTATTCTTGGTAATATTTGAATAGTTTTGCGGTTTTGTATCCAATGCAGCAGTGCACCTCACCCTCACTGGATTTTATAAATATAGTTTAACCGAGAGGATATAAGATAACTCCTGCCATCTTATGGTTATAACAACAACCCAGTGGGATCCCAAATGTGGGGTATGGGGAGGGTAATGTGTATGCAGGCCTTACGAAGGGCAGAGATGCTGTTTCCGAAAGACACTCAGCTCGAGAGTAAGAATAAGAACAAGTAAATAACAACAAGGCCAGAAAAATGATATCAACAATGTAAGGACCGGAGAAAAATAAATGGAGCAATAGCAATAGCAAAAGTAATGGCCACAAGCAATAACACGACATGGTAGTAGAAAACCGAAGCGGAAGATAGTACTAAAACAACCCTAATATTGACATTCTAAGAATCGAAGACAATGTACTAGTCAGTTAGCCCTAATAAACCTGGAATAGATCAGAAAAAAACATGATGACCTATTACCCTTCTACCCTAATCTTCGACCTCTATACCCTCCTGTCAAGGGCCAAGTCCTCGGTAAGCTGAAGTCGCACCATGTCCTGCCTGATCATCTCTCCCATGTACTTCTTAGGCCGCCCTGGCCGCCCTCTACCTCGTTTCCTACCTGCCAGCGCCAACCGTTCACACCTCCTCAATGGAGCATCTAGACTTCTCCTTCTCATATGCCCGAACCATCTAAGCCTCGCTTCACGCATCTTATCTTCCATAGGGGTCACGCGCATTTTCTCCCGAATAATCTCATTCCTAATCTTGTCTAACCTAGTGTGCCCGCACATCCATCGCAACATCCTCAATTCGGCAACGTTCATCTTTTGGATATGAGAGTTTGTGACTGGCCAGCATTCTGCCCCATACAACATAGCCGGTCTAACCGTTGCCTTGTAGAACTGACCCTTAAGTTTTGGTGGCACATTCTTGTCACACAGAACGCCGGATGCTAGCCTCTATTTTATCCACCCCGCCCCTATATGGTGTGTGACATCCTTGTCAATCTCCCCGTCCCCCCTTGGATAACTGCGGACTGCCATCTTCTGGTTATGCTGCCAAAAAATATGATTGAACCAACAGAGTGTACTAAACCAGACTGGCTTTTGTCGAGGGGTGAAGGTTCTTTTTATAGCTTATAAACACTCGACCCATGGTGACAACTTACCTACTTTCAGAGGCAATAACTTCTACCTGGAGAGCTTGTCTAACCTGTTTGTTTCCTGTTGATTCTATTTCATTCCCTAAGCAGAATTTTGAAATCCTGCTTTCTTCAAATGCACTAATTAAGCTGCTAAATTTTGGTCCCCTGCTTAATTTTATAGTCTCGTTTAGAATTTTGTCGTGGTTAAGAACTGGATTAACAAAATTTCCTATAATTGCCTCATTTTGGGTGCAGGCATGATTGACAAATCAAATTATCATGCTTGTTACGGAGATGGGTGGCATTAGGCAAAAGAGCTACAAACTCTATCTTACGCCATACGTTGAGTAATGACTATTATGGTTCACCTTCAAGAGACGATTTTTCAACATCAAGATGAAAAAACTTTTTCACCAAAAGGAAATGTCTTGTTCCACTTTAATTTTCTTGGTAGTATAATTTTTTTTTCTCGACTGCCTCCCCTTGGCTATCTCTAGGAGTGGCAAATGAGCCGTTTCAGTTGTATTTTGGGCTGGTCAAGATGTGCTGACTCATTAAATTGGTCATTGACAACTTTTTCCAAAGTTTACTTAGGTTAAGATGAGCTAAGTCAAAATTGGCTAAACATTGGGCTGTAAACTAACTCGCCCAATTGGCCCAATCTTTTGCAATATTCTAAACTTCTAAACAAACATATATAAAAAAATTCACATATATAACAATCATTTTTATTTTAATTTCTCGGTAAATGGTTTATGATGATTTTTTGTCCTTTTTTTCTTGTTGCTTCTTGTCTTATGTTTTGGTACAAACGTAAATTCACGCCTAGTGATTTCTTTCTTTAATTTGGATTTATAACTTTATTTTATAGTTCTTTTATCTAATAAGACTAACAAAGATCAGAATAATAAAAAAAGCAGTAAAATTAGAACTTTGGGTAAAATTGTACAGGCAATTCAGCTTGAAATAATTTTCTTTAGTGAATACATTTTGTGGAAGAGAGAATGTGAGAGAAAGAACATCGTGAAAAGAAAGAGAGAATCCTGATATTTTTCTAGGATCGTTGGGAATTTTTTTTAAAGAAGAGATATAAAAGGCATCAAAATTGATCTTGTTATAAATAATATTAAGAGTGAATATCCATGTATTATGAAATTACTTGGGAGCAAGTTAGTTAGTCATAAACTAGTCTAGTTACTTGGTCACTAAAATTAGTTATTTGCTCACCAAGATTTGTTACTTGGCCACCATGACTAGTTACTTGGTCACCAAGCAACTCTCTTATAAATAAGAGACTTCTCCACTTATTTGGAGAAGATCATCAAGAAAAGTTCTAGTATTATCTCTCTCTAAATTTCTCTTATGTTACTTTATTTCATATTATTCCATAACACGTTATCAGCACGAGACTCTACCGTCTCAAGAAGCTTTTTTAGAAGACTAAGGTATAATTTTCCCCCTCTTTTAATTATGACTGATATTATTAAAAAAGAGTTCGTTGCCCGTGAAATTTCGGACAAGAACTATGTCATGGGTGTTGGATGCTGAAATTCATTTAGATGCAATGAGACTTGGAGACGCCATTAAAGATAAAAATAAAGCATTCACCGAAGACTGTGCTAAGGCATTGATTTTCTTGCGCCATCACCTTGATGAAGAGTTGAAAATAGAATATCTCACAGTCAAAGATCCACTTGTTTTGTGGAATGGCTTAAAGGAAAGATATGACAATTTAAAGTTGGTCACACTTCTACAAGCACGATATGACTAGGCTCATCTAAGGCTCCAAGACTTTAAGTCTGTTTCTGAATACAATTCGGCGACGTTTAGAATTACTTCTAAATTGGAACTCCGTGGAGATAGTATCACTGACTATAATATGCTTAAAAAAACTTTTACAATGTTTCATGCCTCATGTGGTCTTGCAACAGCAGTACATAGAGAAAGGTTTCAAGAAATACTCTGAGTTGATTTCTCTTCTCCTTGTGGCTGAACGAAACAATGACTTGTTCATGAGAAATCACGATAATCGATCCACTAGGTCTACACCATTGCCTGAAGTGGATGAGGTGTATTCCCATTATGTTAAGCGTGAAAACGGTCGTGGCCCTGTTCATGGCCAAGGAAGAAATTTTTCTGGTGTTAATCATCCCCAAAGAAAAATAACCACCAAAAGTGGAAAGGAAAAAAATGAGAAGCCAAAGGAAAGGGGTTTAGAAACTGAATGCTATCGTTGCGGTGGAAAAGGGCATTGGGCAAATATTTGCCGTACACCAAAATATTTGGTTGAGCTTTAAACAAGCATCTCGAATGAATAAAGGCCCACAAGCCAATTTTGTCTCTGACAATAAATTTGACATCACCCATTTGGATGCAGTAGACTTCTTTGAGCACTCCGATGGAAAAATAGACCACTTGATCGGTGATGGATCCGTGGTTAAAGATGATTGAGTAGTTTGATTTTTATTTTCGTCTATTTATAATAGCTAGTGAATAAACATCATGTAATCGTAGTTATTTACATGAGTAGTAGTTATTAGTATCATAATCAGAGTTGCTCGAAATTGCATTAAAAAGTCATTATTGAATCATTAATTTAACTTTGTTTCTTTTTCCTGTTTCTCTGAAAATATTAATGTTTATTCGTATATTTCTTTTGTATCAAATCATGGGAAGCAAATATGGATACCTCACAAAACAAACTTGTATCCAAGTTTAATTGTAGAAATATTTATTTAATTGATTCATGTACGACACATACAATATTCAAAGAGAAGAAATATTTCTCTCATTTAAGTATGTGTAAGGCAGATGTTATTACAATTTCTGGTTGTAGTAATCTAATTGAAGGCTCTGGAAGAGCTACTATAACTCTGCCTAGGGAAATAATACTTATCATAGATAATGCATTGTTCTCCTCCAAGTCCAAGAGTAACTTGTTGAGTTTTAAAGATATCCGCTGAAATGAATATCATATTGAGAAAATAGATGAGAATAATCTTGAATATCTCATCGTTACCAAGACTGTCTCTTTCCAGAAAAAGGGTTATTGAGAAGTTTTCATCTTTTTCTTGTGGCATGTATTGGACAGGAATTAGTGCAATTGAGGCACGCTTTATCGTAAACCAAAAAGTTACTGATCCCAATACTTTTGTACTTTGGCATGATCGATTGGGACATCCTGAATCAATTATGATGAGACGAATTATAGAGAACTCAAATGTATATCCATTAAAGAATTTAAAGATTCTTTTAAATAATGAATTTTCTTGCACTTCTTATTATCAAGGCAAGTTAATTATTATACCATCACCAACAAAGATTGGGATTGAGTCCCCTGCGTTTTTAGAACGTATAAAAGGGGACATTTGTGGACATATTCACCCACCTAGTGGGTCGTTTAGATATTTTATGGTCTTACTAGATGCATCTTCTAGATGGTCTCATGTGTGCCTATTGTCATCTCGCAACCTGGCATTTGCAAAATTAATGGCACAAATAATTCAATTACGGGCACAATTCCCCAATAATCCAATTACGTCTATTAGACTTGATAATGCTGCTGAGTTTTCATCCCAAGCATTTAATGATCATTACTTATCAATTGGGATAAAGGTGGAACATCTTGTAGCTCATGTTCTCACTCAAAATGGCCTTGCAGAGTTTTTGATTAAACGTCTGCAATTGATAAGAAGACTGTTACTCATGAAAACGAGGTTACCCACTTCTGTTTGGGGTCATGCCATTTTGCATGCAGTAATGCTAGTTCGTCTCAAACCGACAAATTATCATAAGTATTTTTCGGTGTAATTAGTTTTGGGTCATGAACCTAATATATCCCATTTAAGAATTTTTGGGTGCGCAGTATTTGTGCCTATAGCACAGCCATATCGCACCAAGATGGGTGATAAGTTGGATTTTTAGCCAATGTCTCTTGTATTTTTATAAGATTTTATGCCCTATTTATTGGAAAAAAAGTAACTAATTATGCTTTGAATAGCTCGATTTCAGGTAATGAAGGTTTGAGCACGCTTAAAGAATGGAAAATAATCAAAAATATCAAGAAAAGACCAAGTCCAAGTGAAAAATAGAAGAAAAGTTGAAGTTTGAGCTGAAGACCCTGCGTAGCCTTGCATAGGCAAACTTGCGTAGGCTACGCAGAGGAGGACCTGAGAAGTAAAGATTTGAAGACATTCTGTTTTTGCCTACGCAAACCTGCGTAGGCTATGCAGATATCCTACGCAGAGGAAAAAAGGTGAAGTGTTCAAACTTGCGTAGGCTACACAATTAGCCTACGCCCATGCATCCAGCCTACGCAATTGACCGAAGGGCAATTTTGTCCTGTCGCGGGGCTTAGTATAAATAGCTATTTTTAGTCATTCTAGGTTATCTTTTTGGAAGGATACTTATGTAGCAGCTGTTGGGGATTTCTTCTTGAGGAATTTGGGTGACTTCACTATTATTCTACATAATCTTTCTTTCCTCTTTAGCTATTATGTTTAGTTTTTCATCTCTTTTTGTATTCTCCCTTCTTAATATGTCTAGCTAAGTTTATTAAGATAGGATTGTGAACCCTAAGTGTGGTTATATTTTTTGGTTATTAATATAAATTCAAAATTTGATTAAGCTTTGTGTTATCCAATTACTCCATGATTTATTGATTGATTTTTTTGGTTGCAAACACTAAATCCATACCTATTTTGCTTGTTCTAGCTTGGAAGAGTAGAACTTAGCTTAGGTATAAAGTAATTAGCAAGAAATTAAGTGGGTTAACCATTTGATTAACGAAATCTAGCTAGGAATAGTGTGATTTCTACTTGGGCTAATCAATTGCTTATCATTGAGCCTTAGTTGTCTTGGAGGAGCAACTTGGGGTAGAAATCTCTCAAATGTTGGAAGACATTAAGTTGGTAGAATCGAAATTGAGGTCATAATACATGCTTAATTAACTAGAATTGACGATTTGTATACCCAAAGCATAGCCTACACGAGGGTAAGTAATCCTAGCGCCTTTCTCTTATTTTTGTTATAACTACATCTTAATTGCACTCTATGTGTTTGATAGAATTCCTTAGTTAAATTTTAGTAGTAATTGTAGACATAATTGAACAATCACTCTTTGTTTGAAGATTACATTAAGAATCATCAAGTTTGCACTCATTTGGACACTCTAACACACACCTACTCCTTGTGGGATTCGACCCCAACCTTTGTTGGGTTTATTATTCCTAACGACCATGCTACTTTCATATAGAGAGTAGGATGGACGTCACTAATGGGTCCCCAAAGAAGGTTAGGAATATGTGTTGGGTTTGAATCGCCCACCATTATTTGCTACCTCGAAACATTAACGTGAGATTTATTCACTGCTCGATTTGCAGATTGCTGATTCGATGAGACATTTTTCCCAAAACTAGGGGAGAAAATAGTAAACCAAACGAGAAATTTTGTGGAAAAATCCATCACTGTCTCATCTTGAATGAATTAATGCCTAAGTTTGAGTCTTGATTTGGTTGAGGACAACTAAATTGTAAGTTTGGGGGAGTTGATAAGTTGGATTTTTAGCCAATGTCTCTTGTATTTTTATAAGATTTTATGCCTCATTTATTGGAAAAAAGTAACTAATTATGCTTTGAATGTCTCGATTTCAGGTAATGAAGGTTTGAGTACGCTTAAAGAATGGAAAATAATCAAAAATATCAAGAAAAGACCAAGTCCAAGTGAAAAATGAAAGAAAAGTTGAAGTTTGAGCTGAAGACCCTGCGTAGCCTTGCGTAGGCTACGCAGAGGAAGACCTGAGAAGTAAAGATTTGAAGACGTTCTGTTTTTGCCTACGCAAACCTGCATAGGCTATGCAGATATCCTACGCATAGGAAAAAAGGTGAAGTGTTCAAACTTGCGTAGGCTACGCAATTAGCTTACCCCCATGCATCCAACCTACGCAATTAATCGAAGGGCAATTTTGTCCTGTCGTGGGGCTTAGTATAAATAACTATTTTAAGTCATTCTAGGGTATCTTTTTGGAAGGATACTTATGTAGCAACTGTTGGGGATTTCTTCTTGAGGAATTTGGGTGACTTCACTATTGTTCTACATAATCTTTCTTTCCTCTTTAGCTAGTATGTTTAGTTTTTCATCTCTTTTTGTATTCTCCCTTCTTAATATGTCTAGCTAAGTTTATTAAGCTAGGATTGCGAACCCTAAGTGTGGTTATGTTTTTTGGTTATTAATATAAATTCGAAATTTGATTAAGCTTGGTGTTATCCAATTACTCCATGATTTATTGATTGATTTTGTGGTTGCAAACACTAAATCCATACCTATTTTGCTTGTTCTAGCTTGGAAGAGTAGAACTTAGCTTAGGTATAAAGTAATTAGCAAAAAATTAAGTGGGTTAACCGTTTGATTAACGAAATCTAGCTAGGAATAGTGTGATTTCTACTTGGGTTAATCAATTGCTTATCATTGAGCCCTGGTTGTCTTGGAAGAGCAACTTGGGATAGAAACCTCTCAAGTGTTGGAAGACATTAAGTTGGTAGAATAGAAATTGAGGTCATAATACATGCTTAATTAACTGGAATTGACGATTTGTATATCCAAAGTATAGCCTACACGAGGGGAAAGTAATCCTAGCGCCTTTCTCTTATTTTTGTTATAACTACATCTTAATTGCTCTCTATGTGTTTGATAGAATTCCTTAGTTAAATTTTAGTAGTAATTGTAGACATAATTGAACAACCACTCTTTGTTTGAAGATTACATTAAGAATCATCAAGTTTGCACACATTTGGACACTCTAACACACACCTACTCCTTATGGGATTCGACCCGACCCTTTGTTGGGTTTATTATTGCTAACGACCGTGCTACTTTCATATAGAGAGTAGGATTGGATGTCACCAATTTTTGGCGTCGTTGCCGGGGAGTACTGTGTTCTTGTGTTACTTTGTTATTGTGTGTTTTCTTGAGTTCTTATCTTTTTTTCGTGATACTTTGATTCGTGTGTGCTTGTTGTAGGTTACCAATGGCAAACAACAATGAACTTGGTGATTTGCCTCTTGGGGCCATTGGTGAAGATATGGTAGATGAAGAAGCGGCTCCGGTTCAAGGAAACCGGCGTGGTCGAGGTCAAATCCACCACCAACCTCCGCCGCATCCACCACCACTACCTCCACATGGCCAACCAGCTCAACAACATGCCACACTAAATGATGGCTATGCAAGTGCAATTGTCCCCCCTCGTATTAGGGCGGGAAATTTTCAAATTACAAATGTCATGCTCACCTTGCTTGAGCAAAGAGGCTACTTCACCGGAGCACCTTATCAAAATACATACAACCACTTAAAGGGAATCGTAGATGCTTGTTGGGGAAGTAAGCAAACAAATGTATCCGAGGACGCTTTGAAATTAAGGTTATTTCCTTTCTCCCTAAGAGGAAAAGCCTTGGATTGGTTGGAGCGCTTACCAAACCATTCTATCCATACTTGGGATGAGTTGGCGGAGAAATTTATTGCCAAATTCTTCTCACCTGGGCACATGGCTACATTGAGGGATGAAATCTTGGCATTCAAGCAAGAACCGAATGAGCCACTACACGAAATTTGGGAACGCTATAGAACCATGGTGAAGGAATGTCCTAACAACGATATAACCGAGAACATATTGCAACAAACCTTCTACCGTGGGATTAACACAACCAATCAATGTGTAGTGAACCAACTTGCCGGTGGAAACTTTATGACCATGCCTTACCCGGAGGCTTGTGTCATACTTGATGAGATGGCAGAGACATCATCCGCTTGGCAATCCCGAGAGAATGTGCCTCAAGGGGATCCGAATATGATTCACCTCAACAAGGAGTTGCATGATCATGGTCAAGCCATTACCGAGTTGACCACCACTATACAAAAGTGCAACTTCAACAAACTCAAGCATCGCGGCAAGTACATGTCGTGGAGGGTGTTCATGTATTGGGTTCTAAGCAAAATATGAAGGGTAATCAACGTCAACCTCAAGAGGAGATGTACTCACAAGATAATGGACGCTACACTCAAGATGATTCTTATCAAGAGCAAAATGAGTAAGTTCAATTTGTGAGTAACTATCAAAATCAATGAGGTAACTTTCAAGGAACTAGCCAAGGATAATGGAGTTCGTGTAATAACCAAGGCAATTGGGGCGATAACAATCAAGGAAATCAAGGTTGGAGTGGCGGTAATCAAGGTAATCGAGGTGGTGGATCTTCCCAACAATATCAACAAAGATCCTACCAACCTCCTCCATACAACAACCAAGGTGACTCTTCAACTGATAACCAACTTTTAGGGATGATGGAAAGGATGCTCAAGAATCAAGAGCAATCCGACAAAGAGAGGTGAGAAATGAATCAAGTGGTAGCTTCTCATACTACTTCAATTAAGCAAATTGAGACTCAATTGGGTCAAATATCTTCTCAATTGAATGTGAGACCACACGGATCATTGCTTAGTGACACAATTCCAAATCCAAAGAGAGATGAGGGTATAAAGCGAGTGTTTGCCATTTCCACAAGGCGGAGCAAAATTCTGATGTCTTATACCGTTTTCAAGAAGTTGGGCTTGGGTGACCCAAGGCCTACATCAATGAAATTATTAATGGCGGATCGTACTTTGAAGAGGCCACTTGGTGTGATTGATGATATTCTTGTCAAAGTGGATTAGATTCTACTTTCCCGCGGATTTTGTGATTCTTGATTATGAAGTGGATGTAGAAATCCCGATCATTCTTGGTAGGCCTTTCTTGGCTACCGGGAGGGCCATATGTGACGTTGAAGCCAGAGAGCTCAAATTCCGGTTGAATGATGAAGAAGTGGTATTCCACATCCAAAAACCAATAAAGCATCCACATGACTATGGAGTGATATCCGTGATTGATGTGGTCGATGAAGTGGTAGATGAGGATATGCAAGAAATTTGTATGGATGAAGCTTTGCATGCGGTTCTACTCAATTCGGAGAATGAGGCAATGGATGGTTACATTGAAGCCGTGATGGCTTTGGAGGGACTTGGTTCCTACTCTTACAAGCCCGCAAAGTTGTCCCTTGATTTGGAGAATCAGGTTATTCCTCCTACTAAACCATCTATCATTGAGCCACCAAAGCTTGAGTTGAAGCCATTGCCTTCACATTTGAGGTATGAATTTCTAGGCCCTAATGAATCTTTGCCCGTTATTATCTCATCCTCTTTGTCTCGTGTGCAGGTTTCTTTACCTTTTGTATGCACAAGATTAACTTGGAGGAAGGGGTCAAGCCAAGTGTGGAACACCAAAGAAGGCTCAATCCTACTATGCAAGAATTGGTCAAGAAGGAAATCATAAAATGGTTAAATGCTGGAGTAGTGTATCCAATCTCGGATAGCACTTGGGTGAGTCCGGTACAATGTGTGCCAAAGAAAGGAGGGATGATCGTGGTTCTCAATGATAAGAATGATCTAATCCCAACAAGGATAGTCACCGGATGGAGAGTTTGCATGGACTATAGGAAGTTGAACAATGCCACCCGAAAGAATCATTTTCCACTCCCTTTTATTGACCAAATGTTGGATTGGTTAGCGGGAAGGTCTTTCTATTGATTTCTTGATGGTTACTCGGGCTACAACCAAATTCAAATTGCCCCTGAAGACCAAGAGAAAATAACTTTTATATGTCCTTATGGCACTTTTGCCTTTAAGAGGATGTCGTTTGGTCTTTGCAATGCCCCGGCCACCTTCCAACGATGTATGATAGCTATTTTCACCGACATGGTAGAGGATTTTCTTGAGGTATTCATGGATGACTTTTCCGTTGTGGGAGACTCTTTTGATTGGTGGTTGGATAACTTGGCCAAGGTGTTGAGAAGATGTGAAAAAACAAATCTTGTTTTGAATTGGGAAAAGTGACACTTTATGGTGGAGGAAGGCATTGTGCTTGGGCATAAGGTGTCCAAAAAGGGTATTGAAGTCGATCCGGCAAAGATTGATGTTATTGCCAAGTTAACTCCTCCAAATACCTTAAAGGGTGTAAGAAGTTTTCTAGGGCATGCGGGATTCTATCGGAGGTTCATCAAGGACTTTTCAAGAGTGGTGAACCCAGTGTGTAAATTGTTGGAGAAAGATGCCAAGTTTCACTTTGATGAGGCGTGTATGGTTGCTTTTGAGGAACTCAAGCGATATTTAACAATCGCTCATATCATTCAAGCTCCTAATTGGGAGTTGCCATTTGAATTGATGTGTGATGCTAGTAATGTCGCCGTGGAAGCGGTGTTGGTCCAAAGAGTGGGCAAGCTTTTCCATCCCATTCATTATGCTAGCAAAATAATGAATGCCTCCCAAATGAACTATAAGATAACTGAAAAAGAATTTCTTACAATTGTTTATGCTTTTGATAAGTTTCGTTCTTATCTCGTAGGTTCAAAGGTGGTGGTACATTCGGACCATGCCGCAATCCGGTACCTTTTGGAAAAGGAGGAGTCCAAACCAAGGTTGCTTAGATGGATATTACTCTTGCAAGAGTTTGACTTGAAAATCAAGGATAGAAAGGGCACATAAAATCAAGTGGCAGACCGCTTGTCTCGTCTTGAGTTGGGGGGAGACCTTTGGAGGCCGAGGAGATCAATGAATCCTTCCCCGATAAACAAGTTTTTGCAGCCACAATTATAGTAGATGATGAGTTGCCATGGTACGCCGACATGGCTAATTTCTTGATGAGTGGGTTACTACCTCCAGATCTTCGTTCATACCAAAAGAAGAAGTTTTTTAGGGATAATGACTCCTACTATTGGGAGGAACCGTATTTGTTCAAGATATGTGTTGACAACATTATAAGAAGATGTGTTCCAAAAGAGGAAGGGATGACGATCTTGAGGGCTTGCCATGAATCTCCTTATGGTGGACACCATGGAGGAAATAGGACCGCGGCTAAGGTTCTTGAGTGTGGATTCTATTGGCCCACTTTGTTCAAATATGCCAACACTATAATCAAAGTTTGTGATCAATGCCAACGTCAAGGCAACATCTCAAGAAAGAATGAAATGCCTTTGAATCCGATTGTGGAGGTGGAGTTGTTTGACGTGTGGGGAATTGACTTCATGGGGCCATTTGTGAGCTCCTACAACAACAAATACATCCTTGTGGTAGTTGACTATGTGTCAAAGTGGGTGGAAGCGGTAGCTCTACCAAACAATGAAGCAAGAAGTGTCACCGCATTCCTTAAGAAGAATATTTTCACAAGGTTCGGCACTCCGAGAGCTATTATAAGTGACGGTGGTTCTCATTTTTGTAATCGATCGTTTGCCACTTTACTTGAGAAATATGGAGTCAATCACAAAGTTTCCACACCGTATCACCCACAAACAAGTGGGCAAGTTGAAGTTTTAAATCGTGAGATTAAGAGCATTTTGGCCAAAAATGTCAATGTCAATAGTACAGATTGGTCAAGAAAATTTGATGATGCTCTTTGGGGCTTATAGAACGGCCTACAAGACACCAATCGGCATGTTTCCATATAAGTTGGTGTTTGGAAAGGCTTGTCATTTGCCGGTGGAGTTGGAGCACAAAACTTTGTAGGCCATGAAAAAGCTCAACTTGGAATGGGTCGATGTGGCAAACTTAAGAGTCTCTCAACTTAATGCAGTGGATGAATTTCGGTTCCAAGCATATGAGAGTGCTTCATTATACAAGCAAAGAATGAAGTATCTCAATGACAAGAAGATCATGAAGAGGGAATTTCACCTGGGGGACTTGGTTGTTCTTTACAATTCTAGATTTAAGTTGTTTCCGGGTAAGTTAAAATCAAAATGGTCTGGGCCATTCAAGGTTGTGCATGCTTACCCATTTGGTGTCGTGGATTTGGAGTCTGGTGATGGTAAAAGGATCTTTAAAGTGAATGGACAACGGATTCGACATTATTTAGGTTCTATTAATACAAGAAGAGTGGTCTCGGAAGTTGAGTTGGGGGAACCCCCAATAACATTTTGAGTTGTGTTCGCTATGGTGTCGTGCCACGATGTTAAATGCGGCGCTTGGTGGGAGATAACCCATCGTTTTCAAGTTTTTAGTCATTAAAAAAAAATATAAAAATAAATAAATAATATATATATATATATATATATATAATTTTAAGTTCTTTACGCATTTTGATTTTAAATTTTGTGTGTTTTTGTTCTTGTGCTTTGATGATTTTGATGTTTAAGTGTGTGAAGGTGAAGTGTTGGAGGAAAGGAAGTGACTCAATTTTTGCTAAGTGTGCAAGAATAGCTTCAGCTATAACAGCAACCCTGCGTAGTATTTGTGCGTAGGCAAAAACAGAAGCTTTTTAAAAAAAAAAAATTTAGCAACCTGATGATGATTTGCGCAAAGGCTACGCAGATTTGCACGTAGCCTACGCAGGTGACACATTGTAGCAAAAGTAAAGGCTACACACGAGGAGACCTTTTATGCAAATGAGGGTTTGACTAAAGTTGACCAATTCAAAATTTGGTCACCGGTAAGTATTTTCTTATTTTTAGACTTAAGTCAAACAATAATATAATCAAATCCCTTTCACCAGTTAATTTTATTTTGTTTACCTTTACCCTCACCCCCTCCTCCCCCACACACAATCTCTCTCTCTCTCTCCTCGTAACTTCTGGTTCCCACGCACACCCTACGCACTCCGCAACTTCTTTTTCTTCTCTGGTCAGAATCTGGAAACTCTAAGCATCTCAGGTATGTTTCAATCTCTTCTCTCTCGTTTCTCCTTTCATTCGTTGGTACTCCCTTCCCTCTCTCAGCTCTCCCGATTTCTCTTCTCCTTTTCTGTTCTTGTGGGTGAATCTCTTGCCGAGATTGTTGTTGTTTCTGAGAGTAACTGTTATTGGTTGTGATTGGGTGATTGTTGAATACCAATTGGATGGTGTAATTGTTGGGGTAGGGCAGTGAATTTTTGGTTGAAAAGTTCTGTCATGATTTTGCACTCAAAGTGTTTGGTTAATTGTCTAAGAGAATGTGTTCAAACATGGGAACTTTGACTTTGATTTTTGAGTAATCCTTGGTGTGTTGAAGCTTAATTCTTGTTGATTTCTCATTGTTCATGTGCTAGGAATAGAGTCGAACTTCAAGTTTATGCTAGTTTTGCTTAATTTGTAACAACCACGAAGTGCGAAGTTGAGTAGCATGAAATTGTTTGAATAAACTTAGTCGTGTAGGGGCAGTTCGAATGTGAATTATGGCTAGACCATAGATGTTCTGAAGGTGGATTATGGTTGATTTCTCATCACTACTTGTCATGACCCAAAATCTAACTAGCCGTGATGGCACCTAACCTCACTCGCTAGGTAAGCCCAATAACAATAATTCGATTCAATTAATATTTAACTTACTCTAATTCACTCCGCAGGGACTGGTACTACAAATCATGAGCTTCTAAAATTAGAAATTACAAAGCTGGTATGAAATAAATACATCATCTGTTCGAAATGTACATAAACAGATTTTTATAAATCTAAGGCTACCACGAACAAGAGGCAGCTACAACCAGAACGTAGATACGTCTTCAAATCCAACTCTCGTCGATCACAGCAACATCATCATCCAATATCTGCACGCAAGGTGCAGAAGTGTAGTATGTGTACAACCGACCCCATGTACTCAATAAATAACAAACTAACCTTAGGTTGAAAGTAGTGACGAGCTGGTACAAAGGTCAGAGTCCAACTCCAATAACCAACATCAGTTCATAACAACATAACGCATGTAATAAAAGAAGTAACTCAAAGATAAAATGCTTAGCTTAATCTTGATTTCTGAAAATAGTCTGCCGTTCAAGTATATCAGTGAAAACCCAAATCATTCACCAAAGTTGCCAAAAATATGAGTAAGTTTGAAAACAGTAATTTTTCCAAAAATCCTTTTAATAATAAATAAGATGTCTCATTTTCCTTCCAGATAACTAGTGAAAAATGCATCACTATGCCTGTATGTCAAATGTGTGAGAGAAGTCATGAATGACGTGGTACCGTACAGCATGAGAAAAATGCATCTCTATGCTTGTATGTCAAATGTGCATGTCAATGCGATGCAACTCAGTGATAAAATCATATGCATACTCTCAGAGTATCATTTCACTCAGTCCTCCCAATCACTCAGTCCTCACAGTTACTCAGTACTCACAGTCACTCAGTCCTCCCAATCGCTCGGCACTCGGTACTCGGCACTCGCACTCAGTAAGTACCTGCGCTCACTGGGGGTGTGTACAGACTCCGGAGGGGCTCCGTCAGCCCAAGCGCTATAATCTGCACGGACAACTCACGTGCTATAGTATCAATATCTGTATCCGCACGGACAACCCACGTGCTATAATAAGCCAATCTGGCCTGCCGCGGCGTGCAACCTGATCCCATAATAATAAAGTATATAAAGCCAATATGGCCTGCTGCGGCGTGCATCCCGATCCCATAATCATCCTCACAATCAGGCCCTCGGGCTCACTCAGTCATCAATCTCTCCAGTCTCTCAGGTTCACAATGTCATGAAACTAGCCCAAAATGATGATATGATGAATCAATAAATAACAACAGAGACTGAGAGATGATATGCAATGAATGAACATGACTGAGTATGAAATTTCATTTTAAACAAATAATTCAACATCAATATGACCTATGTGGGTCTCAATAATACTGGCACATAGCTTCAGCATGATTTTTTTTTTTTTTTTTTTTTATGATTCTCAGCTCAATTTCTTTAACACATAAAACTACAAAGAAAATGTCAAGATTATTTGACTACAACATTTCACGAAACCAATTACGTCACAATTTCTTTAGTGCACGCCCACACGCCCGTCACCTAGCATGTGCGTTATCTCCAAACAATTCACATAATACGTATATTTAGGGTTCATACCCTGAGCTCCAAGATTAGAAGAGTTACTTACCTCGAACAAGCCGAGTCCAATATCGGGCAAGCTAAACAATGCTCGAGAAATTCCATTCTGCGCGTATCAACTGTCGAACGGCTCGAATGTAGCCATAATTAATTCGATTCAGTCAACACAAATTATAGGAATTAATTCCATATGAAAATACTAATTTTTCTACAAAATCCGAAATTACACTCAAAAATTGCCATTGGGGCCCACGTCTCGGAATCTGATAAAACTCACAAAATCCGAACCCCCATTCAACCACGAGTCCAACCATACCAAAATTACTCAAATTCGACCACAACTCGGCCTTCAAATTCTCAATTAAAGTCTAAGAATTTTTCTACAATTTTCAACCCAAAATACTAATTTGTTGATAAAAATAATAATAGATTCGTGTAATTTAACCAAAACCGAGTTAGAATCACTTACCCCAATCCATATGGTGAAAATCGCCTAAAAAATCGCTTCAATCCGAGCTCCATAGCTCCAAATGTGTTAAAATGGCCGAAACCTTGAAATATAGCTTCTGCCCACACATTTACTCTTCGTGATCGCGGAAAATGCTTTGCGATCGCGAAGCACAGAAATTTCCAGCCCAAAATTTGCCCTTCGCGATAGCGGAAAACCACTCGCGATCGCGAAGAACAAACTCCCCAACTCTTCCAAACAGCCTCTAGCATAATGGTCATAACTTTTTGTACAAAACTCCAAATGACAAATGGTTTGACTTTCTGAAACTAAACATCAAGGGCTACAACTTTCATTTTTGGATCATCTCCAAATTCCTTATAGATTGCGAGATATAAGCTTCCAAAGTCGGGTCAGTGCAACAGAAATTTTGTTCTGCGAGATCGCGAAAGAGCTTTCGCGATCGCGATTCACAAGGGCCCAAACTGCTGTTTGCTCTTCGCGAACGCGACCAAATGTTCGCGATCGCGATGCACACCTCTGTAGATAAAAACCAACAATTAAAAATGGTCTAGAAATGATCCGAAACCACCCCGAAACTCACCCGAGCCCCTCGGGACCTCAACCAAATATACCAACAAGTCCTAAAACATCATATGAACTTAGTCTAAGCTTCAAATCACATCAAACAACGCTAAAACCACGAATCATGCCCCAATTCAAGCTTAATGAAACTAAGAAATTCCAACTTCTATATTCGATGCTGAAACTTATCGAATTAAGTCCGATTGACCTCAAATTTTGCACACAAGTCATAAATGACATAACGAAACTATTCCAATTTCCAGAATTGGATTCCGATCCCGATATCAAAAGTTAACTCCCCGGTCAAAATTCCCAAAAATTCAATTTTTGCCATTTCAAGCCTAATTCCACTACGGACCTCCAAATAATTTTTCGGACACGCTCCTAAGTCCAAAATCACCATACGAAGCTATTGGAATCATCAGAATTCAATTCTGAGGTCGTTTACACATAAGTGAATATCCGGTCAACTTTTCCAACTTAAGTTTTTAATTATGAGACTAAGTATCTCATTTCACTCCGAAATCTTTCCGGACCCGAACCAACTAACTCGATAAGTCATAAATCAATTGTAAGGTATAAATTAAGGAGTAAATGGGGGAACGGGGTTGTAATACTCAAAAGGACCGGTAGGGTCGTTACACTACTATGCTACATACAGTAGGAAATCTCTACTTTGTGCCAAATTGTACCCATCCCAGGAGAAATTGAGGTCCAAACCTGATGAAATGGCATAGTTGAACTCAGTTACTCTGAGGTTCTTTGAGTTTGATTTCTGAGTAGTAGTAGCTGAATTAGAGCCTAATTTTTGTGATTGTTCATTATTAAGGTGTTGTAAATGGATTCGGACTTTGAGCTTTTGTTAGCCCCTGCTTAATTGATGTTAAAATGTGTGCAAAGCTAAGTGCTTGATGAGTTTGTTTGAAGGAATTGATTGCTAGTCTGCCTGATTCTTTGGGATTGATCTTCACGTGTATGCTGAAAACAGAATACAACGTAAAAGTTATGCTTGTTTTAGCTTAAATCTCTGTGTTATTGATAATTAGAAGCTAATGTAGCAAGCTGAATTTTGCTGAGAGAACTTGAAATTGTTACGTCATCGAAATTGCAACTGAGGGTTTTCGAGGCTATTTTTATTACATTTTGGACCTGTGAAGATTTATTCTTGTTGCTTATTCATTACTAATGTGCTATCAAGTGAGCCGCGCTTTAAATCATTGCTAAATGTGTGCTAATCCATGAGAAATTAAGTCACAAAGAGGGAGTATTTGGACATGTTTAAACACCCAGGACAGTCTGAAGACCCTGGGGATTTTTGTGCTTGCTAACTGGCCTTGCACACGCATACACACTAATGCATTTTTTTCCTTTTTGTATTCTTTTACTTCCTTTTGATTATTTGACTTCTTTCTTCATTCTTTTTAAGATAGTTTAAGGTATTTAGAGTAGTTAATTATTTTTTGCACTAGCTTCTCATGAATGGTTTTGATTCTAGGCACAAATGGCTTCCAAACAAAGTGTGTCGGGCAAAGCAAAGAAAGGCAATAAGGGTGAAGAAGGACTAAGAAGGGCACCTCTAAGGGAGGCCCATGGCAAGCAAATGTCTGAGCTTCGGGACTCATCATTCCCCATGATGATCCAAGTAGATATTTCACGCTCTACATCCTTTGCTCCACAAAAGTAAACTAAAAGAAAGGATGCACCAACTGTTGCACCATCCACAAAGAAGAAAACTAAAGTCAGTGACAAATCTTCTAAACCTGCTTCACACTCACAGGTAACTCCTCTTCCACCCATGGCCACACCTCCTTCAACATCTCAAGAAGCAATTGTTGACCAACCAGTTGTGCAAGAAGTCGAGGACACAATGAGACTTCTTCCGACTGACCCACTGGTTCCCACCACCCCAACAAAAGAAAGATCACTTGCTAAAGATCACTTACATATCGATAGATATGGACAAGAATCTGCCGGAGTTTTACCATGAGTTAGTTAGGAGAAACTGGATGATCCTTACTAAATCATGGGCCAGAAATGAGACGTTTTTGCATGAATTCTTCGCTCAAGTTAGTGCATTAAGCAAAGAGGAACAACACTTATTATCTGGGGTAACAATTAGAGATATGTGGGTACCATTGAATGCACATGAATTCAATGAATTGATTGGATTGAAAGCACAAGATAACAGTCGATTGGCAAGTACATTACGTAACAGAGAGGCTAATAGGACTTGGGCGGTAAACATTGTGAAGATGAAAAATTCAAATCCAACATGGACACATAAAGGTAAAATATACAAAACTGGGTTTAATGCTACAATTGTGGCTTCGAATATCTTTGAGGCCAACAAATTAATGTCATCAATGAACTATGCTGAGGCTTCTGAACCGCGAACTAGTCTAATTGCGGCTATCATGCCCAAATGGCCGGTGGATGTGGGTGAAATAGTAATGATGGAGCTGAGGGAGAAATTCTCAATGAGCACAAGCGCCATGCCATTTCCTGGATTCCTAACTAGTCTCTTCAGGAAGTACAATGTACCAGCTTCTCCGTCTGATCGCATTTTGCCATGCGCCACTCCAACAAAAATCTTCCAACACATAACTTCTGATCAATTGTCCAAGATGCAGAAAAGTGATCTGGCCATATCATCATCCATACCATTACCTATTGCTCCTTTGCCTAATGTTCGTAATGCCTCCATTACATCTTCTGCTGCCTCTGATGCCACTACTAGTGTAGCTGTGATTCCTTCCGGTACATCGCCTCCAACCACTTTTGAGGCACCTTCTTCATCCATTAGTATACCTGGAGTGCTAAGTGACAATGTGAAACAATTGTTAGCATCTATGGGATCAATGATTGTTGATACAAATGAGAGGTTGCGAGCCATGACTCATCCAGTTGATGCCTCTTTTAAACAAGAGTTACGAAGTGTCAAACCTCCCAAGCACACACTAATTATGGCACCCATAAAGAGCATACATATGGGTTTTGCAAAGTTTTCCGGGGCAAAAGCCTCAAAATAAAGAGAAGAAACTGAGGCTAGAACAAAGAGAAGGGAGGAGAAGGACAAGATCAAGCAAGCCATGCTTGATACACTTCAGTCTTTAAACGGTAAAGTTTTGTCCATAGAAAGTATGGTCAAGGATATGGATAGCAGGCTCAAGAGGTTGGAGAGTCTTAATGTGGGTCCATCTGGACTACAAGATGACTCCCAAATTTATAGGGATGACGCCCAAAATGCAGCTTTGTGCAAGAATGATAGTGGAGAGTGAGCCGCTAACTGATGAGCACACAGTTGCTCCCGTTCACCCTCCCACGAAAATGGTTAGGACACCCCATCCAGGATAGCTTGGCGTCGAGGAGCTCAAATCAGTTCGGATGCCACCTCGCTCGGAGTGAGGGAGTGCTTATTTACCCTACACCTATACTTTCTTTGATTGCATTGAGGGCAATGCAAGGTTTTACGTGGGGGGGGGGGGGGGGTATTGATGAATTTTGGTATAATTGACACTTTTTGTTGCCATTAGTTGGCGTTATATTTTCTTTTTAGTAATTTCTCTTCTTTTATTTTTATTGGTCTTTTGTTTTACATTTTCTAGGAATTAGAAATAATCTCGTTGGGTTTTCTTTGCCATGGTTCTTTCCCAAAGATGCAACTTGAACCGGGAATATGTTTATTTTTAGTAGTGTCGGTGTCCCAAAGTTAACCTTTGACTTGTTTGGTACCAACACTACTTAGATGTATGCCTTGAAACAACTTTCCATGAAATGCATGTTTTTGAAAATTCTAGAAAGTAGTTGAGCTTATTATTTTTAGCATGATCCTTAGGTTCCATTGTTAGCCTTAATGTCACTATATAGCTTTTAAGCTATGGCAACGTTTTGCGTTCATGTGTTTCAATTGGGATTTGAATGCATATATCTGCTTTGAGTGTACATGAGCCATGTGAGGTGAGGTTGTTGTTGAGTTCTTTTGTGTCAATTGTGGTCTAGAACTTGCCCTAAGTGTGTTTCGAGGCAAAATTCTAGGTTGTGCTTGGTTTAGAAAATGAATTTAGGCTTTATTTGGACCGATTGTGCCTTTAATTACTTACCCTTGATAAGATTATCCTAGTCAACCCTTTTGAGCAATTAGCCTTTTATTGTCAACCACATTATAAGCCCTCTTCCCTTCTTATGCTAACCTCTTTTTATGCCCCGACTTTCTTAAGCACTTGAAATTACAATCTAGGCCAAAAGCCTAAGTTTGGGGGAGGAGGTGAAAAAAGTGTGATGTAAAAGCTACTTGAAGGTGAAGCAACCAAAAAAAAAGAGTTGAAATAAAAAGGGAAGACTAAAGACTCGTGACAAAGGTGATGATCACAAAGGGAAAGCCTTGCGAACTAAGGAGCTTTAATGGTGTAATTAAATCACTTTGCCTAGTTGAAAATGAGAGCAAAAAGGGTGGAATTTTGAAAGGGATTGTGTTTTAAATTGTCAAGATTGTAGTGCTTAGGAAGGTCGTAATCACTCTTTACCCATATTGATGCCCTACCTCCAACCAAAAAACCTACAATACTTTCTCGCAAGTCCTAAATGATTTTGAACTAAGCACACATACATTAGTGGAGATTTACGTGAGGGGCAAGCCTATGGCACTACTTTTGTACATTTGAACTTCTTTTGTAAGAGAGAGTGCTTACTTTTTTTGATTCATATCCCACTTTCGCTTTGAAAATATCATAACGTGTGTGTGTGAATCTCTCTTGATTTGTGAGGGCATATGGAAACTCGGGTGTGATTAATGTTTCTTTTCTCAATTGGGACACATGAACAAAAGAAAGTGGCCTTGTGACTTAAAGATTTTCTTGACTTGTTGAGTACTCATGTGGTTTTGAAATTTAAAGTCTTTGGAAGTTGTTGAGCGGTCATGCATTTGACGATAGTTGTGGTACCAACAGAAGTCATGGGTTTTTTTGCTTGACTGCTTCTTAGCTTTGTGAGTTTAATTGTTTAATAGCTTCAATGAATTCATGCCTAAGTTTGAGTCTTGATTTGGTTGAGGACAACTAAATTGTAAGTTTGGGAGAGTTGATAAGTTGGATTTTTAGCCAATGTCTCTTGTATTTTTATAAGATTTTATGCCCCATTTATTGGAAAAAAGTAACTAATTATGCTTTGAACGGATCGA
Organism: Nicotiana tomentosiformis; assembly: GCF_000390325.3. NCBI lineage: Eukaryota > Viridiplantae > Streptophyta > Magnoliopsida > Solanales > Solanaceae > Nicotiana > Nicotiana tomentosiformis. Next base: position 905,622 of record NW_027174567.1, read on the forward strand.
TTTCAGGTAATGAAGGTTTGAGTACGCTTAAAGAATGAAAAATAATCAAAAATATCAAGAAAAGACCAAGTCCAAGTGAAAAATAGAAGAAAAGTTGAAGTTTGAGCTGAAGACCATGCGTAGCATTGCGTAGGCTACGCAGAGGAAAACCTGAGAAGTAAAGATTTGAAGACATTCTGTTTTTGCCTACGCAAACCTGCGTAGGCTATGCAGATATCCTACGCAGAGGAAAAAAGGTGAAGTGTTCAAACTTGCGTAGGCTACGCAATTAGCCTACGCCCATGCATCTAGCCTACGCAATTGACTGAAGGGCAATTTTGTCCTGTCGTGGGGCTTAGTATAAATAGCTATTTTAAGTCATTCTAGGGTATCTTTTTGGAAGGATACTTATGTAGCAGTTGTTGGGGATTTCTTCTTGAGGAATTTGGATGACTTCACCATTGTTCTACACAATCTTTCTTTCCTCTTTAGCTATTATGTTTAGTTTTTCATCTCTTTTTGTATTCTCCCTTCTTAATATGTCTAGCTAAGTTTATTAAGTTAGGATTGTGAACCCTAAGTGTGGTTATATTTTTGGGTTATTAATATAAATTCAAATTTTGATTAAGCTTTGTGTTATCCAATTACTCCATGATTTATTGATTGATTTTGTGGTTGCAAACACTAAATTCATGCCTATTTTGCTTGTTCTAGCTTGGAAGTGTAGAACGTAGCTTAGGTATAAAGTAATTAGTAAGAAATTAAGTGGGTTAACCGTTTGATTAACGAAATCTAGCTAGGAATAGTGTGATTTCTACTTGGACTAATCAATTACTTATCATTGAGCCTTAGTTGTCTTGGAGGAGCAACTTGGGGTGGAAACCTCTCAAGTGTTGGAAGACATTAAGTTGGTAGAATAGAAATTGAGGTCATAACACATGCTTAATTAACTAGAATTAACGATTTGTATACCCAAAGCATAGCCTACACGAGGGGGAAGTAATCCTAGCGCCTTTCTCTTATTTTTGTTATAACTACATCTTAATTGCACTCTATGTGTTTGATAGAATTCCTTAGTTAAATTTTAGTAGTAATTGTAGACATAATTGAACAATCACTCTTTGTTTGAAGATTACATTAAGAATCATCAAGTTTGCACTCATTTGGACACTTTAACACATACCTACTCCTTGTGGGATTCGACCCCATTCTTTGTTGGGTTTATTATTGCTAACGACCATGCTACTTTTATATAGAGAGTAGGATGGACGTCACCAATGGGTCTCCAAAGAAGGTTAGGAATATATGTTGGGTTTGAATCGCCCACCATTATTTGCTACCTCGAAACATTAACGTGAGATTTATTCACTGCTCGATTTGCAGATTGCCGATTCGATGAGACATTTTTCCCAAAACTAGGGGAGAAAATGTTAAACCAAACGAGAAATTTTGTGGAAAAATCCATCATTGTCTCATCTTAATTCACGCGCCTCAATTTGTAAAAAAGAGGTGCAAAAGATTATCCATTTGCAGAAAATAGCAAATCAAATGCAGATGCATTTATGGATCTTAAAAGGATAACGAAATCACATATCTCTACAGAGAATGTTCCAATCCGTATTCATGTCCATGTTGGACAATCTTCTAGTGTCATAGCTAATGAGTCAAAAGCACGCCTAAAGCGTGGTAGACCATTGGGTTCTAAGTATCGAAATCCTTGTAAAAGGAAAACAAATGATCAAGATGACACTACGAATGAGTATCATAAAGAAACCCATGATTTAACCAATCTTGAGATTCATGAGAAAATCATTGAGCCTGTGACTTAAGAAAATAAGGAACTATCAATAAACTCAATCGATATTGAGACGAATTTGAATCGATTAGATATAGTGGTGGATTATGTCTTTGCATATAATATTTCATCTAGCATTATGCAAGATAGTGAGAATCTTGAGCCTCAATCTCTTGGAGAATGTTGACAAAGATGTGATTGGCCAAAATGGCAAGAAGAAATCCAATCTGAGTTGGATAATCTTGCGAAACGTGAAGTTTTTGGGTATGTAGTCCAAACACGTAATGGTGTTAAGCCTGCTGGCTATAAATGGGTCATTGTACGTAAGGGAAATGAGAAAAATTAGGTACAAAGATATAAGGCACGCCTTGTTGCACAAGGATTTTCACAAAGGCCTGGTGTCGATTATGAAGAGACATATTCACCTGTTATGGATGCAATAATATTGCGTTATCTTATTAGTTTTGTTGTCTATGAAAGGCTTGGCATGCATTTAATGAATATGGTTACATCATACCTTTATGGCACAATTGATAACGAAATATACATGAAAATTTTTGATGGATTTAAAATGACTGACACACATAACTTAAAGTCCGAGAAATATTTTCAATCAAATAGCAAAGATCTTTGTATGGTCTTAAAGCAATTACGAAAAATGTGGTATAACCTCCTTAGTGAATATTTATTAAAGGAATGTTATATAAATGATGTCATTTGTCCATGTATTTTTTATAAAGAAAACAACATCGAAGTTTGTTGTACTTGCCGTATATGTTGATGACATAAACCGTATTGGAACTCCTACAAAACTCTCAAAGGCAATTGATTATTAAAAAAAAAGGAATTCGAGATGAAAGATTTGAGAAAGACAAAATTATGTCTCGGTTTGCAAATTGAACATTTGGCAAACGAGATTTTTGTTCATCAATCTAGCTACATAAAAAAGGTATTAAAACGGTTTTACATGGATGGGGCACATCCATTAAGTACTCCAATGATTGTTCGATCACTTGATGTGAATAAGGACCAGTTCCAACCTCAAGAAAAGAATGAAGAGTTTTTTGGACCATTTTAGAACTCCAACTCTATTTCTTATGTTTTATTTTGGCACTCTATCTCAACCGTGTTCCATTTTGGCCCTCCAACTCTATTTCTTATGTTTTATTTTGGCACTCTATCTCAACATTATTTCATTACGGGTTCGAAAGTTAGCGGTTCAGAAATTTATAAAATTTGTAGGTATTTCAGGATAAGCATGCACACGTTTCACAAAATATAAAATTTTATTTCAAAATATTTTATTTTTTAATTATTTTTACGAAACTGACCAACTTCGGTCATTTTTATTTTGCGCAAAAATACAGGAAACTCTTTTAGTGTCCCGCAAAATTTATTTTTTAAGAAACCGACCGAAATGGTTGCTCTTATATTAATACTTCACTACCGAAAATCAAGTTCATTCCCTTTAATTGTTTTTACGAAACTGACCAACTTCGATCATTTTTATTTTGCGCAAAAATACAGGAAACTCTTTTAGTGTCCCGCAAAATTTATTTTTTAAGAAACCGACCGAAATGGTTGCTCTTATATTAATACTTCACTACCGAAAATCAAGTTCATTCCCTTTAATTGTTTTTACGAAACTGACCAACTTCAGTCATTTTTATTTTGTGCAAAAATACAGAAAACTCTTTTAGCGTCCCGCAAAATTTATTTTTTAAGAAACCGACAGAAATGGTTGCTCTTATATTAATACTTCACTACCGAAAATCAAGTTCATTCCCTTGTAGTTTAACACTTCGCTCACTTCCAATAATTCGTCAAAATTTTGAATTTCATATTATTATTTTTTACACTTCGATGTTTGAGTCAATTTCAAGTCACAATTAGCACCATTGCCAATAGTAATTTGTGGATCCTTTCTTGAGAGATGAGTAGGAAAGGAAGAGGAAAAGAAATTGGTGAAATTGAATTCTAATGCTATATTTTGTATATAAATAATACAACTTATATCAATTTGCAATTAAATTAAAATATTAATATTAAGGGTAAATACATTTCAAAAATAATATAAACAACAAAACTCAAAATAGTGGGTGTGGTCAAACTTAGCCCATCGTTAAAGTATCTTATGCCCGACCCATTAAAATTTGAGCGATCAGATGGGTATGAACCACTTTTGTCACACTTACATACAATATGCGACTTTTAAACCTTTCTATTGAAAGAAATTGTATATAAACAATCCTGCACCAAAGCAGGTATTTCCTCATTACTTTGTTGAGCTAAACAAAATAATATTAATTAGAATTTGTAAATATGCATGGCCAAGGAAGTATTATACAAAGTGACTACAGTATTTTTCAAAAAAAATAATTTAGCTCCTAATATTTTCAGTACACTATGTATGGCTTGTGTAAAAATTACAATATTGCTTAGTTCTCGATTTTTCAGTTTCACTAATTATGGCCTGTTTGGCCGAGCATCTCCGATCATAGAAGCACTTTTTTCAAAGCTGGATTATTTGGCCAACCTTTTAAAAGGGAAAAAAGTACTTTTAAAGAAAAAAACAGAAGCAATTTTGAAAAAACAGAAAAAAGTAACTTATCATCAAAAGCACATTTTTAAAACACTTTTGACAAAAAATTCATTTAGAATCAGTTTTTAAAAAAATTTAGCCAAACACTAATTATTGTTCAGAAGTGCTTTTCAAATCAATTAGTCAAACACAAACTGCTTCAAACAAATAATACATTTTTGAGAAAAAGCACTTTTGAATCCAAACAGGCTATAAGCTTCAGTAATGAAAAGTCATTGCTCTACTTTTTGTGCTTTGCAGTCTGACTTGTAACAGGTAAACTTTTAAAATCGGCTTATTTTCGAAAGTACTTTTCAAAAAAAAAATTGGTAAAAATCTATTTGTGTCTGTCTACACTTGTGAAGTAACTAGTGTTTTGACCAAACTTTTTAAAAATGAATTCTAAATGTATATTTTTCAAAACTTTCTCACAAAAGTACTTTTCGGGAGAAAATATTTTTCCCCCATTCAAAATGAAATTTTATTCTAAAAGTTTGGTCAAACGTTTCTTTTTTTTTTGTCAAAGGCACTTTGTTTTTTGGCACACAAAAAAAGAGGCTATTGGGCAACTTCGGACGGAATCGTTTCTGAATCATTATTCAAAAAACGACGCTCTGTAAGCCATTGTTCCATTACGAACCTTTCCACAAATATAAATCAAAAACCAGACAATACTAATGTTCATACAATGATATTGCCAAAACTTTATCAATTTGAATTAGAAGCACTTTTTTCAAAATATTTTATTTTTAAATTATTTTTACAAAACTGACCAACTTCGTAGTTTTTTTTGCGCAAAATAAAAGAAATCTTTGTGTCCTACAAAATTTAATTTTTTTAAAACCAACCCTTATAGTTATATTAACACTCCGCTCACTTGCTATACTTCATCAAAATAAATTGAAATTCATATTACTATTTTTTGCTCTTCGATTTTTGAGTCAATTTCAAGCCACTTAGCACCATTGCCAATAGTAATTTGTGGATCCTTTCTTGAGAGAGGAGTAGGAAAGGAAGAGGAAAAGAAATGGGTGAAATTGAATTCTAATGCTATATTTTGTATATAAATAATACAACTATATCAATTTGCAATTAAATTAAAACATTAATATTAAGGGTAAATACATTTCAAAAATAATATAAACAACAAAACTCAAAATAGTGGGTTTAGAAGAATTGTGGTAAAACTTATCCCATCATTAAAGTATCTTATGCCCAACCCATACATCTTGAGCGATCAGATGGGTTTGAACCACTTTTATCACCCCTACATACAATACCCAACGTTAAAACCTTTCTATTGAAAGGAATTGTATATAAACAATCCTAGAATCGATTTGTGTTTGTCTAACACTTAAGTAATTAGTGTTTTGACCTAACTTTCAAAAATTGATTCTAAATATATTTTTTTCTAACAAGTTTAGCACAGAAGTACTTTTCGAGAGAAAATATTTTTCCCACTTTCAAAATGACTTTTTACTCTAAAAATTTGGCCAAACATTTCAATCTTATTTTTCAAAGGCACTATTGCATTTTGGCACACAAAAAAAGAGACTATTGGGCAACTTCGGACGGAATCGTTTCTGATTCATTATTCAAAAACGCCGTTCTGTAAGCCATTGTTCCATTGCGAAACTTTCCACGAATATAAATCAAAAACCAGACAATAATAATGTTCATACAATGATATGACATTATACTTGCTGTTATTCATCATTTCTTAATTATTTAAGATTTTATATTCCAAACGAGCAGAAGAAACAGTTCTAGAGAATCAAAGAAAGAAAAGTCACCAGTTTGCAGTGCAAACAAATAGCTCGCAAAAACAAGTTTAGAGCCCAGCTCGAGTTTTAAGCATGGGGATTGGTTAGATCAGAAGCCCTATAAAGATTTTCCCACGAGAAGACACTAGATTTAGAAGAATCTACGTCAAAAAGATTAAAGTCATGTCAGATCACAAGCATTCATCAAAATGTATCAGACAGGGATAACTGTGAATTGCTTATCTCATCATCCATAACATATGAAATATGCCATCGGAAATACACTTACTCTAAGAAGAAAGCCAAAAAGTTTGATAAGGCAGCATGAGCAACCAATACATTGATAGAGTTTTACAAGTAAAATCAAAGGATTGAATTACAAAGGGTTGATTGTGAGTTAGTCATGTTGATTTGTGAATGAACAGAGCATTAGTATTAAATGAAAATTAAACAGAGCAGTCAGCAATCAGTATACAGAAAGCATTCATGTAGAAGCATCAGATCTTCCTATTCAGATGAGGATCATTATACTCAATATGTGAATATGAGTTTTCATCTCAAATTAAACACATCATATGCCTCTATCTAGCACAAAGAATGAAAGAAACAGTCAAATAATTTTGTGACTTAATTTTAAGGATGATTTCAAAACAAAAGGAAAAAAGTTACTAGTAAGAAGCCTCAGACCGTCCTAGTCAATTGCCATAATCAACATTGTAGCTAGTCCATAAATCTAGCATTTCCGTGGCTATGTAGGTATCATCATAGGCAATCTCTTTGAGACGTTACTTCACAAAATGTAAAAACTTAGCTTCAAAAAATACATTTCAGCACTGAATAAGTATGCAAGGATATAATAAGAAATAGAAAACACTTACCACACTTTCTTCTTCCTAGCACACACACACACCCAAAAAAAGGAGAAAAATAGGTACTACGTGAATAGGTCAGACATGAGAGGAAAAGATTCAGCACTGAATAAATCAGACAGGGATAACTGTATTTTTCCTTTCATCATCATCCCCAAATACAATACACCACAAATCAATGTATGAGAACCACTTAGTACGCAGACCATTTACAAACGTGAATAGATGATATAAATGGGAAAGGGGATACTGCTATGGACTAGATTAGGGTTTGAGAGATGGAGCAGGCCATGAGTGATGTCAAGCAAATAACATAGCACTATATATAGAGAGAGACAACGAGGCTGCTGCTTCACGATTTAGGGTTAGGTTTGAGCTGTTTGTGGGAGCACCTTGTCAAAAGTGCTAGGGCCTAAAGCTGGACTACATCCACTTTGGACTGCTAACCTAAATTGGGCCCAACCCATTTACAGTCAATCTATTCATTTAAGTTGTGGGCTCTTACAATAGAGTGCAGTGGAAAAATTGCAAAATAGCCACTTTCAACTTCTGTTCTTAGAGGTTTAGCCAATATTTTAAAAGCTATTACTCCCTCTGTCCCAATTTATGTGAACTTGTTTGACAGGGCACGGAATTTAAGAAAGGGTGTTGGAGTTCGAACTCAGTTCCAAAATACTTGCCTATGGAGAAAAAGGAATTTACCTCATCTTGAATTGCAATAGGCCAAATACATATACGGCACATTCAACTTGGCTTCATTTTTCATTTTGGCACTTTATCTCAATATTGTTCCATTTTGGCCCTCCAACTCTATTTCTTATGTTTCATATTAACACAAAAACTGAAACAAGTGCAAAAAAATATAGCGCGTGTGTATACACAAATCTAAGGTATAATAAATATCCAATTAAATGTTGCCACCTGGTTTTTTTTATCATTTATTTCATATAAACTTAAAGATTAAAGTGAATCCATGTCTCAAAGAAAATTATTTTTTCATAATGGAATGGATATTTATTCTTGTGGATTTCAAATTGAACTGAAAGTATCATGGACACCAAGTAATCCGGGTAGGATATTTTAGTATTGACCCATTTGACAAGGATGATCAACATTTAATTGGATATTTATTACATCTCAGATTTGTATATACACGCGCGCTATATTTTTTTGCACTCGTTTCAGCTTTTGTGTTAAAATGAAACATAAGGAATAGAGTTGGAGGGTGAAAATGGAACAAGGTTGAGATAGAGTGCCAAAATAAAAAATGGGACCAAGTTGAATGAGTTGTATATGTATTTGACCATTGCAATATATCCACTTGGGAGAATTTGGTTAAATTGATTAATGATTAGTGATCTAATTTATTGTGCAATTAAATTGTCTATTTGTATTATAACTAGATGATTTCTGCCCGTGCATAGCACGTACCCAATAATGTAGAGTGTGGAGTCACTATTTGTGATTAATTTTAAATTGCAGAGAAGAAACAGAAACTGAGGCATCATTGGAAAGTAACATAATATTCACATTCATGATATATATATATATATATATATATATAGAGAGAGAGAGAGAGAGAGAGAAAGAGATAAAAAGATATGCATTTTACTTCGGAAGTGATATAATTTTTACATCCATGAGAGTATTTATATTCACAAAAGTTGATTCTTTATCCATACTGTAATTGTTCTTCTTTGTAGTGTAACAAAAGTATAGACATTTGCAGAATTACAGAAAAGATCAAGTTTCAGTACCTATATAACATAATATATAAAGTTTTAGGGTAATATCGCTGCAACTGATTCTTTCTAAAATAATTTTTTTCAATGTGGAAATGATGCCTCCCTACAAGATTAATATAAGTAGATCTTTTGTTAGCAGAGAAATACTTTTTCGCTTTCAGATGCGTTAGCAATCCAAACTATTACAGAAGAAAATGTTAGAAGAGTTACGTTTACTAAAATTAGTAGTAGTAATAATCTTTTTTTTTTGGTAAGTTAAACTTTTATTTACCAAGTAAAGATATGTACAACTTAAAAAAAGAGAAAAAAACTAGAAGTTGGGCAAATAGCCCCAGTGTCTAGAATAGCAACTAATGTCAACTAGGCTACTCTTAACAATACAAGCTCATGGATAAAAATTAAGACTTTGCAGCTTCCTTGCCAGTCTTGGTCTTATACTCTCTCGGAAGATCACGTCCTGGACAATCAACTTGGTGATGATATCAGCCGGCCTTTGATTGCTCGTGAATTCTCTTTGATTTCTTTCTTGCCAGACATAGTAGATGCTTCGATTTAACACCATTCTAAACACCTCTGTGCTGGAGCTCTTCCCATTAAAGTGAGTTATAGCCCAATTCCTCTCATCATTCTATCACATTGCTTGTCTAGAGATTCCCTGCCAATGTAACATTTTGTGCTATATCTCAGCTGCTACCCCACATTTGAAGAACAAATGGTCTATACTTTCTTCCTCTAAGTTACACAAAGGGCATAGTTGGTTGGACAGTAGATCCCATTTTGCCAATATGTCCCTTGTGTATAATTTCTCATGAGCAACCAATCTAAGTGTGAATACCCATTTAGGTGCACCGTAGTTATTGTTCACCGAAGTGACATAATTTTTATATCCATGGGAGTATTTATATTCACAAAAGTTGATTCTTTATCCATACTGTAATTGTTCTTCTTTGTAGTGTAACAAAAGTATTGACATTTGTAGAATTACAGAAAAGACCAAGTTTCAGTACCTATATAACATAATATATAAAGTTTTAGGGTAATATCACTGCAACTGATTCTTTCTAAAATAATTTTTTTCAATGTGGAAATGATGCCTCCCTACAAGATTAATATAAGTAGATCTTTTGTTATCAGAGAAATACGTTTTCACTTTCAGATGCGTTAGCAATCCAAACCATTACAGAAGAAAATGTTAGAAGAGTTACGTTTACTAAAATTAGTAGTAGTAATAATCTTTTTTTTTGGTAAGTAAAACTTTTATTTTCCAAGTAAAGATATGTACAGCTCAAAAAAAAAAGAGAAAAAAACTAGAAGTTGGGCAAATAGCCCCAGTTTCTAGCATAGCAACTAATATCAACTAGGCTACTCTTAACAATATAAGCTTATGGATAAAAATTAAGACGTTGCGGCTTCCTTGCCATTCTTGGCCTCATACTCTCTCGGAAGATCACGTCATGGACAATCAACTTGGTGATGATATCAGCCGGCCCTTGATTGCTCGTGAATGCTCTTTGATTTCTTTCTTGCCAGACATAGTAGATGCTTCGAGGTAACACCATTCTAAACACCTCTGCGCTAGAGCTCTTACCATTAAAGTGAGTTATAGCCCAATTCCTCATCATTCCATCCCATTGCTTGTCTAGAGATTCCATACCAATGTAATATTTTGTGCCATATATCAGCTGTCACCCCATATTTGAAGAATAAATGGTCTATACTTTCTTCCTCTAAGTTACACAAAGGGCATAGTTAGCTCGACAGTAGACCCCGTTTTGCCAACATGTCCCATGTGTATAATTTCTCATGAGCAACCAATCTAATTGTGAATATCCATTTAGGTGCACCGTAGTTATTGTTCACCGAAGTGACAAAATTTTTACATCCATGAGAGTATTTATATTCACAAAAGTTGATTCTTTATCTATACTGTAATTATTTTTCTTTGTAGTGTAACAAAAGTATTGACATTTCCAGAATTACAGAAAAGACCAAGTTTCAGTACCTATATAACATAATATATAAAGTTTTAGGGTAATATCACTGCAACTGATTCTTTCTAAAATAATTTTTTTCAATGTGGAAATGATGCCTCCCTACAAGATTAATATAAGTAGATCTTTTATTATCAGAGAAATACTTTTTCGCTTTCAGATGCGTTAGCAATCCAAACAATTACAAAAGAAATTATTAGAAGAGTTACGTTTATTAAAATTAGTAGTAGTAATAATCTTTTTTTTTTGGTAAGTAAAACTTTTATTTACCAAGTAAAGATATGTACAGCTCAAAAAAAGAGAAAAAAAACTAGAAGTTGGGCAAATAGCCCTAGTTTCTAGCATAGCAACTAATATCAACTAGGCTACTCTTAACAATACAAGCTCATGGATAAAAATTAAGACTTTGCAGCTTCCTTGCCAGTCTTGGTATCATACTCTCTCGGAAGATCACGTCCTAGACAATCAACTTGGTGATGATATCAGCCGGCCTTTGATTGCTCGTGAATGTTCTTTGATTTCTTTCTTGCCAGACATAGTAGATGCTTCGAGTTAACACCATTCTAAACACCTCTGTGCTGAAGCTCTTCCCATTAAAGTGAGTTATAGCCCAATTTCTCTCATCATTCTATCCAATTACTTGTCTAGAAATTCCTTTCCAATGTAACATTTTGTGCTATATCTCAGCTGCCATCCCACATTTGAAGAACAAATGGTCTATACTTTCTTCCTCTAAGTTACACAAAGGGCATAGTTGGTTGGACAGTAGACCCCGTTTTGTCAACATGTCCCTTGTGTATAATTTCTCATGGGCAACCAATCTAAGTGTGAATATCCATTTAGGTGCACCGTAGTTATTACAAACTAGTCTTCTCCAAGGTACCTTAGGATACTCACCCCTCAATTTGTGGTACATCTGCATGATAGAAAATTGGTCCATATTCAGCAACTCGCTCATTGATAGGCTTGTCCGTGTTACATATTTGCTTGTATTAAAAATTTTCTTTTATAGACATGAAGCTTGGTTGCAGGTAGTCTCCCAGATAGGAGTCCCTTTCCAGAAGTAAGCATGTACCCACAAAATTCATTACTTGTCATTTTTCTTGCACAAGTTTTAAAAATATATACAGATGGCCGCCTTGTTCCATACCTCTATATCACTGAAATTTTCACCACCTGCTGACTTTGGTTGGCATAAAGTATCCCAAGAAATGAGAGCTTTGTTAGAGCCTTCTGTTTCTCCAGTCCAAAGGAACTTCCGGCAAGTTGCACAATCTGCTTGTAGATTTTCTTGGGGAGAATAAATACCTGAGACCAAAAGGTTTGGATGGAAAATAAGACGTTATTGATTAATTGCACTATAGCAGCATAGGAGAGAAACTTTGTAGTCCAACATGTTATTCTACCAATCATCTTGTCCAATAGGGGTTGGCATTGGATGATAGATAATCTCTTAGAGCTTGAGGGTACTCCAAGGTATCTAAACGGAAGTTCACCCTTTGAGAATCCCAGAATTTCTAAAATATGTTGCTACATTATAAGGTTCACACCACCAAAGTAGATTGAACACTTGGTCAGATTAGCACATAGGCCAGATGCCGCTGAGAATTCTTGGAAGTAGTTCACCAATAGCTGTATAGACCTTATGTCACCTTTATAAAATAACAAGAGATCATCAGCAAAGCTTAGTTCGATAATCTTGGATTTCGCACACTTTGGTTGATATTTAAATATCGTATTCCTAGCCATCCTTTTTAGTCGTCTAGTGAAGTATTCCATCCCCGTACAAACAAATAGGGAGACATTGGGTCACCTTGTGTCAATCCCTTCTTTGCCTTGAATGGTTTCCCCGGCTTACCATTTATAGTGATTGAGTATGATACTGTATTTAGACATACCGTGACCCATTTGATAAATTTGGTAGAAAACTGCAACCGAGATAAAAGTTGTTCAATAAATGCCCATTCAACAGAGTCATGTGCTTTTTGCATATCAATTTGGAGCATGCATCTAGGAGAAATGCTTTTCCTGTTGTACCCTTTTACCAGCTCATGACTTAGTATGATATTGTCCGTTATAACTCTTCCCGGCACGAAAGCAGCTTGACTATAATCTACTAGCTTGTCCACAACCCCCTGCATTCTTCTAGTGATGACTTTGGATATAATCTTGTATAGAACTGTGCAACAGGAAATAGGCATGAATTCTCTCACTGTTAATGGATTTTTAACTTTTGGTATCACTGTTACTGTTGTGTAATTTATAGATTCATACAGTGTTGCGGTGTCAAAGAATTCTATCACGACAATAGTAATTTCATCACCTACAACGTCTCAGGTTTTCTTGAAAAATGGGAGTTAAACCCACCACACCCTGGTGCTTTTTGATCATTTATATCCCTCATGGCATTGTACACTTCCTCTTTAGACACTTGTGCAATCAACTACAGTTGCTGAACTCTGTTTAGTTTATGTCCCTCTTCCAGGATGTCTTCTTATATGGCAAGTAGCATGCTGGTTGTTGAACCTAGTAGACTTTGATAGAAGTTGTTGATCTCTTCCATGACTTCACTCTCAGTTTGAGCTATATGTCCATCCGAAGTAGTCAACCTTCTGATTTGATTTTGAGATGGTCTACTTTTTACACTAGCAAAAAAAATATGAGGTATTAGTGTCACCTAGTTTGAAGTAAGCCTTGCTTCAACTCAAAATTGTTCGCTGCTACTGTTGGAGGTCTGACACTGGACAGTCCGTGATTGTAGACTAGTCCGGCATAATCACACATGCTCTACAGGCCTGGGTACCGCATTCTTGAACTGATTTTTAATCAATGGTCGATTCAGATTAAATCTTTGACCCCCATCATCGTTGACGGTGTCATCAGCAGCTCTACGGGCTGCCTCAACTGCTATCCTTGTAGCTTTTTCTTTGTGTTGTGCTTCTTCTCTTGCAGCTAAATTTACCTCATCTTCATCGTTATTATCCATGTGGTCTTGGGTTGAAGGTTTTCCCAAGAACTTTCCGGTGAGTTCTTTCTCTTTCCTCAACTGTCGCAGACTCATTTCCACCTCTGGATTGTATGGAATCAATTCTTTGAAGAAGATCCAGTTATACACCAGAGACGTTAATCTGTTGCCTGCACACAAAAGAGGAACCCGTGAAAAATCAAAAAGAAAAATAGAATAGAATAAAATAAATTCCTGAATTAGCACCAAAAACTATTTTGAATACTATTGATTGGCGATCCCCGGCAACGATGCCAAAATTTGACGATCGCAAAACACAACACGAAATTGATGCTCGCTAATCAAAGATAGTATAGTGTAATATCGTCTACACGGGTATTGGATTTAAATAATATTCAAGTTATTCCTGATTTAATTGCTATTCAGGAGGATCAACACTTGAGTTAAATGATTATGATCTAAGTTTAACTATTAAATTAACGCAATTGACATCAAGGAATTAGAGATTTGCAGAGTTGGTTTCTTATCAATGTGAGGAATAAGGGTTTGATTGGATAGGTGCAAGAAACTATTTGGGATTTAACTCTAGTTTAATTCACTCTAATGTTCTAAGGATTCTCATGAATTCACTCGATGATTAGTTCAAACGTGTAGTCAAGACCTCCTTGTGATGTATTTAATTGCCAAGAACGTCGAGCAATACTTTATTGTTACGGGTTGATCTCCGAAAAGAATTCCGTTGATCATTCCTTTGTTGAAGAACTATGTATTTGATGATTGATCTCTCTGTTTGTGGATGCCTTCACCAATTGCGGAATGTTCTTCTCCAACTCTGAATGTCCCTGAGAGTTATATAACCCCTCTATTTATAGTTGTAAAGGATGAATAATCCAACTACATATGAACTCTCTTGCTTGATTCTGACTGGCCCATGTCATTTTAGCCACTTGGCGACATGTGGTTGGTTCTTGATTTTTGACTTGGATTGCCACATCATTTAACACGTGGCGTCATCTTTTTTGCTTGCAGTTTGACTAGATATGCCATGTAACTTGACACATGGCATGAGTTTGGGCCTTAAGATGAAATGGACCTTGGGCTTGCAAATAATAAAAATGGACTAATTTAATTTGTAAAGTCCAAATTAATTACTTAACCCAAATAAAATTAAGATTCAATCCAAATTTTGTATGGATTAAACTTAATACATTTTATATGTCTACAGATGCCCCCTACTTCAAAGCTTGTCGAAGTGTAAGCTTGGCGAAATGAATGACGAGACTTGAAGTACCAGTGATAACATTATTTTTTTCCATCATTGTGTAATGATACTTTGTCGAGAGTTGTTAAGTGTTCTTTTTTGAATAGTGACTTGGAGTCATCGACGATTGAAATTTCTTCTTCACATTTTTCATGCGAACATGAGCAAAGTTACAGTGAAGTTCTACTTCATTCAAAATGAACCATCGACCCGTGGCAGCAACATGTGTCTTGTAGCTTTAATCCCCATTTCAAGTGAGAGAATAAATTTGGCAGCTTTCCTTATGTAGTATGAACTTAGTTAAAGAATAACTAAGTTTAGGAGAAAGCTTCGATTTGTTACCTTGAATTCTGATTCCCAAAGATCCGCTTTCCTTTGATGTATATTTACTCAAACAAAACTCTCACACCGTAGTATTATTCTAATTCGAGAGTGGTCCTAGAATCCATCTTTATCATGTAAGACATCCCAATCCTAACCAACTAGGAATTACTCTTGCTTTGAAAGGAAAATACTTGTAAGTCAAGAAAAAATACCACCTCCTTGGAAGGCTATAAATAGAGGTGCTCCTTAAGAACTTTCTCATCAAAGCTTCGACCCTGTCTTTTCCCTTTAGCTTTTCTTTTTTTCCTTGCACTTCTTGGACTTGTTGTAGGGTATCCACCATACAGAGAGTTAAGATTCGCCCGTGCAAGTCTTTCATCATGTTGTCACAATTTTCTTTCTGCACCATATGATTAACTTTAATTTCAAGCAGTAACGTTCTTCCTTTCTATTGCAGCATCAGCCAGCTTTGCGCGCTCGCACAAAAGAAATCGCATCTTATTGTAGGAGTATCCAAGCCATGAGCCGCTTGATCCTACTAAAACTAGACTCACACGAACGTATCACAATTTCATAGCCAACTCCTTCTGCATCGTCTGGAACTAATCATTAAAGTTGATGTATGCATCTACCTACTGATCTCGCAGCTTTGTGCACCTTCAAAGAAAAAGTCGCATCATGGTGTAGGAGCGTCGAAAACACGGGCCACTTAATTTTTTTGACACTAGACACAGAGTGCTGCAACATATCAAAAATTTGAATCCAAATTCGGTATATACTATCTCAGGAATATTTCTAAATCTTCGCTTCAGATTCTGCCGCGCTCAGTTTTTTAGCTTTGCGCTCCTTCACAGAAAGATTCATATCTTTGTGCAAAAATATCGGAATCACGAGCGGTTTGCAGATATAAAAACTAGGCTCCTTGAAATACGACTTCTGTAAAGATCACAATCAGATTGACCCTATATCTTCCCAGATATATTCTAGAATTTAGGCGACGAGTTTCGATATACGAGCTCCTTCAGCTTTGCGTGCTGTCACCGAATTGTTTTTCCTTTTTTTTTTTTACAGGTGAAGAGGTGCGTGAAGACTTCGTATCTATTGAGCTTTGGCGTAGATGACTTCTTGCAACTTAGCGAATAAATTCATGGAGCATCCTCTTCTTATAGTTGGCCGAAGATGTACATGGCATTCCAAGTAACTGTGACGAAGTAGACGGAGCACTCACTTCTTGCAATTTGTCATAGAAGGCTAGATGAAGCATTCCCTCCTTGAGGTTTGGTAAGAAAGAGGCTTGCGGTGACCGTATTCCATCCTTAACGAGGAGGCACATGGCACATATCATCCTTGCAGATTGGCTCGAAGAGGCTTGGAGTTGGAGCGACAATATTCTTCTTTGCAAGCGAGCATATGGCGTGTCTCATTTTTTTTTGGCATGGCAAAATTTATACTACTTGGAGCAGTCCTTTCCAACCTTGATGAGAAAGCACTTGGTGAATCTTCGCAAAATATCCATTCTTTGGCGTAGGCACGATGAAATCACAAGCCGCTTCTTCCTAAAGAATCAGAACTCAAATATCTGCCGCTTCGACTTCATAGCACTTCATGCTCTCATTAAAAAAATTGTATCTCGAACTAGAGGTATCAAAACTGCAATCCGCTTAATTCTACAGAATCATAAATATCACCACAACAACATATTCAAAATTTAGGGGCAAATTCCATCAGGACAAGTCAGAATAAACTTTCGAAGGCGATGCACACGTTTGTCTTTTTGACTTTATAACACTGTATATTGTCACTCTAAAGTACATATCTTAAGCTAGAAATGTCCAAATCATAAGCAGTCTATGCCACTGAAAAGACCACTCAAAGATAAGGAAATCCTCAAAATATCTTGGAAGGATTCTTAACAGATTACCTGCAGCAACTTTCTAAAATTGACCCATATGTCTGCAGATCTCATTATTCAGCTTTGTGCGCACTCGTAGAAAAATTCATATTTCGATCTACGAGTGTCGGAATCGCAAGCCATCTTTGCCATTAGAAATAAAACTACAATTTCTGCAACACTTGAAGTCATGGACGAACTCCTTTCGGATTAACCGCAACAATAGTTTGAAATTGCTCCTAACGTCTGCGGCATTTGCTTTTCAGACTTTCGCACTTTTGCTGAAAAGTTCCTACCCTGAGCTACAAGTCTCTGGATCATAAACGAGTTATATCATTGAAAACTGAACATTCAGAGCTTCAACATATCCAAATTTCATGGTAAAACACTCTCTAGGTAGGCCGGTACAATTTTTCCAAGCTGCTCCACACGTCTGCACAACTAACTTTTCAGCTCTGTGCACCTTTGTCGAAAAATTTATAACTTGAGCTAGAAATCTCCAAATTGTGATCCGTTTATGCCATTAGAAAGTAAACTCATAGAGATGCATCTCATATGAATTTAATGGCAGAACTCATTTTGGACTAGAAACCAAAAAAATCTCAAAATACAACCTAGTTGCAATAAACTTTCAGATTCGTGTGGTTCCGACAGCAAAAATTGTATCTTGAGCTAGGAGCCTCTAAATCATAAACGGATTATGTTATTGGAGATTAGACATCCAAATCTACAACATATAAAATGTTTGGGGCAGAACGCCTTTCGGATAGACCGCAGTAGTTTTCCAAAGTTGATCTCGTCGTCCGTTGGGCTCGCTTTCCAGCTTTATACTCTCTGAGTTGTCTTGAGAATGTTGTTGTTTTGTTTTTTTTTTTCCTTCCTGAAATTGACTTTACTATCTTGCATGTAGTTACTTTGACTATCATGGTTCACAAATCTTATCTCTTCATTTTCTTTTGTAGACTCGCAAAGAAGCTCAATGGGTTGAGAGGTGTCATACAAGATGCAGAGCCACCCCTTCACCAACTGTTACATTTGATTTGTTGATAGTCTTGAAGTTCATCAACGACAGCTCCCATGGTGATTGAAGATTTTTTCAAGAGAGACGACTTCTCATATATGGGACCTTCAACCAACACTTGCACAAGAGAAGCAAACTATCATGTTCGAGGCCTAACAATAAGATATGCGGTCAAGAGATAATCACAACTACTGGATGTGAGAGACATACATCGAGAATGGCATTAAATATAGAGACGTCATACGGACTTGGAAAAGCATTTAAGACGCGTCAGCAACAAAGTCTAGTTTACGATCATATTCATGATTTTGGCTTTTGTATAGAAAAATGTCTAGTTCCTTTTGTCTCTATATTTTTGGATGTATCAACTTTTGTACTATTAAAGCAATAAAACATCTTTTATACTTCAACGCAAATCATCTTCTTTTCTTCATAGATATGCATCCACATTTGGATGAGTTAGTGTGATGATCCCATAAGCCAAACCCTTTTTTTAAACTCATGCAACTGAACTTAGAATGAAAGTCTAAGCTGCCTACGTACCTCGGTGAGGAGGATCAAATCATAACGTAGTTCAGAGTGATGAGTTTTTTTCTAATGTCCTAATTTTTTCGTAGGTCGCCTCTCGCGAGGTTTTCAACCTAGCGGACTTTTTTTTTGATCGTACGCAGTTTAGACTCATGCGGGCCAGGAATGTAGCAACGTGCAGTTTAGGCTCATGCATCAAGGAGCGTCGTGACTTACAGTTTAGGCTCGTATGTCGAGGAGCATCATGACTTGTAGTTTAGGCTCGTACGTCGAGGAGCATCATGACTTGCAGTTTAGGCTCGTACGCCGAGGAGCGTCATGACTTTCATGGGAAGTACTGCTTCAGAAATTTGCCATTGATTGGACCAACTCTGAGACTATCCTTATTAACAATTTTGTATGCGCCACTTGAATAGGCTTCCTTCACAACATATGGCCCATCCCATTTTGAGGTAAACTTGTCGCCTTTGCGTTTGTTGAGGATTATGGTTCGTCGGACAGCTTGGCGAAGCTGAGCATTCTCTTCGGACGTGAGTCCTTCTTGGATTGCGATCCGCAATGATGGAATTTGTTGCTCCAACGGAAGGACTGCTTCTATGCCATACACCAAAGAGTAAGGAGTTGCTTGTGTAGCAGTTCTGAAGGTTGTCCGGTATGCCCACAAAGCTTCACCAATTTTCTCATGCCAGTCTCTCTTGTTCTTTGCAACAATTTTCCTCAAAAGGTTACCAAGCTTCTTGTTAAAAGCTTCAGCAAGTCCATTGGCGGGTGCATTATACATTGAACGACTTATGTTGCTTAAAACCAAATTTCTCGCATAGACTCCTCACGAGCTTGTTGTCAAATGGCATTCCATTATCCGTGATTATGTATCTTGCTATGCTGTACCTAATAATTATGTTTGACTTGATAAAATCGGCAACAATTTCCTTTTTTACTTCCTTGAGTGGAACAGCTTCAGCCCATCTAGAGAAGTGATCTGTGGCAGCCAATATGTACATCTGTCCTTTTGATGACTTTGGAAGCGGTCCAACAACGTCAAGTCCCCATGCATCAAAAGGCCATGAAGCAACAGTTGGATAAAGAGGATCAGGAGGTTGGTGGATATAGTTGGCTTGGAATTGACACACTTGACATCTTTTGGCATGTTCCATGCAATCCTTCACCATTATCGGCCAATAGTAGCCCATCATCTTGATGCGAAAATGGAGATTAGGACCAGATTGGTATGCTCCACATGAGCCAGAATGTGTTTCCTCCATCGCTTGGTGGGCTTCTTCTTTGTCAAGACATCGCAAGAATAGTCCTTCAAGGTACTCTATCACTGGTTGCCTCAAATCCTCTTCTTCAATCACCCCAACAGACGTATGATGACTTTTGTTGATTTGAAGATCAAGAAGTCTAGGAATGACCCATAGATGACACATATGTACCTTTGTTGACTCATTCTCTCCAAGTGCCATCGTCATGGCGAAGTTAGCCAAAGCATCAGCCATGTGATTTTCTTCTCTTGGGACGTGGTTTAAGAACACTTGGTCGAATCTTTCGAGTAAACAAGAAGCATATTGGTGGTATGGCAAAAGATCTTCCTTCTTTACATCGTAATCCCTAAAATTTGGTTGATGATCAACTTAGAGTCGTTGTATATCTCTAACTGTAGAATCTTCATGGCTAATGCCATTTCTAGACCGATGATTAAAGCTTGGTACTCTAAAGCATTGTTGGAGCATGTTTCACATAAAACAAAGGAGAATGGAAAGATTTATCTATCTGGAGAGACCAACACAACACCTGCCCCCGCACCATTCCAACGTGCGGATCTATCAAAGAACATTGTCCATGGTGGAAATTCTTCAACGAACAAAACGTCTTCAACTGGAAACTCATCAAAAAGCTCCCATTCCGCCGGAAGAGGGTGATCAGCTAGAAAATTGGTGAGTGCTTGTCATTTCACAACCTTTTCAGGTGTGTATGTGATCTCATATTGGTTAAACAATATGGTCCATCTTGCTAGGCGTCCATAAAGAACAAGTCGAGTCATCACGAACTTCACAGGATCTGCTCGAGAGATGAGTTTGATGGTGTATGCTTCAAAATAATGCCTTAGTTTCTTTATTGCATAAAGTAACGATAATCATATTTTCTCAACAGGCGTGTAGTTCAACTCAGCTCCTATCAGAGTTCGACTGAGGTAGTACAAGGCTTGTTCCTTTCCTTCATCATTCTCTTGAGCAAGTAGTGCCCCAAGTGAGCGTTCTTGTGCCGCAATGTAGAGTATCAATAGCTTCCCAAGCATTGGTTCCCCTAGCACAGGTGGATTCAACAAGTATCTTTTGATGTTTTCAAAAGCATTTTGACATGACTAATCCCAATGAAAAAGGATATCCTTCCTCAGTAGATGATTGAAGGGTTGACATCGTCCGGCCAGATTAGAGATGAACCTCCGGATGAATGCTAAGTTTCCCTGTAGACTAAGAAGCTCCCTCAAGTTCTTTGGCTCGGGAATTTTCTTAATGGCGTCAATCTTTGCGGGATCAACTTCAATTCCACGATGATGCACAATGAAGCCAAGAAACTTTCCTGAGGTAACTCCAAATGCACACTTGAGTGGATTCATCTTTAGGTCGAATTTTCTTAACCTTCCAAAAACAATTCGAAGGTCTTCAAGGTAGTAATGCCTACTCTTAGTCTTCACCACCAAGTCATCGATGTAGCATTCAACCTTCTGATGAAGCATGTCATCAAAGATGTTTTGCATCGCACGTTGGTAGGTGGCATCAGCATTCTTCAGACCAAAGGGCATCACTTTGTATCGGTATATCCCTTTTGGAGTTCGGAAAGCAGTACACTCTTCATCTTTTGGAGACATTCTGATTTGATTGTATCCGGAGAACCCATCCATGAATAACATAGCTTCATGCCTTGTTGTAGCTTCAACCATGAGTTCAATAATTGGTAGCGGAAAGTCATCTTTCGGACATGCCTTGTTTAGGTCTCGAAAGTCAACATAAACACGTATTTGACCACTATTCTTCTTGACAGGTACAATATTCGATATCCATGATGGGTAATTCACCTATCGAATAAATCCCACCCCGATGAGCTTGTTGACTTCGACTTCAATTTGTGGTACTAGCTCGAGTCGAAACATGCATTATGACTGTTTCACAGGGCGTGCTCCACTTTTGATCCCTAAATGATGAACGGCTACCTTAGGACTAAGACCAAACATTTCTTTATACGATCAAGCGAAGACATCTTTGTTCTCTGTCAATAACTTGGAGTATTTCTCCTCCTCCTGAGGCGTAAGAAGCGCACTAATGAAGGTGGGACGTGGATCTTCCGGAGTGCCTAAATTGAGTTCCTTAAGCTCATCCATAATTGATTGACCGCCATCTTCTAGTTGATGGGGAGCCTCGTGGACTTCATCATCAACGTCAAGGCATGGGCTATCTTCCACAGTTATGTGATAGGATGTTTCCACAAAGTTTGACTTTTCTCTTCGACTTCCTTGGATGGTCGGCCTAGCTTCTTTCTTTTTATCTTTCTCTGCTTCTTTACGAGGCTGGAAAGTGTAAACAATAGTTCTCCTTTGCACTTTCAGTGGACCATCTATGGATATTGACAAAATAGACTTCCTCTTCATACGTGATGGGAAAGCACTACATATTTCTTTGTCAACAACAACTTCAAAATGATCCCGCTCCTTATGGACTTGCTCCTTATGTTTTGACAATATGTTTCTAGATGGTGACTTCTTTGTGGTTCCCAGGCAACAAAAGACAGAGGTCTTTAAGGTAGTGGAAACTTCTTTTAGATGTTTGGAAGATACACGTTCACCTTTGTGACTTAGCCTTTCAAACACCGAGACCGGAGGGGTTGAGCCTCCAATGCTATCAAACACTGAAGCCCGTTGTTTTATTTTTTTGCCCTTAACTTCCTTCATCTCTTATACCTAGGTGTGTTGTGATGAAGCTATCTCTTTGCTTCTCTTAGATGAAATTTGAAGAGGCTCTACCAAACTGAATCTCAACCTAAACTTTGGAGTGGTGACGTAGTGCCCTTGCTTTCTCAACTTCATTTGGGACTCATTGAGCCCATGTATTTTTTCACCAGTGACTTCGTCTTCGAGTTCTCCTAGTCTTGATGGATTGGAGAAGTTATAACTAAACTTTTCAAGAAGTATGAAGGACTTAGGATCATAGTGCCCTTTTATTTTATCAACTTGGAGATTGCCTTTAGTAGACTCACAACTCACATATGAGATTTGTGCAACTAGGATAGTCATATGCTCCTTCAAATGTTGGATATCTTTGTGACTCATTTGCTTCTTTAGAGTACATTCATGTATCAAAGGTTGCCATGATAGCTTAATGGAGACTTCTTCAGTTCTCTTCTTAGGCAGCTTGGTGGTAGTCCATTGAGCCTCATTTTTTTCTTCTGACTTGACACTCGGTTAACAAGAATCTAGGTAGAATTTTGCATCTGCAAAGTATGACTCCGTCTTAGTGAAAGGATTGATGTCTACATCAATTTTGACTATCTCTCCATCCCTTATATACTTCAGACATTGATGCAAAGTAGATGATACCACTCTATTCTCATGAATTCAAGGACGTCCGAGCAGTAGGTTGTATGATGTTTTAGCATCTATGACGTGAATCAGGGTGTTTGACTTGATCTCACTAATGGATAAGTCCACGCGGATCATACCTATGGCTCGTTGTCCTCCTTGGTTGAAACCTTGGATTGTTAGGTTACTTTTGGATAGCTCATCGATAGAGATCCCAAGCTTTTTTAGCACCATATTTGGCATGATGTTGACAGCTGAACCATCATCAACAAGTATGTGATTGAGATGTTGTTCCCGAATGGCCCCTACAACGAACAAAGGTCTGTTATGTGGCCTAGACCCAAGGAGCAACTCGTCCATTATCATGATGTTCTTGTGTTTTCATTGGAGTGAGCTCATCGTTGCTTTCCTTTGTTTCGTCAATACTAGAAACTACATGAGTTGCACCAACATAACCTCCATGAAGGAATTTTCCAGGAAAGAATTCATGCAATGTGATGGGCTTTCGAAACTTCGGTGATACGACACCGTTAATCTTCTTGCTAATAGAAGATTTGATAATTCTTGGTGGTTGTAGCTTATCCACATCGCTTATTTTTCCTCCTGGCTTAGGAAGTGGTAGCCTCAAAATATCTTGATGTCTCGTTTCTTATGAGTGACTAGAGTCCAACCCTCATCATCTTTGTCTTTGGACAGAGTGTCCAGCTCTAGTGAACCTTCAAGAGTTTTCCCTGGAAGATCAACTTCAACGGGCTCGAAATTTCCAAATTTTAAGAAGACGTTGCTTGATGCATTCTGCAACCTTGAACATTTATTTTCCTCGAGCGCGATACTTGTATGATTTGCTTCTGATGTTTCATCCATGTCTAAGATGATTTTTTCTTCACTTACAAGAGCCATGATTTTCTCCTTTAGGACGGAGCATTTCTCTGTAGGGTGGCTAATGACGCGATGAAACTTGCAGTATTTCGGATCGCCAAATTTACCAATTTCCTCAGGCCTTTTTGATTCAAGGAGATCAATGACTTTCTTGGTCAGCAATTCATCGAGGATCGTGGGTATGTCTGAATCTTGAAACAGATAAACCTTCGCCTCTAATTCCTTCAAGGTTGGACGACATTTATCCTCTTTGGGATATTGACTCGGGGTCTCATCCTCTTTGACCTTTTGCTTAGTCGTGACTTTCAGAGAAGTTGCTTTCAGAAGTTGCTTTCACCGCCATAGATTCTTTGGTTTGGTTATTTGATGCAACATTTTTCTTGAACTCCTTCTGATCAACGAATGGAGATGCCTTTCCATGGTTTGTGATGCTTAAATCCATGTCGTGAGCTCGCGTTGTAAGTTCTTCAAAAGTTTGCGGTTTGATCCCTTGTAGGATGTACAAAATGCCCAGTGCATTCCCTGAATGCACATCTCCGCAGCAGATATTTCTGAAAGGTGATCCTTGCAGTCCAAACTTAATGCCCTCCAATGATTGATGTAATCCACCATGGGCTCGTCCTTCCTTTGCTTGGTGCCTGTCAACTCTATCATGCTTACAGTTCTTCGGGTACTATAAAAATGATTGAGGAATTCCATCTCAAGTTGCTCCTAACTAGCAATGGACTCGGGCTCAAAGTCAATATACCAGTCAAATGCGTTCCCTTTAACTGCTTTACCAAAAGGTCACCATGCGTTCTAGCATTGCTACAAGTCTCGACAAAGTGGGTAATATATTGCCTTGGGTTTCCTTTGCCACCAAATTGATGCAGCTTTGGTGGTTGATAATTGGTTGGCATAGTTAGATAATCAATCCTCTTAGTATAAGGCTTAGAGTACTTTATGATGGTCTGTCGTATTGAGCTCTGATGGTGTTTGTTATCATGTCTTGCAATTGTTGGACAGATAACGCTGCAACCGAAGTGGATTGTTGTTCCCTCTGAATGCTGAACTTGGCAATCAATTCCTCAACAACCAGTTTTTGCAAGGTGAAGACAGGTGAACGAGGAGGGACGTGGCTTGACTCTCCAGGTGCATAGGCCTCAAGTTTGTTCATGAGTTGAGCGATTTGAAGGTCTTTGTCTTCAACAAATTTCTTCAAGACTTCTATAGTCTGTTCCATCATGGCAAACTTTTCGTTCACATTAGTTACATCAGTCATCAAGGCGTTGACTTTCGTTGAAATTGGAGAATCCACTAATTCCTCAAATCCACCAATGTTTGGGGCTGTTTGAGAAAGTTAGTCAAATAGCGAGAATGAGGTATTGCCCTCAGAGATTGCGGTTGCGGGCGTCATATGAGATCTGCTCTTCTTTTCCATCTCCAAGGAGGCGAAGTATTCAGATCCATCCAAGCCACTAGCATGACTGAGCTCAGCGAATGCGGCAGCAGTAGTATCTTTGCATGAAACATCACACTTGCGGAAGGACATTGTAGCAGTAGATCTGAAGTTCGAAGTTTTCAACTTGCAAGAAGGAGAGATGAAGGACAGAAATGGTCCCACTAGGTGTGCCAAAATTTATTCGCAACAAATTTTCGTAGTCCGAAAAATAAAATGCAACAAAAATAATATGAAGAAAAAGAGATTTTATTGATAAATATTTGTGAATACAATTCTATGTATCCCTTGATTCTCCTCTTTAAAATTCTCTGTGATTCAAGGACTTGAGAAGCGTCCTTCTCGAATGTAGGACGATGCATACCTCCTTGTAATGTATTTAATCGCCAACAACGTCGAGCAATACTTTGTTATTACGGGTTGATCTCCGGGAAGAACTCTGTTGATCACTCCTTTGTTGAAGAACTATATACTTGATGATTGATCTTTCTGTTTGTGGATGCCTTCACCAATTGCGAAATGTTCTTCTCCAACTCTGAATGCCCCTGAGAGTTATGTAACTCCTCTATTTATAGTTGTAGAGGATGGACAATCCAGCTACATATGAACTCTCTTGCTTGATTCTGATGGATTGCCACATCATTTAACACGTGGCATTATCTTTTTGGCTTGCAGTTTGACTAGATATGCCATGTCACTTGACACATGGCATGAGTCTGGGCCTTAATATGAAATGGACCTTGGGCTTGCAAATAATAAAAATGGACTAATTTAATTTGTAAAGTCCAAATTAATTACTTAACCCAAATAAAATTAAGATTCAATCCAAATTTTGTATGGATTAAACTTAATAAATTTTATATGTCTACAGGAAGTCATCACAAATATAATTAAAGAATAAGAAAGTATCAATCTAACTTTACAATCCGAACTCTCGTATTGAATTGATGGAAAGATGACGGAATCCCATGTCTTGTAGCCTCCAATGCTCTCCCAAAACTTCCAAGGTCAAAAGTCCCTTCAAAAACGTCTTTTTGGTGTATTTTATATCCTGTAGGAGTGGGCCTAGGCGAAATTATCTTTTCCAAGCCAAAACAGGACAACTACTTTGAGAAAACTACATAGGCGCGCCGCCCCATACGGGGTGCTAGTGGAGAAATTCATAGAGCATGTTCTGACGGGCAGCAGCAGAATGCGGCGCGGCAGTGAAGGTTTTCTATAGTGTTTAGTTTGTTTTGCGTTTTGACATCCAGATTTGGCTCCCGACCCCTGAACGCGACCCCGGTTTAATCTCTTGGGCTTTTACTCAGACTCCATAGCTCCAACTTGTTCAATTTAGCTCCCAAATGTCTTTTTAACTCGAAATCACTTACTGCAAGGTGTAAAACACATAATAAGTGCAATACACTAATATTTACGCTCAAACACAAGATAAAATACAGTAATTAGAGTGCAAACTAGGACTAAAATACGTTATTCTAGCCTATAATCAGAATACAAATTTGATTAAATTATTACATAGTCAATTAAACTTAGCACGATTTATCAGTTAAACAATCAAATCCAGTTCATGCCCATATAGGCATTTTTACTAGGCAAAGATGCATCTCGTCACCACACCTGTGTATAGGGGTAGAAAAACGGTTAAAAAAAAATAGTTAACCACCCATATTATCCACTAAAAAATGGGTTGGATAATGAACTATTTAAAAACGGGTCAAATATGGATAAGAACCATATTATCCATTTAGAAAATGGATAACCAATGGATACCTAATGGGTTTAACTTTTACATTTATAAAGCCTCAAATTCGAGGCTCCTCAAGTTTGGGAGACTAGGAATTCTTCCAAAAGTGATCATATTCATGAAGTCATGGATAACATGGTTACCCATAGTATCCGCCGGTTAATACCTTTTTATCCGTATAACATATGGGTAGGGTCGAATAATTTATCCATTTTTTCATTACCCGTTTTCGACCCGACCCGCCCGTTTGCCGCCCCTACCTATGTATATAGGACCATTTGCGTGAAGCCCATCTGTTGTTGACGCGCCAAAGAAAAATTAGCACTCGTAATTATTTAAAAAAATAAACACACTACCCATTTCAATTTATGTGAACTTATTTCTATTATTAGGTGAACCAAACCGTTTTTATTTGTTCACTTTAAAATAAAATAAAAACTAATTTTACGGTACGCGCTTTGCACGTGTACCCTATATCAATAAATATAAAACCGTAAATAATCACATAAATATTGTCTAATTATTCATGACATGACATGATATGTTATTATTAAGTGATATTTTGAAGGTATTTCTAGGTATGATATTGAGTTAAAAAGTATAATAATTGTGGATATTAACTATTGAGATAATTGATATTTAATTATATATAATATTTATTAGAATGTGTATTTTCATTTTCGTGTACATAGAAGGAGTGTTTAATTAAAGGGAAATGGACATACTACTTTATACGCAGAGAATAAAGTATAGTTTTACCCAAAAGTCTTTCTCTATTTTTATTTTTTTTATTTTTTCTAAGAATTTAACTATATATCATAATTGATTTTAATTTCATGAGTGTTTGTAAATCTATAATTAAGAATAAAAGAAAATCGAAGAAATACCAACCAACATTATCGACTTTAGTTATAGTTTCCTACTTAGTCTTTCTTTGTTTTTCTTTTTTTATTTTTACTAAGATAATTAAGTTATGTACAATTAAATAATTATATATCACGATCCCAAATTCACTAGCCGTGATGGCACCTAACTCAACCCGCTAGGTAAGCCAACTAGTAACTATCCAATTTCAATAATATTAACAAGACAAATAAACAATAGTAATTTACTGAATTTTATACGTTTCCCAAGGACCGGTAGTACAAATCATGAGCTTCTAAGAATAGAGTTTACAAATCTGAAATGAAATAATTACATAGTCTGTTTGAATAGTACATAAACAGAGTTTTATAGATCTAAAGCTACCACGAACAAGGGGCAGCTACAACCGGGACGCAGGTACATCTTCAATCCAGCTCCCATCGAACACAGCAACAACAACATCTAACATCTTCACGCAAGGTGCAGAAGTATAGTATGAGTACAACCTACCCCATGTACTCAGCAAATAACAAACCTAACCTTAGGTTAAAAGTAGTGACGAGCTAACACAAGGTCGGGTATAATGCTAATATTCCACAACAGTTCATAACAACATAATACAGGCAATAAGAGATGTATCTCAGAAGTAAAATACTCAGCTCGTTCACAGTTCCAGAAAATAGTCATGCTTTTCAAGTATCTTAGTAAAAACCCAAATCTTTTACCGAAAATGCCAAAAATACGAGTAAGTTTGAAAATTATAATTTTTTCAAATATCCTTTCCACAATAAATAAGATGTTTAATTTTCTTTCCAGATAGCAAGTGTGAAATACCTCTCTATGCCCACATATCAATGTGTGTAAAAAAGTCATGAATGATGTGATACCGTATAACATGAGGAAAAAAATGCATCTTTATGCCTGTATGTCATGTGTGCATGCCAATGCCATGTATCTCGGAGATGAATCATGTACTCACGCTCTCAGAGTACTCAATCTCACTGTCTCGCATCCTCTCTCACTATTCTCAATGCTCAGCACACTCAATATATCATACGGAGCTACTCATGCCCTCAAACAACTGAGCAAAGTGTAAATGCACAAAACGACCGGTCGGGTCGTTACATTATAGTTCTACGCCATAGAATAATTCAAACATAAAACAAATAGTAACTATGTTTACCTATTCTTAGTGGATTTTTTTGTTTTTGATATGACTTGCCTTTTAAAAAATTGTTATTGTTACAAAATTCAAATAAGGAAAAGATATATCTAATAGTTGGACTTTTATATAGTTCGATAAATATAATAAAACAATCATTTATAAAACAAAAAATTAAAATTTGTGAATTCCTAAAATGATGAATGTTTATGCTAACTTAATAAATGAAGAAATATTCTCAAGATTCAACGATAAATAAAATTTAATAATAAAGTTTTAAATTAATTGTAGCTGCAATTTTATGTAAGACTATTCACATAGGAAAGTTAAAACGTCGATAAACATTAAGTCTTGAAAGTTAGTGCTTTATAATAACTAGATAGGTTGTGCATATATAAATTAGAGTTTTAATTTTTATTAATAAAATATTTTATAAATTATAATGTAAATAAGAATCTTTTTGGTATTTGCTATAAAATCTAACTTTACTTTTTTATAATTTTTTTGTAGTACGTGCATTGAGTATATATTTATAAAGTTCTCATTCTCTTTTATTCTATTGTATAATTTTTTTTTATTGATATTAATAAAATTACTCAATCGAACAAACTATTTTTGTTGTAAACTTTTTATCCTAACGTTAATTAAGATCAAGCGTTAACATCTTTTATTTCATGCAAATTCAATGCTATCATTACTGTTATAGGGAACTACTCGTATATGCTAGAGTACATGAAAAATAATATTTTTTTAAAATAATTATAATATCCAATTCAAACTTTCAAAGCCATTTTCTTGCTTTTGACTTTTTTAAATCAAGGGTTAAAATTTTCCAATTCAATAAAAACTCAAAACTCATTTACGAGGAAGTACTCGTATATTTGTTCTAGAATACAATGAATAATATTTCTAGACAAGGAAATAAAGTTCTTTTTAGTTAATCAAAAGTGTCGAAATTTTTAAAAGAAAAAGTATAAGTGGTAAATTCATACTTCAACTCAACGCCCTAAATACCTTTACTAGCATTTCTAACCCTTTTTAAAGTCCTAGATATTAGGGCTTGTTACATAGTTCAAATAAAGAAAGATTTATAACCAACATTGTAAGATTTTAGAATCCTAAGTATTAGGAAAATAATAAAATTATATTTTTATCTAATGTGAACTCTATTTTTAAAGGGTAAAAAAAACGAACGATATTTCATTAAGGTCCATCGTGCTTTTAATATAGTACTAGTCTTAGGTACACACTTTGCGCGTGAACCTCATCTCAATGACAACACAATTCTAAAAGTCACATACATTACTAAATAATATGTTTGAATTATAAAATTAAAATTAAAGTAAAGTTGTAAGTTCTTGAGCTAGTTCGATAACAGAAGATATATATATATATATATATATATATATATATATATAGAGAGAGAGAGAGAGAGAGAGAGAGAGAGAGAGAGAGATTCTTCTGGGGGGGGGGAGATTAATATGTGGATTAATATACAAAATTTAAATATAATCTAGCATTAGAGTACGTGCATTGCGCTTGAACTTATAATAATAAGTATAAAATTATAAAATTAGATAAATAATTTTAAACAATGTGTTTGAGATAAAAAATAAGTTCATGAATATAATTCTAAAATAAAATATGTTTGACTCAAATAGATCAAAGTAGAAATACCATCTCCTTTATTTTTCAATTGACTTCTTAATACGAAAGTCAAACTGTTTAATTTTCGCCTTAGTATGTCAGTTTGTTGATTTTTTAATTTATAAATTATAGGTATTAAGGAAATAATAGTTAATAAATAAAACTAATATGCATTATACTTTTTCTGTAACAAATTGACATATGTTATTCTAATTGATTTTAAAATTCTAAAAATATTAAAACTTCTAACATAGGATATTAACAAATATTTTATAATTTTATTTGATTTCAAAGTGTGAACATTTTAATACATTACAACAATATTGTTCCTACGAATTGTCATATATTGTAATATTAATCTTTGTAATTGTGATAAAAATTTAATTGTAAAATATTAATATAGAGAAAAAGAAAGGATGATGGCAATATAAATACTTACTTTTTATGAATCTAAAACATTTATTGTGTATTCTATTTTTAGTTTTGAAATTGAACAAACGGAAGTCAAAGCGCGAAGCAAAAATATTCAAAGACTAATCTGTCACGACCCAATTTCTCCTATAGGTCGTGATGGCGCCCAACGTTACCGCTAGGTAAACCAACCGTGAGCTAACCGTGTGATTGTTTCTTTTAACAGTTTAGAAATAGTTGGTTCTTAATTATTGAATAAATAAGATGTAAAAATTTAATAAAATGAGAGATAACTAATTTTAAGAGCAAATGGAATGAAGTAAATAACCAAAAATCATCAAGCGCCTACTAGCATGATCTCCAAGACCAGGTGTCACAAGTGTATGAGCTACTAATAAAATATACAAAAATACTACTCTACTGTTTGAAGTGAAAAAGACAGAAAGTAAAAGCAAAAGAAAGACTTCGGGTGCTGCAGAACGGGCTCGGTAGGAAGGTCACCGCAAAGTCTCGTGGAATCAAGGATGCGCGTCGGGATGATAACCAGATGCACCTGCCCCAGATCCTGCACGATCAGTGCAGAAGTATAGCGTGAGTACATAAACAACATGCACCCAGTAAGTATCTAGTCTAATCTCGAAGAAGTAGTAACGGGGGGTCAACTTCGACACTTACTATGGGCTAATAATAAAATACTGAGATTTATAATTAAGCATGAGCTACATAAATGAAGCTGAAAACTCAATAACAAGAAATAATGGACAATTCTTTCACTAATAATAAATCCCAATTTAATTTCTGTCCTTTAACAATTCAACCACTCGAGCCAATGGAACAATATCAAATATAATTGGGCTCCAAATATCATTACGCACGAATTATGCCAAGGTCATACGGCCCGATCCAATATATATATATATATATATATATATATATATATATATATATGTATATTGTGCACTACCGAGGGTCGAACGACAAGAACCATAGATGCATATATTCTACTGCCGAGGCGTTCGGCCCGCTCCACAAGAAGAGAAATACTTTATAAACAACCGATTCAAAGATTATTAAGATGCTAATATTCAAAGAAGCGCCAATTCTTATTAACGGCCAAGTAACCCGTCCAAAACTCAAGTAAATGAAATTCGACCTTTTACAATTCCTTTATCAAGTTTCAATATGACTTAAGCACTTAAATTAACAAGTAGGGTACAAACATCGCAAGTATAACATGATCTGGGTCCTAAACTACCCGGACATAAGCATAATTAGTAGCTACGTACGGACTCTCGTCTCCTCATGTGTACGTAGCCTCCACAAATAGAAGCACATATTAATTCAATGCACCTATGGGGTTAATTCCCTCTTACAAGGTTAGAAAAGAGACTTACCTCATCTTAAAGCTTACTTTTTGGTCCACAACTGTGCTTTAAACCCTCCACTTGGTGCCAAACGACTCGAAACTAGTCAAATGTTATATAAAATAATCAATACATGCTCAAAAGTTCATATTCTAACTATTAAAGTGATTACCCAATCCCAATTGAAAAATTCCTAAAATTCATCCCCAGGCCCACGTGCCTGGATTCCGAAAATCTTCGAAGAAAGTTGTTACCCATAGCCTCACGAACTTAAATATATAATTTTCACTAAATTCCA
Organism: Nicotiana tomentosiformis; assembly: GCF_000390325.3. Lineage (NCBI taxonomy): Eukaryota > Viridiplantae > Streptophyta > Magnoliopsida > Solanales > Solanaceae > Nicotiana > Nicotiana tomentosiformis. The sequence goes on from NW_027174567.1 coordinate 938,718, forward strand.
TAACTATTTTCGTGGTTAAATCCCATTTTTATCAAAAACCTAGATTTTTCATCTAAGCCCACGATTTTATAAATTTTACATGTTACATCTACCCATAATCTATGTACTTAACTCACATTGTGAAGAAATTACCTTACCTCAAAGTGTTACGTGAAAAACCCTCTCTAAGAGCTCCAAAAATCGCCCAAGGAATGAAATAAATGAGCTCAAAATGCCTAAGTCTCGTCTTAACTGAGGTTCTTCCTTCTGCGATTTTCGCACCTGCAGAGGGTTGGCCGCTTCAGCGGCTCCGTATCTGCGGAAAAGTCATCGCAGATGCGGCCCTTGCCTTCAAATTGATACTTCTTCTTGCTAGAATACCACGATCCTTAACCAAAATTAACCACACAAGAGACCCTAGTATAAAATCACAACACCCTAAGGCCCATAAGCCGCTGACTTCCCTCTTAAGCACCCTGAAGTACCACAACCGAGACACTCACTCTAAAGAAACCTTATGTGAACCTAAAACCGTTTCCTTCACCTTCTTGATACTGAAATGCATAATTCCCAATGATATAAAAAAATGCCACAAGTCTCGACGCCGTCCAATGCAAATATCAGATCCTAGCCATATACCAATCCGAAATTCCCAATTGCTATATATAATTCTTGAATCCATTAGAACCATTCTCAAGGGTCATCCACTCTGCTCAAATCTCAATTACACCGCCCCAAATGGGCCAAACGACTGGTGCCCCATTGGCACGACGACACCCAAAGAAGTAACCCCACCTTAATGCGACCAAGCAAGTTCCTACTCCATGCACACTATATCTTTCACGGCTAACCACTCAATCATTCCATGATCCCCATATACCCATAGAGTGTAGTACAACCCGTATCCAAAAATTCTTTTACTCGAGTCATCCTCAATCTCAACCCCTGCAGTCATAGCTGATTCACCAATATATCTCAAACCGAAACCAATACAACACATAATCGTGCAATCAACTCGTCGATAGCAGACTCCCCCACTTGGCTCAAAGCCATAGATCAAAACACACAATAACTCACACTGCCCATACTCTATTACTGCCATAATACTGCTGTGAGATTCGACTAAATCCTTCATCAGCTCATGCAACACAAACCATCTAATACCTCAAATCGTCTGCAAATCTCACATTCATCCTCGTGATAGTCAGGTCAACTGTTACAACATATCCAAACTCAAATCGCACAAATATACCCCGCTGGTAGAAAAGAAAACCTCCACGCAACATTAAAAAATCACACATCCGTAGATTACCTAGCAGGTTATAACCCACCTGCTTAGCCTCAAATTGACATCTCGTGATACCCTTTCATAGCCACAACTACTAGGCAATCATTTAATCTCCCTGAATCTGACCTCGACAATAAGACATGAGAACCTATTTCGTTCCAGCATTAAGCAACAGAAAGGATCCTTCAATGCACTCATACTCGAGACTGTATGTCACATCAAAACGAAAATCAAGCACCCAATGGACCCTCCATTACATTTCAAGGAAACACTTCTCGTCGCATTCGAACAATTTGAACACATCTCGCAGTCACATCATACTCACCACGTAGTCATCCAATCACAAATTCCACTAATAGGGACACCAACGGACATATAAGTCCCAAAAGCACGTGCTCACTCAATCAAAATCTCCGTGCTCAGGCTACCGTCAAAACCCGGCCTCAAGTCCTCCAGACTTTCCCATCGTCAGCATGCCAAAAATCATATCTCGCACCTCAACCATGGAATCACAAGCCGTCGTTGCACAACTGATACCGAGCGCTCATGTGCGCATACGAATGCGTGGAAGGAATTCAAAGAATTATGCTTCAAGCTGAATCAATGCCGCACGATAAAGAAAGAAAATGAGAAGTATATCCTAAATGTCCTATAGCCTCTCGAAGATAGGTATGGACGTCATCATACCGATCCACAAGACTCTACTAGACACTTGCTCATGACTTGTAGAACCTATGAACCTAGAGCTCTGATACCAACTTGTCACGAATCCAAATCCACTAGCCGTGATGGCACCTAACTCAACCCGCTAGGTAAGCCAACTAGTAACTATCCAATTTCAATGATATTAACAAGACAAATAAACAATAGTAATTTACTGAATTTTATACGTTTCCCAAGGACCGGTAGTACAAATCATGAGCTTCTAAGAATAGAGTTTACAAATCTGAAATGAAATAATTACATAGTCTGTTTGAATAGTACATAAACAGAGTTTTATAGATCTAAAACTACCACGAACAAGGGGCAGCTACAACCGGGACGCAGGTACATCTTTAATCCAGCTCCCATCGAACACAGCAACAACAACATCCAACATCTTCACGCAAGGTGCAGAAGTGTAGTATGAGTACAACCTACCCCATGTACTCAGCAAATAACAAACCTAACCTTAGGTTAAAAGTAGTGACGAGCTAACACAAGGTCGGGTATAATACTAATATTCCACAACAGTTCATAACAACATAATACAGGCAATAAGAGATGTATCTCAGAAGTAAAATACTCAGCTCGTTCACAGTTCCAGAAAATAGTCATGCTTTTCAAATATCTTAGTAAAAACCCAAATCTTTTACCGAAAATGCCAAAAATACGAGTAAGTTTGAAAATTATAATTTTTTCAAATATCCTTTCCACAATAAATAAGATGTTTAATTTTCTTTCCAGATAGCAAGTGTGAAATACCTCTCTATGCCCACATATCAATGTGTGTAAAAAAGTCATGAATGATGTGATACCGTACAACATGAGAAAAAAAATGCATCTTTATGCCTGTATGTCATGTGTGCATGCCAATGCCATGTATCTCGGAGATGAATCATGTACTCACGCTCTCAGAGTACTCAATCTCACTGTCTCGCATCCTCTCTCACTATCCTCAATGCTCAGCACACTCAATCACTCATCGTTATACAATATCCGCTGCGGCGTGCAGCCCGATCCACATATATATAGTCGACTGCGCTCACTGGGGGTGTGCAGACTCCGGAGGGGCTCCTTCATCCCAAGCGCTATATCGCTGCAGCGTGCATCCCGATCCCCAAAAAATATAATTAATATAATATGCTGCGGCGTGCAACCAGATCCCAAAATGTCACTCTCACTCAGGCCCTCGGCCTCACTCATTCATCAATCTCTCCAGTCTCACTCACGGGCTCACAATGTCATGAAACTACCCCGACAACAATGATATGATGTATCAATAAATAATATCTGAGACTAAATTATGGTATGAATGCATAGATATGACTGAGTACGAAATATCAATGAAATCAGTGAGATGACAGTAAGAAATGACCACTAGGGGTCCAAACAGTATCAACATAATGCCTAAACATGATATCTAGCATGATTGGCAGCTTAACTACTTTATCACATGGTGAAAACACGGATATCAATAAAGTAGGACCACTAAATAGTGTCATAGAAGCAGCAGAGTCCCATTTCATATGGTGCACTCCACACGTCCATCACCTAGCATGTGTGTCACCTCAATACCAATCACATAACACGTATTGCGGGGTTTCATACCCTCAGCACTAAGTTTAGAAGAGTTACTTACCTCGAACGAGCCAATACCAATGCCGAGCAAGCCAAACGATGCTCCAAAGATGCCATCACGCGCGTAGCGACCTCCGGATTGCTCGAAACTAGCCAAAAGCAACTCAAATACATCAAATAAAGCCCAAGGAAACAATTCCAAATGATAAAGATCGAATCCTTAATCAAAATCCAAAACCGGCCAAAAATCACATCCGGACCCACGCCTCGAAACCCGATAAAACTCATAAAATCCGACAACCCATTCAATTACGAGTCTAACCATACTAGTTTCACTCAATTCCGACTCCAAATTGGTGTTCAAAACTCAAAAATTCATATTATGAAACTTTAGGCCAAAACCCCCAATTTCCTCTTTAAAATTCATCAACCAAAAGCTAAAGTTGAAGATAGATTCATGGAATATAACCAAAACCGAGTAGAGAACACTTACCCCAATTCATATGGTGAAAATGTAAAAATGCCTGAAACCCTCGAAATAGAGTACATTATAATCTGCCCAGGCCTCCTCTTTCGCGAACGCGGGAAATCCATCGCGTTCGCGATGAATAAAACTCACACTGCCACAAAAGACTCTACGCGTTCACGACACACCCCACGCGAACGTGATGAACACTGCTGCCAAAGCTTTGCAAACGCGACTAACCTTACGCGATCGCATAGAAGAACGCTCAAATTCCCAGCTGTCAACCTCAACATTACGCGGATGCGAACGCGATCCTCCATACGCGAACGCGAAGAGGACTTGCCCCAACTCTACACGAACGTGGGACATACTTCGCGATCGCGAAGAATAATTTGATGCTGCCATTAAAATACACTACGCGTTTGCGACACTTGCCATGCAAACGCGATGAAGGACTGAGACACCAGAAACCAGCAGGACACAATAGTGTAAACATGAAGGAAAACGATATGAAATCAATCCAAAATACGCCTGAGCCCCTCGGGACCACGTCCAAACATACCAACAAGTACCCTAACATAACACGGACCTACTCGATGTCTCAAAACACACATAACAACATCGAAATGACGAATCACACGTCAATTCGAAATCAATGAACTTTGAAACTTCAAGCTTCCACAACCGATACCTTAACCTATCAATTCACGTCCGATTGACCTCAAATTTTGCACACAAGTCACATTTGACATTACGGACCTGTTCCAACTTCCGGAATCGAAATCCGACCCTGATATCAAAAAGTCCACACCCGGTCAAACTTTCCAAAATTCCAACTTTTCGTCATTTTAAGCCCAATTCTACTACGGACCTCCAAATCACAATTCGGACACGGTCCTAGTCCAAAATCACCCAACGGATCTAACAGAACCATCAAAAATTCAATCCGAGGTCAGCTACTAAAAAGTCAAACTTGGTCAACTCTTTCAAATTTAAAGCTTCTAACTAAGAATCATTCTTCCAAATCAAATTCCAAATAGCCTAAAAACCAAAACCGACGATTCACATAAGTCATAATACATCATACGGAGCTACTCATGTCCTCAAACAACCGAGCGAAGTATAAATACCTAAAACGACTGGTCGGGTCATTACATCCTCCCCCACTTAAACATACGTTCGTCCTCGAACGTGCCAAGAGTTGTTCCAAAAGCTATCAAATCGCCGTGTAACCTTACCATGCACATATGTACCCGAGGATGATCTCACATCACCATATCCCATATAGGCCCGACAACACAACATAAATGTAGTTTCTTAATTCAACCTAGCCCATAAACCTTATAATCCAATTTCCAACATCCGCAATTTCTATAAGATCAGAATCTCGCATCTACACACTATATAAGTCTGGACAAGCTGTATCAAGCCTTCACCATAACCCAATATGTAATCACATGATGTACCACATAACTCAAATACTCATAGTGATAATTTCATATCACAGTATCTGCTCAAAACAATCCAATATCGGTAATAGACCTCATATCAAACAAAGCCTCATTCTAGAACCTCCGTACACTGCCGATGATGAAAGAAACATGCAAAATTCATAATCATTCATCAAATCAAAAGGTCATGGAGCTCCCTCTCCTTCTACAAAAACTATAACCAATTTTAAAGTCGACTTCCGATATTATCCTTCTAAATATACCACAATCAAATCCGATAGCATCCATTCTAGGTCCAATGACCTCATATCATACAACACGACCACTCTAGTGACATGACACATCAATACAATCTAAAGCCGCAGCCCGTGCAATCCGTGGACCAACTAGCAACATTCTAAATGTACTCAATCATGGAAAATGACTCAAACGAGTGAACCGTCCTGCAAGCTCAACAAGTACCACCACAACGAAATGCTTAAACTCATCACATACCGTAGAACCATAACACACGAATCTAACATAAAGGATCATATTTCCACATAACTCTGCTGCAATGCGCGACCCTATCTAAATACTGACCCATATGAAATACCTCAAGCCACCCTGCTAAAAATCAATAACCATGCACAATTCAACATCAAGTACTCAAAGTGCATTACCATAACCACGGAGAAGCAAATAACACCATGCCATACAAAACCCGAAAGAACATAACCAATACGCCATCAACCAAGCAATACCCAATACTCTTCTCGCTCAAATTCCGCTATAAGGCCACAATAGAAACGCACAATGTGTGCATACAACAAACAAATCACAACCCTTCATAGCATAGCAGAGTAACTCACAAAACCTATCAGAACACGAATAAGCTCAACACCAACTGAATGGTACATCCCTCAACAATAGCAGTATGGAGCAAACCAATCCGGCTCAGTATAGAATACACATCCTAATTGGGCATACCAATGGACCCCAAAATCAACTCCGGGCACCCACAATTAGATAAATAAACCTTTGAAAGCCCACAATGACTGAATCATAACACATACTATCATCTGGCTAGCTTTGGCCATGACTTCACAGTCCAAAACTATGAAACAATCCGCTCATGAGAACTCCCAGTCTCCAAATCCATAGAACACACGAATAACCATAGCTTATCCCAACTCCACCGCCAGAATGTCTAACACATCTCTCATACACGATCATCCTACAAGGAATACTTCTAAAATTCTTCCGTTCCATATAGAAAATTTTGAATATCAGTAGTTGATCAACCAGGATGGTGCCGCAGTACCAGTGAAGTATCCGTACATCAAAACACATTGCCCCTTCTGAAATGTATACTCTCATCAAGCCATACCAAATAGTAATGTTATTTACCTAGTCACCTGAAACCGTCCATGCTGCTTACGAATATTATGACATTCCCTTCCAAAATAGAACTGTGGTCTCTCTCACGTAAATCTCAATCCCACACAACACACCGCATATACTATGCCATCCTAAGAAAAGTACGAGAACTTCATAGTCCACTCCGAGTCACAACCAGAATACATACCCGTTCAGTCAAAAACCTTCCATTTGATCTCACCCCAGGAGAAAATCACTATACACCGCATGTTCCTCACGCCACTAGGAAATATACCCCTCGAACCTTGGTAAAAGACATTGAAAACTCTTCGAACCCATTTGCACATAACCAAGCTATCAGAACTGAATCTCTCTGTCATGACCCAAAATTCCGACCTTCGGACCGTGATGGTGCCTAACATTTCACTTGCTAGGCAAGCCAACATTAGAATAATATTATCTATTTTTAAAATAATTTTTAAATTTATTAATAATCAAAGAATAAATGCGGAAGTAAGGTCTGAAATGTAGTGAATAATCCATAAAAACAACGATGTCTAAATACCTTCCCAGAATTGGTGTCACAAGTGCACGAGCTTCTAGAATAATACAAATAAAGGTCTGAATAAAATAAAGCTATTTGGAAATAAACACACAGCTAAAGTAAAATAGACGGGGACTTCAAAATTGCGGACGCCATGCAGTTATACCTCAAGTCTCCTTTGGTAGCTGAAATCCGAGCAAGTCTATAGTACGCCGATGGGACCAACTCCGAAATATGCACAAGAAGTGCAGAGTGTAGTATTAGTACAACCGACCCCATGTATCTGGTAAGTGCTGAGCCTAACCTCGACGAAGTAGTGACGAGGCTAAGGCGGGTCACTTACATTAACTTGTATGCAATATTAGTAACAACAACAAATAATAGAAATAAACCAGGTAACTCATTTATAATAATTGAAGCCAATTCATCAGTCGTAACCAATTATCATTTCCATCAAATCTGTTGCAGCGTGCAACCCGCTCTCACAACATATTCAAATTCAATTATGTTGCAGCGTGCAACCCGCTTTCCCATTATATTCCTCTTAATCAAGTCTGTCATATATTTATTTCAATCAAGTATATATAGACTTTTTAATAAGCCTGTTGCGACGTGCAATCCGATCCCCCAATATTGACTTTTAATAAGTCTGTTGCCGATCCCCCAATATTGACTTTTAATAAGTCTGTTGCGGCGTGCAACCCGATCCTCCAATATGGACTATTTAACAAGTCTATTGTGGCGTGCAACCCGATCCTCCAATATATCCATTTCAATCAATTTTTTATAGAAGAAATTTCCCCAATAAATGCGATAATTAATATAAAATTATAAGACAACAAGCATACAATAATTATGATTTAATTACGAAATAAAAATTAACAAATAGAAAATTATTATGGAAATCGGGGAGAAAATAGGCAGTTTAATATTTAATATGCTAAATGTCAAATAACAATTAAAACACATAATTCATATAGCATGTAACAATTAATGCAGGAATTAAAGAATTAATATTTGACAAAGAATAGGAGAGAAATAATTATTATTATTATAATTAATTTATGATTTAAAATAATTTATGATTTTTCAAGTAAGCAGGCAAACAATTAATTTCACGACGTATACACACTCGTCACCTCGCCTATACATCGCTCACATGCATTTCACATAACAAATAATTTAAGGGTTCTATTCCCTCAAGTCAAGGTTAACCACGACACTTACCTCGCTTTGCAAATTCCAATCAATTACTCAACCACGTCTTTTCCTTTTAAATTTATCTCCTAAAGCTTCAAATTTATTCACAAACAATTCGATATATTCAATACTAATCATAGGAATTAATTCCATATGATTTTACTAATTTTCAGGATAAAAATTCAAAATCTATTAAAATATTCGACAGTAGGACCCATGTCTCAAATCCCGAAAAAACTTACGAAATCCGAACACCCGTTCCGATACGAGTTCAACCATACAAAAATTGTCCAATTCCGATATCAAATGGACCTTCAAATCTTAACTTTTCGGTTTTGAAAGATTTTATAAAAATTCCAATTTCTTCCATCTAAATCCGAAATAAAGATGAATATAGACATGGATTTGTGAAATATAATCACTTTTGGTTAAAGAACACTTACCCAATTCAAAGTCGTGAAAATCCTCCTTGAAATCGCCCAAATCCGAGACTTGAAACTCAAAAATGAGTAAAAATGGCGACTTCCGAATTTATGGGCTCTGCCCAGTCATTTTCACATCTGCGGATAAAAGTTCCACATTTGCGGACCCGTATTTGTGAGACAAAGCTCGCATTTGCGATGCCAGGCTGCCAGGTGAAGTTCTGCATCTGCGGACACTCATGTCGCACCTGCGACATTCGCTTCTGCGCAAAATGGCCGCACCTGCGAAGACCCGAGGCCAGCCCAGTCCCGCATCTGCGTGATTTGGTGCGCATCTGCGGACACGCTTCTGCGAGAAGCTGTCCGCTTCTGCGATCGAAGCCTGGACATGCCTGGGCGCATCTGCGATGGAAGGCTCGCTTCTGCAAGCTCACACCTGCGGGCAAAAATCCGCATGTGCGATTACAATAAAAGGAAAAATTTAGATTTTGCTTAAGTCCAATTCTTGATCCGATTTCAATCCATATCACTCTCGGGGTACTCGACACCCCGTACGAATATACCAACAAGTCCAATAACATAATACGGACTTACTCGGGGTCTCGTATCACGTCAAACAACGCTGAAATTATAATTCACACCCCGATTCAAACTTTGAGTTTTAAACTTTTCGAGTTGCAAATCTTGTGCCAAAATATATTAAATGAATCCGGAATAACTTCAAATTTGGCACACAAATCATAAATAACGTAACGGAGCTGTTCAAATTTCCAGAATCGGATTCCGGCGTCAAACTTAAAAATCTTTAGCCTTTAAATTGCTAGTTCCGTTAAATGGTCATAACTTGAGTTAGGAACCTCCAAATTAAATTCCGGGTATACGTCCAAGTCCCAAATCATGATACGGAGCTACCGAAACTGTCAAAATACTGATCCGGGTCCGTTTGCTAAAACTGTTGACCAAAGTCAACTCAGTTGAGTTTTAAAGCTCTATTTCATATTTTAATCCATTTTCACATGAAAACTTTCCGAAAAATTTTACGGACTGCGCACACAAGTCGAGGAATGATAAAATGGTACTTTTCGAGGTCTTAGAACACAGAATTACTTATTAAATTTAAAGATGACATTTTGGGTCATCACATTCTCCACCTCTAAAATAAACGTTCGTCCTCGAACGGAGTTAGAAAAAGTACCTGAGCTGGAGAAAATGTGTGGATATTTACTCCGCATGTCCAACTCAGACTCCCAGGTAGATGCCTCTACTGGCTGATCTCTCCATTGCACCCGAACTGAAGGATAACTCTTAGACCTCAACTGTCGGACCTATCGGGCTAGAATAGCCACCGGCTCCTCCTCGTAAGTCAAATCTTTGTCCGATTGGACTGAGCTGAAATCTAACACATGGGACAGATCACCATGATATTTTTGGAGCATAGACACATGGAACACCGGATGAACCGCTGATAAACTAGGTGGTAATACAAGCTTGTAGGCTACTTCACCCACCCTTTCAAGAATTTCAAAGGGTCCGATATATCTAGGGCTCAACTTGCCCTTCTTACCGAACCTCATTACACCTTTCATAGGTGAAACCCGGAGCAATATTCTTTCTCCAACCATAAATGCAATATCACAAACTTTTCGGTCGGCATAACTCTTTTGCCTAGACTGAGCTGAGCAAAGTCGATCCTGAATAATCTTGACCTTATCCAAGGGTTCCTATACCAAATCGGTACCCAACAACCGAGCCTCTCCCGGTTCAAACCAACCAACTGACGATCGGCATCGCCTTCCGTATAATGCCTCATATGGAGCCATCTGAATGCTCGACTGGTAGCTATTATTATAAGCAAACTCTGCAAGTGGCAAGAAATGATCCCAAGAACCTCCAAAGTCTATAACACAAGCGCGGTGCATATCTTCCAATATCTGAATAAAGCGCTCTGACTGTCCTTCTGTCTGTGGATGAAAGGTTGTGCTCAACTCCACCCGCGTGCCTAATTCACGCTGTACGGACCTCCAGAAATGTGAGGTAAACTGTGTACCTCAATCTAAAATAATAGACACGGGCACACCGTGAAGGCGAACAATCTCACGAATGTAAATTTCAGCTAACCTCTCTGAAGAATAGGTAACTACCACTGGAATGAAATGTGCTGACTTGGTTAACCTGTCCACAATGACCCAAACTGTGTCAAATTTTCTGTGAGTCTGTGGGAGCCCAACAACAAAATCTATAGTGATATTCTCCTACTTCTACTCAAGAATTTCTAACTTCTGAAGCAAACCACCAGGTCTCTTATGCTCGTACTTAACTTGTTGTCAATTCAGACATCGAGCTACATAAGCAACTATATCCTTTTTTATTCTCCTCCACCAATAATGTTGCCGCAAATCTTGATATATTTTGGCGGTACCTAGATGAATAGAATACCTGGAACTGTGTGCTTCTTCAAGAATTAATTCACGAAGCCCATCCACATTAGGCACATAAATACGACCCTGCATTCGCAGAACCCCAACTTCCCCCACATCAACCTGTTTGGCATCACCGTGCTGCACCGTGTCCTTAAGGACAAGTAAATGAGGATCATCATACTGCCTCTCTCGGATGCGCTCATATAAAGAAGACCGAGCGAATGTGCAAGCTAGAACCCGGCTGGGTTCTGAAACATCTAACCTCACGAACTTATTAGCCAAAGTCTGAACATCTGCAGCTAATGGCCTCTCACCAACCGGAATATACGCAAGACTGCCCATACTAACAGCCTTTCTACTCAAAGCATCGGCCACCACATTGGCCTTTCCGGGGTAATACAAAATGGTGATATCATAGTCTTTCAACAAGTCCTACCATCTTCTCTGCCTCAAATTAAGATCCTTTTATTTGAATAGATACTGAAGGCTACGATGATCAGTAAATACCTCACACGAGACACCGTAGAGGTAATGCCTCCAAATCTTCAGCGCATGAATAATGGCTGCCAATTCTAAGTCATGAACAGGATAATTCTTCTCGTGAACTTTCAACTGCCGCTACGCATATGCAATTACCTTGCCATCTTGCATTAATACTGCACCAAGCCCAATGTGAGATGCATCAAAATATACCGTATATGATCCTGAACCTGTGGGTAATACCAACACTGGCGCCGTAGTCAAAGCGGTCTTGAGCTTCTGAAAGCTCAACTCACACTCGTCTGACCATCTGAATGGGACACCTTTCTGGGTTAATCTGGTCAATGAGCTTGCTATAGATGAAAACCCTTCCACGAACCGACGATAATAACCTGCTAAACCCAGGAAACTCTGGATCTCTATAACTGAAGTAGGTCTAGGCCAATTCTGAACAGCCTCAATCTTCTTAGGATCCACTTTTATGCCTTCTGCCGATACAACCTGTCCCAAAAAGGCAACTGAGTCTAACTAAAACTCATATTTTGAAAACTTGGCATATAACTGATTATTCTTCAAGGTGTGAAGCACACTTTGAAGATGTTGCTCATGTTCCTCTCGACTGCTGGAGTAAATCAAGATATCATCAATGAATACAACCACAAAGGAATCTAAATAAGGCTTGAACACCCGATTCATCAAATCCATAAATTCTGCTGGGGCATTTGTCAACCCAAATGACATCACTAGGAATTCATAATGCCTATACCGAGTTCGAAAAGCTGTTTTAGGGACATCAGATGCCCTAATCTTCAACTAATGGTAACCAGACCTCAAATCAATCTTCGAAAATACCTTGGTACCCTGAAGCTGATCAAATAAGTCATCAATTCTTGGCAGCGGATATTTGTTTTTAATAGTGGCTTTGTTCAACTGCCGATAATCTATACACATCCGCATAGAGCCATCTTTCTTCTTTACAAATAATACTGGTGCACCCCAGGGAGAGACACTGGGTCTAATGAATCCCTGATGAAGCAAGTCTTATAACTGCTCTTTCAACTCTGGCAGGGCCATACGGTATGGTGGAATAGAAATGGGTTGAGTTCCCAGAGCCAAATCAATACAGAAGTCAATATCTCTGTCTGGTGACATCCCCAGCAAATCTTCAGGAAATACTTCTGGAAATTTACGAACAACTGGTACTAAATCCATAGAAGGAGCATCCGCATTGGGATCGCGAATATAAGACAAATAGGCTAGACACCCTTTCTCTACCATACGTCGAGCTTTCATATAAGAAATAACCCTACTGGCAGAATGAGCAGGAGTTCCTTTCCACTCTAACCGAGGTAACCCCAGCATAGCTAGGGTCACTATCTTGGCATGACAATCCAATATAGCATGATTAGGGGACAACCAATCCATACCCAATATGACATCAAAATCTACCATATCAAGAAGTAGAAGATCCACACTAGTCTCACGATTACCAATAGTAACCACACACGAATGATAGACATGATCTACTATAATAGAGTCTCCCACCGGTGTAGATACACACACAGAAGCACTTAGAGAATCACAAGGCACAACCAAATATGAAGCAAAATAGGAGGACACATAGGAATAAGTAGATCCTGGGTCAAATAGAACTGAAGCATCTCTATGGCAAACTGGAATAACACTTGTGATCACAACATCAGATGACTCGGCCTCAGGCCTAGCTAGAAAAGCATAAAATCGGGGCTGGGCCCCACCATTCTGAATTGCGTCTCTAGGACAGCCTCTAACTGGCTGGCCTCTACCTCTAATAGCCTGACCTCCACCTCTAATAGCCTGACCTCCCCCTCTAGCTACCTGACCCCTACCTCTAGCTGGTTGAGCAGGAGGTGAAGCAACTGGTGCTGGTATGATGGCACGAGAATCTTGTCGAGATCTGTTACTTGCCAATCTAGGGCAATACCTCCTGATGTGACCAATGTTTCCACACTCATAACACCCATCCTGATGCCATGGCTGTTGAAGCTGAAGCTGACCCAAATGGGCTGGATAATCGCTGTAGTAACTCTGGAGTGGAGATGCACTGATAGGAGCTGAATGTGCACTGAATACTAGCTGCCCATAGTAAGGCATAATAGGACCGTGACTCCATGAAGATACATGAAGTGCTGAATGAAACGGTCTGGGAGGATGACCCCTACCAAAATTACCTCTGCCTCTGAAACCACCGAACTGACGAGGACTCTTATCGGACCTCTGCCCTATCTCCTGTGCAAGAACCATCTTGATTCTCCTTACGACATTAGCAACCGCCTGAAAAGAAATCTCACTTCCGGTCTCCTTGGCCATCTGAAGTCTGATAGGGTGAGTGAGTCCCTCAATAAACCTCCTCACTCTCTCTCCCTCCGTAGGTAGTAAAAGGAGAGCATGACGGGCCAAATCCACAAAACGAGACTCATACTGAGTGACAGTCATACTGCCTTGCTGTAGACTCTCAAATTACTTGCGGAATTCCTCTCTCAGTGTGATAGGGAGGAACTTTTATAGAAATAGCTGAGAGAACTACTCCCATGTAAGTACAGGCGATCCGACTGGTCGGGTCAATGTATAATCTATCCACCACCTCTTGGCAGAACCCGTCATCTGAAATACAGCAAAATCAACCCCATTGGTCTCAACTATACCCATGTTCCGCAGCACCTCGTGGCAGCGTTCAAGATAATCATGTGGGTCCTCAGAAGGTGTACCACTGAAGTGAACTAGAAAGAGCTTGGTAAACTTATCCAGTCTCAATAAGGCCTCAAAAGACATGGCGGGCCTATCATCGATCTGTGCCGCAACAACTCGCTGAACTACCCCAACTGGCGAGGCTGCTGGAGCCTGATTCTGCGTAGCCATCTGCTCCAGAGCGAGAGTAGTGGGAGTTTGTGCTCCTCCCCCAGCCTGTGAAACGGCTGGTGCCATTAGAAATGTACCATTCTGGGCCACGCCCTCCATAAGACTTACCAAACAGACTAGAGCATACTGAAGTACTAGAGTGGCTATGAATCCTTCTGGGACCTGAACTGGTCCAGCTGGTACATTCTGAACTGGAACCTCCTCTTGAAGGTCCAATTGAGGTTCTACAACAGGTGCAACTGCTCGAGCTCTGGACTGAGCTCTACCTCCGCCTCTAGCACGACCTCGACCTCAACCTCTACCCCTGGCTATAGTTGCCACCGGGGGGTTCTTGTCCCTACCCATCGGTAGAGGTATTACGTGTTCTCACCATCTGCGAGAGAATAAGAGTAGAATGGTTCAATCATCGATGATAGAATAAAATCGCACGACAGAATAAGAAAGAAGTGATATTGTTCCTAAACTTCATAGCCTCTGAGAGATAAGTACAGACGTCTCCGTACCGATCCTTCAGACTCTACTAAGCTTGCTCGTGACTCATGAGACCTATGTAACCTAGTGCTCTAATACCAACTGTCACGACCCGAAATTCCCACATTCGGACTGTGATGGCTCCTAACATTTCGCTTGCTAGGCAAGCCAATATTATAATAATATTATCTATTTTTAAAATAATTTTTAAATTTATTAATAATCAAAGAACAAATGCGGAAGTAAAGTCTGAAATGTAGTGAATAATCCATAAAAACAACGATGTCTAAATACCATCCCAGAATTGGTGTCACAAGTGCACGAGCTTCTAGAATAATACAAATAAAGGTCTGAATAAAATAAAGATATCTGGAAATAAACACACAGCTAAAGTAAAATAGACGGGGACTTCAAAACTGCGGACGCAATGCAGTTATACCTCAAGTCTCCTCTGGTAGCTGAAATCCGAGCAAGTCTATAATACGTCGATGGGACCAACTCCGAAATATGCACAAGAAGTACAGAGTATAGTATCAGTACAACCGACCCCATGTACTGGTAAGTGCTGAGCTTAACCTCGATGAAGTAGTGACGAGACTAAGGCGGGTCACTTACATTAACCTGTACGCAATATTAGTAACAACAACAAATAATAGAAATAAATCAGGTAACTCATTTATAATAATTGAAGCCAATTCATCAGTCGTAACCAATTATCATTTCCATCAAATCTGTTGCAGCGTGCAACCCGCTCTCACAACATATTCACATTCAATTTTGTTGCAGCGTGCAACCCGCTCTCTCGTTATAGTCCTCTTAATCAAGTCTGTCATATATTTATTTCAATCAGGTATATATAGACTTTTTAATAAGCATGTTGCGGCGTGCAATCCGATCCCCAATATTGACTTTTAATAAGTCTGTTGCGGCGTGCAATCTGATCCCCCAATATTGACTTTTAATAAGTCTGTTGCGGCGTGCAATCTGATCCACCAATATTGACTTTTAATAAGTTTGTTGCGGCGTGCAATCCGATCCCCCAATATTGACTTTTAATAAGTCTGTTGCGGCGTGCAACCCGATCCTCCAATATGGACTTTTTAATAAGTATGTTGCGGCGTGCAACCCGATCCTCCAGTATATCCATTTCAATCAATTTTTTATAGAAGAAATTTTCCCAATAAATGCAACAATTAATATAAAATTATAAGACAACAAGCATACGATAGTTATGATTTAATTACGAAACAAACAATGATAGATAGCAAATTATTATGGAAATCAGGGAGAAAATAGGCAGTTTATTATTTAATATGCTAAATGTCAAATAACAATTAAAACACATATTTCAAATAGCATGTAACAATTAATGCAGGAATTCAAGAATTAATATTTGACAAAGAATAGAAGAGAAACAATTATTATAATAATTAATTTATGATTTAAAACAATTTATGATTTTTCAAGTAAGCAGGCAAACAATTAATTTCACGACATATAGACACTCGTCACCTCGCCCATACGTCCCTCACATGCATTTCACATAACAAATAATTTAAGGGTTCTATTCTCTCAAGTCAAGGTTAACCACGACACTTACATCGCTTTGCAAATTCCAATCAATTACTCAACCACAACTTTTTCTTTTAAATTTGTCTCCGAAAGCTTCAAATTTATTCACAAACAATTCGATATATTCAATACTAATCATAGGAATTAATTCCATATGAATTTACTAATTTTCTGGATAAAAATCCGAAATTTATTAAAATATTCGATAGTGGGACTCACGTCTCAAATCCCGAAAAAACTCGTGAAATCCGAACACCCGTTCTGATACGAGTTCAACCATACAAAAATTGTCCAATTCCGATATCAAATGGACCTTCAAATCTTAACTTTTCGTTTTTGAAATATTTTATAAAAATTCCAATTTCTTCCATCTAAATCCGAAATAAATGATGAATATAGACATGGGTTTGTGAAATATAATCACTTTTGGTTAAAGAACACTTACCCAGTTCAAAGTCGTGAAAATCCCCCTTGAAATCGCCCAAATCCGAGACTTGAAACTCAAAAATGAGTAAAAATGGCGACTTCCGAATTTATGGGCTCTGCCCAGTCATTTTCGCATCTGCGGATAAAAGTTTCACATTTTCGAACTTGCATTTGCAATACAAAGCTCGCATTTGCGATGCCAGGCTACCAGGTGAAGTTCTGCATCTGCGGACACTCATGTCGCACCTGCGACATCCGCTTCTGCGCAAAATGGCCGCACCTGCGAAGACCCCAGGCCAGCCCAGTCCCGCATCTGCGTGATTTGGTGTGCATCTGCGGACACACTTCTGCGATCGAAGCCTGGACATGCCTGGGTGCATCTGCGATGGAAGGCTCGCTACTGCGAGCTCACACCTCCGGGCAAAAATCTGCAGGTGCGATTACAACAAAAGAAAAAATTCAGATTTTGCTTAAGTCCAATTCTTGATTCGATTTCAATCCGTATCACTCTCGGGGTACTCGGGACCCCGTACGAATATACCAACAAGTCCAATAACATAATATGGACTTACTCGGGGTCTCGTATCACGTCAAACAACGCTGAAATTATAATTCACACCCCGATTCAAACTTTGAGTTTTAAACTTTTTAATTTGCAAATTTTGTGCCAAAACATATTAAATGAATCCGGAATGACTTCAAATTTGGCACACAAGTCACAAATGACGCAACAGAGCTATTCAAATTTCCAGAATCGGATTCCGGCTCCGATATCAAAAAGTCAACCCCGTGGTCAAACTTGAAATCTTTAGCCTTTAAATTGCTAGTTCCGTTAAATGTTCATAACTTGAGCTAGGAACCTCCAAATTAAATTACGGGCATACGCCCAAGTCCCAAATCACGATATAGAACTACCCAAACTGTCAAAATACTTATCCGGATCCGTTTGCTAAGAATGTTGACCAAAGTCAACTCAGTTGAGTTTTAAAGCTCTATTTCACATTTTAATTCATTTTTCACATGAAAACTTTTCGGAAAATTTTACGGATTGTGCACGCAAGTCGAGGAATAATAAATGGTACTTTTCGAGGTTTTAGAACACAAAATTACTTATTAAATTTAAAGATGACATTTTGGATCATCACACTTTCTAACTCAACCCAACCACATAGGTTGCCAAAACCCAAGAGCATTGCCACGAAACACCTGTAGAGACTAGCCACATCGTAAGTACCCAAAGAACCGATTATATCCATTACTGTGCTAACACAACCTACTACCAAGCTGTCATATTTCTCCAAGTCCTTTCTAAATTGCCTTCAAATTGATACTTCTTCTTGCTAGAATACCACGATCCTTAACCAAAATTAACCACACAAGAGACCCTAGTATAAATTCACAACACCCTAAGGCCCATAAGCCGCTGACTTCCCTCTTAAGCACCCTGAAGCACCACAACCGAGACACTCACTCTAAAGAAACCTTATGTGAACCTAACACCGTTTCCTTCACCTTCTTGATACTGAAATGCATAATCCCCAATGATATAAAAAAAATGCCACAAGTCTCGACGCCGTCCAATGCAAATATCAGATCCTAGCCATATACCAATCCGAAATTCTCAATTGCTATATATAATTCTTGAAACCATTAGAACCATTCTCAAGAGTCATCCACTCTGCTCAAATCTCAATTACACCGCCCCAAACGGGCCAAACGACTGGTGCCCCATTGGCACGACGACACCCAAAGAAGTAACCCCACCTTAATGCGACCAAGCAAATTCCTATTCCATGCACACTATATCTTTCACGGCTAACCACTCAATCATTCCATGATCCCCATATACCCATAGAGTGTAGTACAACCCGTATCCAAAAATTCTTTTACTCGAGTCATCCTCAATCTCAACCCCTGCAGTCATAGCTGATTCACCAATATATATCAAACCGAAACCAATACAACACATAATCGTGCAATCAACTCGTCGATAGCAGACTCCCCCACTTGGCTCAAAGCCATAGATCAAAACACACAATAACTCACAATGCCCATACTCTACTACTGCCATAATACCGCTGTGAGATTCGACTAAATCCTTCATCAGCTCATGCAACACAAACCATCTAATACCTCAAATCGTCTGCAAATCTCACATTCATCCTCGTGATAGTCAGGTCAACTGTTACAACATATCCAAACTCAAATCGCACAAATATACCCCGCTGGTAGAAAAGAAAACCTCCACGCAACATTAAAAAATCACACATCCGTAGATTACCTCGTAGGTTATAACCCACCTGCTTAGTCTCAAATTGACATCTCTTGATACCCTTTCATAGCCACAACTACTAGGCAATCATTTAATCTCCCTGAATCTGACCTCGACAATAAGACATGAGAACCTATTTCGTTCCAGCATTAAGCAACAGAAAGGATCCTTCAATGCACTCATACTCGAGACTGTATGTCACATCAAAACGAAAATCAAGCACCCAATGGACCCTCCTTTACATTTCAAGGAAACACTTCTCGTCGCATTCGAACAATTTGAACACATCTCGCAGTCACATCATACTCACCACGTAGTCATCCAATCACAAATTCCACTAATAGGGACACCAACGGACATATAAGTCCCAAAAGCACGTGCTCACTCAATCGAAATCTCCGTGCTCAGGCTACCGTCAAAACCCGGCCTCAAGTCCTCCAGACTTGCCCATCGTCAGCATGCCAAAAATCACATCTCGCACCTCAACCATGGAATCACAAGCCGTCGTTGCACAACTGATACCGAGCGCTCATGTGCGCATACGAATGCGTGGAAGGAATTCAAAGAATTACGCTTCAAGCTGAATCAATGCCGCACGATAAAGAAAGAAAATGAGAAGTATATCCTAAATGTCCTATAGCCTCTCGAAGATAGGTATGGACGTCATCATACCGATCCGCAAGACTCTACTAGACACTTGCTCATGACTTGTAGAACCTATGAACCTAGAGCTCTGATACCAACTTGTCACGAATCTAAATCCACTAGCCGTGATGGCACCTAACTCAACCCGCTAGGTAAGCCAACTAGTAACTATCCAATTTCAATGATATTAATAAGACAAATAAACAATAGTAATTTACTGAATTTTATACGTTTCCCAAGGGCCGGTAGTACAAATCATGAGCTTCTAAGAATAGAGTTTACAAATCTGAAATGAAATAATTACATAGTCTGTTTGAATAGTACATAAACAGAGTTTTATAGATCTAAAGCTACCACGAACAAGGGGCAGCTACAACCGGGACGCAGGTACATCTTCAATCCAGCTCCCATCGAACACAGCAACAACAACATCCAACATCTTCACGCAAGGTGCAGAAGTGTAGTATGAGTACAACCTACCCCATGTACTCAGCAAGTAACAAACCTAACCTTAGGTTAAAAGTAGTGACGAGCTAACACAAGGTCGGGTATAATACTAATATTCCACAACAGTTCATAACAACATAATACAGGCAATAAGAGATGTATCTCAGAAGTAAAATACTCAGCTCGTTCACAGTTCCAGAAAATAGTCATGCTTTTCAAGTATCTTAGTAAAAACCCAAATCTTTTACCGAAAATGCCAAAAATACGAGTAAGTTTGAAAATTATAATTTTTTCAAATATCCTTTCCACAATAAATAAGATGTTTAATTTTCTTTCCAGATAGCAAGTGTGAAATACCTCTCTATGCCCACATATCAATGTGTGTAAAAAAGTCATGAATGATGTGATACCGTACAACATGAGGAAAAAAATGCATCTTTATGCCTGTATGTCATGTGTGCATGCCAATGCCATGTATCTCGGAGATGAATCATGTACTCACGCTCTCAGAGTACTCAATCTCACTGTCTCGCATCCTCTCTCACTATCCTCAATGCTCAGCACACTCAATATATCATACGGAGCTACTCATGCCCTCAAACAACTGAGCGAAGTGTAAATGCCCAAAACGACCGGTCGGGTCGTTACATTATAGTTCTATGCCATAGAATAATTCAAACATAAAACAAATAGTAACTATGTTTACCTATTCTTAGTGGATTTTTTTGTTTTTGATATGACTTGCCTTTTAAAAAATTGTTATTGTTACAAAATTCAAATAAGGAAAAGATATATCTAATAGTTGGACTTTTATATAGTTCGATAAATATAATAAAACAATCATTTATAAAACAAAAAATTAAAATTTGTGAATTCCTAAAATGATGAATGTTTATCCTATTATGCTAACTTAATAAATGAAGAAATATTCTCAAGATTCAACGATAAATAAAATTTAATAATAAAGTTTTAAATTAATTGTAGCTGCAATTTTATGTAAGACTATTCGCATAGGAAAGTTAAAACGTCGATAAACATTAAGTCTTGAAAGTTAGTGCTTTATAATAACTAGATAGGTTGTGCATATATAAATTAGAGTTTTAATTTTTATTAATAAAATATTTTATAAATTATAATGTAAATAAGAATCTTTTTGGTATTTGCTATAAAATCTAACTTTACTTTTTTATAATTTTTTTGTAGTACGTGCATTGAGTATATATTTATAAAGTTCTCATTCTCTTTTATTCTATTGTATAATTTTTTTTTATTGATATTAATAAAATTACTCAATCGAACAAACTATTTTTGTTGTAAACTTTTTATCCTAACGTTAATTAAGATCAAGCGTTAACATCTTTTATTTCATGCAAATTCAATGCTATCATTACTGTTATAGGGAACTACTCGTATATGCTAGAGTACATGAAAAATAATATTTTTTTAAAATAATTATAATATCCAATTCAAACTTTCAAAGCCATTTTCTTGCTTTTGACTTTTTTAAATCAAGGGTTTAAATTTTCCAATTCAATAAAAATTCAAAACTCATTTACGAGGAAGTACTCGTATATTTGTTCTAGAATACAATGAATAATATTTCTAGACAAGGAAATAAAGTTCTTTTTAGTTAATCAAAAGTGTCGAAATTTTTAAAAGAAAAAGTATAAGTGGTAAATTCATACTTCAACTCAACGCCCTAAATACCTTTACTAGCATTTCTAACCCTTTTTAAAGTCCTAGATATTAGGGCTTGTTACATAGTTCAAACAAAGAAAGATTTATAACCAACATTATAAGATTTTAGAATCCTAAGTATTAGGAAAATAATAAAATTACATTTTTATCTAATGTGAACTCTATTTTTAAAGGGTAAAAAAAATGAACGATATTTCGCTAAGGTCCATCGTGCTTTTAATATAGTACTAGTCTTAGGTACACACTTTGCGCGTGAACCTCATCTCAATGACAACACAATTCTAAAAGTCACATACATTACTAAATAATATGTTTGAATTATAAAATTAAAATTAAAGTAAAGCTGTAAGTTCTTGAGCTAGTTCGATAACAGAAGATATATATATATATATATATATATATATATATATATATATATATATAGAGAGAGAGAGAGAGAGAGAGAGAGAGAGATGGGGGGAGAGAGAGAGAGAGATTAATATGTGGATTAATATATAAAATTTAAATATAATCTAGCATTAGAGTACGTGCATTGCGCTTGAACTTATAATAATAAGTATAAAATTATAAAATTAGATAAATAATTTTAAACAATGTGTTTGAGATAAAAAATAAGTTCATGAATATAATTCTAAAATAAAATATGTTTGACTCAAATAGATCAAAGTAGAAATACCATCTCCTTTATTTTTCAATTGACTTTTTAATACGAAAGTCAAACTGTTTAATTTCCGCCTTAGTATGTCAGTTTGTTGATTTTTTAATTTATAAATTATAGGTATTAAGGAAATAATAGTTAATAAATAAAAGTAATATGCATTATACTTTTTCTGTAACAAATTGACATATGTTATTCTAATTGATTTTAAAATTCTAAAAATATTAAAACTTCTAACATAGGATATTAACAAATATTTTATAATTTTATTTGATTTCAAAGTGTGAACATTTTAATACATTACAACAATATTGTTCCTACGAATTGTCATATATTGTAATATTAATCTTTGTAATTGTGATAAAAATTTAATTGTAAAATATTAATATAGAGAAAAAGAAAGGATGATGGCAATATAAATACTTACTTTTTATGAATCTAAA
This sequence comes from Nicotiana tomentosiformis, assembly GCF_000390325.3. Lineage (NCBI taxonomy): Eukaryota > Viridiplantae > Streptophyta > Magnoliopsida > Solanales > Solanaceae > Nicotiana > Nicotiana tomentosiformis. Next base: position 962,137 of record NW_027174567.1, read on the forward strand.
ACATTTATTGTGTATTCTATTTTTAGTTTTGAAATTGAACAAATGGAAGTCAAAGCGCGAAGCGAAAATATTCAAAGACTAATCTGTCACGACCCAATTTCTCCTATAGGTCGTGATGGCGCCCAACATTACCGCTAGGTAAATCAACCGTGAGCTAACCGTGTGATTGTTTCTTTTAGCAGTTTAGAAATAGTTGGTTCTTAATTATTGAATAAATAAGATGTAAAAATTTAATAAAATGAGAGATAACTAATTTTAAGAGCAAATGGAATGAAGTAAATAACCAAAAATCATCAAGTGCCTACTAGCATGATCTCCAAGACCAGGTGTCACAAGTGTATGAGCTACTAATAAAATATACAAAAATACTACTCTACTGTTTGAAGTGAAAAAGACAGAAAGTAAAAGCAAAAGAAAGACTTCGGGTGCTGCAGAACGGGCTCGGTAGGAAGGTCACGGCAAAGTCTCGTGGAATCAAGGATGCGCGTCGGGATGATAACCAGATGCACCTGCCTCAGATCCTGCACGATCAGTGCAGAAGTATAGCGTGAGTACATAAACAACATGCACCCAGTAAGTATCTAGTCTAATCTCGAAGAAGTAGTAACGGGGGGTCAACTTCGACACTTACTATTGGCTAATAATAAAATACTGAGATTTATAATTAAGCATGAGCTACATAAATGAAGCTGAAAACTCAATAACAAGAAATAATGGACAATTCTTTCACTAATAATAAATCCCAATTCAATTTCCGTCCTTTAACAATTCAACCACTCGAGCCAATGGAACAATATCAAATATAATTGGGCTCCAAATATCATTACGCACGAATTATGCCGAGGTCATACGGCCCGATCCAATATATATATATATATATATATATATTGTGCACTACCGAGGGTTGAACGACACGAACCATAGATGCATATATTCTACTGCCGAGGCGTTCGGCCCGCTCCACAAGAAGAGAAATACTTTATAAACAACCGATTCAAAGATTATTAAGATGCTAATATTCAAAGAAGCGCCAATTCTTATTAACGGCCAAGTAACCCGTCCAAAACTCAAGTAAATAAAATTCGACATTTTACAATTCCTTTATCAAGTTCCAATATGACTTAAGCACTTAAATTAATAAGTAGGGTGCAAACATCGCAAGTATAACATGATCTGGGTCCTAAACTACCCGGACATAAGCATAATTAGTAGCTACGCACGGACTCTCGTCACCTCATGTGTACGTAGCCTCCACAAATAGAAGCACATATTAATTCAATGCACCTATGGGGTTAATTCCCTCTTACAAGGTTAGAAAAGAGACTTACCTCATCTTAAAGCTTACTTTTTGGTCCACAACTGTGCTTTAAACCCTCCACTTGGTGCCAAACGACTCGAAACTAGTCAAATGTTATATAAAATAATCAATAAATTCTCAAAAGTTCATATTCTAACTATTAAAGTGATTACCCAATCCCAATTGAAAAATTTCTAAAATTCATCCCCGGGCCCACGTGCCTGGATTCCGAAAATCTTCGAAGAAAGTTGTTACCCATAGCCTCACGAACTTAAATATATAATTTTCACTAAATTTCATAACTATTTTCGTGGTTAAATTCCATTTTTATCAAAAATCTAGATTTTTTATCTAAGCCCACGATTTCACAAATTTTACATGTTACATCTACCCATAATCTATGTAGTTAACTCACATTGTGAAGAAATTACCTTACCTCAAAGTGTTAGGTGAAAAACCCTCTCTAAGAGCTCCAAAAATCGCCCAAGGAATGAAATAAATGAGCTCAAAATGCCTAAGTCTCGTCTTAACTGAGGTTCTTCCTTCTGCGATTTTCGCACCTGCAGAGGGTTGGCCGCTTCAGCGGCTCCTCATCTGCAGAAAAGTCATCGCAGATGCGGCCCTTGCCCAGTGGCCTACTTTCATTTCGGCGGACCTCTGGCCCACTTCTGCGGGTCCGCTCCTATGATTCACATGCCCACCCGCATCTGCGGTTCCTAGGTTGCTCTTCCTTGGCCGCTTCTGCGGCTTCTTGCTCGCTTCTGCAAGCTCGCACCTGCGGCTAGCCCTCCGCAGGTGCGATTACACCAGAAGCCTAGTGCTTCATCTGTTGCCCTTAAGTCCAAACTTGGTTCGTGCCTTGTCTGATTGACACCTGGGGCCCCACCCAAACATACCAACAAGGTTGAAATCATAAAACGGACTCGCTCGCACCCTCGGAACCCATAAAACAACAACAAAACTAAGAATCATACCCCAAACCAAATTGAATCAACTTATGAACTTCAAGTTCTTCCAACTTACTCCGAACGAGCCGAAACATACTTAGACTACTCGGAATAACACCAAATTCTGCGTGCAAGTCTTAAATCACCATACAGAACTATTTCCGGGCTCAAAATTACAAACGGACCTCGATAACACTAAAACCTACTCCAAACCAAATTTAAAGAACTTTAAAACCTTCAAATAGTCAACTTTCACTATTAGGCGTTGAAATGCTTCCGGGTCGTCCAAAACCCGATTCGAACATACGCCCAAGTCCAGAATCATCATACGAACCTATTGAAACCGTCAAATCCCGATTCGGAGGTCGTTTACTCAAAATATTGACCGAAGTCAAACTTAGCCTTTTAAAGCTAAACTAAGGAACCAAATGTTCCGATTTCAACCCGAATCCTTCCAAGTCCCGAACTAACCATCCCCCAAGTCATAAAACAGTTAAAGCACATAAGGGAAGTCTTATTTAGGGAAACGAGGTTCTAAAAGTAAAACGACCGGTCAGGTCGTAACATAATCTTACTCTTCCTTTTCTTTTTAAAAAAATGTAAATTACTTTTCCTTTTCAAATATATTATGTTACACACAATTCAAATAAGGAAGGCTTTGGTACACAAAATATAGTTGATTTTGAAGTCCTAAATATTAGGACAATAATTAAATGACTATTCCTAAATATTAAAAAAATAATTAAAATGACTATTTTGTCCTGTGTAAAAACTTTTTAAAAGGGTAAAAAAGACGAACAACATTTCGCTAAGGGCCTTCGTGCTTTTAATATAACTAGTCTCTATGCTCGTGCGTTGCACGAATCTCTTAAGTCAAGTATCACATAATTCGTATAAAAGATATTAAAATTTCAATCGCATATATATTCTAATAGTATCATTTGTTAGAGTAATATAATAAACTAATTATTGTATCTAATTAACTACTGTAGTTAGTAAATTAATATGAATTAGAGCTTCAGTTTAAAGAATTTAATATTTAGCTAGTTTACTTCAAAATATTAAATATTAGACATTCCTAATGTATTACGATTTTATTCAATGTGAAATAATTTATGTGAAAAATAATTAAAGCCTAATCCCAATAAATTTCAATTTCTTTCGGTCCAATGTGATTTAGTCTTGATCGTGCATTGTAAATATGATCCTATAGTCGTTCCTTTGATCTATAGTTATGCTATCTTATAATTATTAATATAGTTATCTTATTAATAAAAAATAAAAAATTAATGTTCTGAACATAGAAAAGAGGGTCAAAATCAGATTTCTAAAACTATAAAAAGAAGTAGAAGACCCACAAGACCCACAAAATACATACGATTTGGTAGAAGAATATTCAGACTTATGAAGATTTATGAACAAAAGCTAATCGGAGCTAAATCCGACCCAACAAATGGTATCAGAGCATAAAATATATGAATAAAGATTAAACCCAACAATTATCAATTATAATTCTTAAGATTAAACATAAAATATGAATAAAGAAGAATTTGCGGTAGACGAAAAAACATACGAAAATTTGGATGGATTAAAAATAAAAATAATAACTTCAAATATAGGAAGAAGATATAAGAAAGTAGGAGAAAACATATATTTAATGTTAGAAAAAGAAACTGCAAGATTAGAAGATAGTTTAACAGCAATGACAAGAATAATAAAAGAAAATGAAGAAATTGATAGGAAAAATAAAATTGAAAAAATTAGGCAACAAGCTAAAAAAGAATTACAGCAAGTGGAAGAAAACAAAAATACCCGGATAATGGAACTAGAAAAAGAATTAGCAATATTAAAAGAATTATATGAAAACAAACAGAGAGAAAGAGAAAAGAAAAAAGAATTAGAGCAAGAAGAAAGATTGAAGGAAGAAATAAAAAAATTTAGGGAAAAATTAATAGAGGACATAGAAGTAAAACTTGAAGAAATAAATGAAACTAATAATGAAAATGAACAGAATACAGAAAGTTCAGAAGATTCAGAAATAAGTGAAACATATACAGAACTGATAACTAAAACAAATAACGTAATAAATCCAGAAATATATGCCGGAGATATAAGCGAAAAACCAAGTACATCAAAAGAAAGAAAATACAAACAAACAATACCAACATATTACAATAATAATTATGAACGAAGTGACAGAAGTAAAGTATTATGGGATAAAAGATTAAACAGAAAATGGACACCAAAAATAATAAATGAACAATATAACTTTTTGGACTTAGATTGCGTAGAAGACGTTAATAAAATAATACAACTATGGGTAGGATATATATCAAAACAATTAATAGATAATAAAATACCAATTCCAGAAGCACCAGGATATATAGAAAGGACAATAATAGGAACAGTAAAATTATGGATACAAAATCTAAATGATGAAAGTATAAAAGCATTAAGAAGTAATAAAAAATTCGATGGTGAATCAGCTACAACAACTATAGACATATTAGTAAAATATGAATTAGCTATAAGAAATGAATTTAGTAGTATGACAACAGAAATAGAAGAGCAACAAAAGGAAAAAACAGTAAGTAAAAATCTAATGAACAAACTAGCTATATGTAACATGTGTTACATAGACGAATATACGTGTGCATTTAAAGAATATTACTATAAAGGAACATATAGTGTTGAAGAAGGAAAAGAAATCAAAAAAATATACTTTACAAAATTACCAGAACCTTTTAGTTCTAAAATAATAAGAGATTGGGAAAAAGCAGGATTAGAAGATACCTTAGGAGCTAGAATTAGATATTTAAAGAATTGGTTTATAGAATTATGTGAAAAACATAAAGAAGAAATTAAAATGGAAAAAACACTGATAAAAAACCTTACATGTTGTAAAATTAAAACTGCACCCCAGTTTGGATGTACAGATAATTATTATAAAAAGAAAAATTATAAAAGAAAATATAAAAAATATAGAAGAAATAAGTTAAAATATAAGTATAAAAACCCGAGGAAAAGATATTATATAAAAGATTACAAAAGAAAAAGACCATATAGAATTAAGAAAAAATTATCCGAATGTACTTGTTACAATTGTGGAAAATTAGGACACCTAGCCAAAGATTGTAAATTACCTAGAGACCCTAAAAAGAAACAAATAACAGAAATTAACACTGATAATGAAGAATACATGCAACTAGACTATATAGATTATGAATTAGATAGTGAAGATAGTATTTATGAATTAGAACCTGAATTAGAAACAGAAATAGAATCAGAAAAAGAACTATCAGATATAGAGGAAAATGACTGAAAACGATATACAAATAATAAGCAGAGAAGAATATAAGGATGAAGAATCAAGTGAACAAAAAGTAATATTTGATAATGATATTTTTGAAAAAATAAAAGGAAAAGATTTAGATTTAAGCATCGGTAAAATATTAGAAGTACCAACAATAAAAAACTGGTTCAAAATTAAAAAAGAAGAATATTATGTAATAAGTCAAAAAGAACATATAATAGATTGTAAATATACTAGAGGAAAAGCTAAAATACCTATAATAAATAAAAGAACAATAAATAAAGAAATTCAGAATATAAAAGCAAAAAATCCGATCAAATATGTACACTTAGGAGGAACAGAAATACTTATAAAAGCCTGTTTTAGAGAAGGGATAGATACACCAATAGAAATATATTTAGCAGATGATAGAATAGTACAACCTATAGAAAAGAGTATAATTTGTGCAATAAAAGGAAATTTGATATACCAAAAATTTAAATTTATAATTAGTGCTAACTATACAGTAGCATTAAAAGATGCTAATATAGATAAATCACTAGTATTGTACTGGAAAATGTCAGGAATAGAGCTGGCACCAGGAAGTAAAATATTTACAGCAAAATGTAAAAATTTATATATATTAACAACCAATCACAAAATAACAGCACGAAATAAGATTGAAAAAATAAAGATAGAAAACCCATTTGATAGTATAATATCAGTCATAGACAATAATGATTATAGTTACAAAGATATAGATATGGAAGGAGATTTAGAAATAGTAAGAGAAAGACTAAGCACATCTAAAAGAATAAATTATGAATCCCCACAAACTACATCTTCAAGAGCAAGTACCTCGAGAAGATTAGAATATACAAACCCACAAAGATTAATAAAAGAACCGGAGTTACACAACTATTATATAACAGGAGTAATAGATCAAAGAAAATACCTAATAATGATAAATACTGGACAAGAAGACAATTATATAACTAAAGAACTAGTTAAAGAAAGTGAAATAATAACTACAGAAACAATATGCCCAGGATTACCTAAAAATTTGGTAGGAACAGAAGAAATAACAAAGAAGGAACTAATTATTGGAGGAATCCCAGTAGAAATAGAATTTAATATTTACCAAGGAAATGAAAATATTACCTTAGGAATAAAATGGTTAGAAACAGTTAAACCATATAACCTAGGAGATAGACATCTTATAATAACATATAAAAATAAGAAAATAACAATTGAAAGAACCTTAACATGACAAAAATATATATACTAGCAAAAATAATAATAGAAGGATATTACAGCAGATATTATACACCCATGATAGATACAGGAGCAGGAGTAAATGTATGCAGACATAACTGTTTACCTGAAGATAAATGGGAAAAATTATTAACACCTATTGTGGTAACAGGATTTAACAATGAAGGAAGCTTGATAACGCAAAAAGCAAAAAATATAAAAATACAAATATGGGATAAAATACTAACTATGGATGAAATATATAGTTATGAATTTACAAATAAAGATATATTAATAGGAATGCCCTTTTTAGATAAATTATACCCACATATAATAACAAAAACTCATTGGTGGTTTACTACACCATGCAAACAAAAAATAGGAGCAAAAAGAGTAAGAAATAAAATAAGAAAAACAACACCGTGGATTAAAGGAAGTGAAAAGGTAACCCAAAAATTAGAAAATGAAAAAATAAATGAGCAACAAATAGAATTAATAATATTTGCTATAAATAAGATAAAAATAATTCAAGACAAATTAGAATCATTATATAATGAAAATCCCCTTCAAGGATGGGATAAACACAAAACGAAAGTAAAAATAGAATTAATAGATGAAAATAGTATAATAACACAGAAACCATTAAAATATAATTTTAATGATCTAGAAGAATTCAAAATGCATATAAAAGAACTATTAAAAAATAATTATATACAGGAAAGTAATAGTAAACATAATAGCCCAGCATTTATAGTAAATAAACATAATGAGCAAAAAAGAGGTAAAAGTAGAATGGTAATAGATTATAGGAATTTAAATGCAAAAACAAAAACATATAATTACCCGATACCAAATAAAATATTAAAAATAAGGCAAGTACAAGGATATAATTACTTCAGTAAATTCGATTGTAAATCAGGATTTTATCACCTAAAATTAGAAGAAGAATCTAAAAAATTAACAGCTTTTACAGTACCACAAGGATTTTATGAATGGAACGTTTTACCATTTGGATATAAAAATGCACCAGGAAGATACCAACATTTTATGGATAGCTATTTTAATCAATTAGAAAACTGTATAATCTACATAGACGATATACTACTATACTCAAGGACACAAGAACAACATATAAAATTATTAGAAAAATTCATACATATAATAGAATCCTCAGGAATTAGCCTTAGTAAAAATAAGGCAGAAATACTTAAAAATCAGGTAGAATTCTTAGGAATTCAAATAGATAAAAATGGAATTAAAATGCAAACACATATAGTACAAAAAATAATAAATTTAAATGAAACCCTAGATACAAAAAAGAAATTACAATCATTCTTAGGATTAGTTAACCAAGTTAGAGAATATATACCTAAATTGGCAGAAAATTTAAAACCTTTACAGAAAAAATTAAAGAAAGATATAGAATATCACTTTGATGAAAAAGACAAAACATATATACAAAAAATAAAAGATATGTGTAAAAAATTACCAAAACTATATTTTCCAGATGAAAATAGAGAATTTATATATATAGTAGAGACAGACTCAAGTAACCATAGTTATGGAGGAGTACTTAAATACAAATATAAGGATGAAAAAATAGAACATCACTGTAGATATTATTCAGGATCATTTACGGAACCACAGTTAAAATGGGAAATAAATAGAAAAGAATTATTAGCTTTATATAAGTGTTTATTATCGTTTGAACCATATATAGTATATAACAAATTTATTGTTAGAACAGATAACACACAAGTTAAATGGTGGATAACCAAAAAGGTACAAGACTCAGTTACAACAAAAGAAATACGAAGACTCGTATTAAATATACTAAATTTCACATTTACAATAGAAATAATTCCTACTGACAAGAATGTGATTGCAGATTACTTATCAAGACAAAAGTACACAAACAAATGAAGAAGAAACTACACAAGACCTATTTTCAATACTTACTACACTATCACTACAAATGACGGAAGTAGAAAAGAGGTTGCAGATTATAGAAGCAAAAAACCTAAGCCAGCAGCATGGCTCAAAACATGCGGAACTAAGCCAGCAGCATGGCTCAAAACATGCGGACCTAGGAGGTGACGTTGGGAAACACCTAAAAACCCAAAACCTACAAACTAACACTATTTTACATACAGCTGCAGGTACATCAACATCAGCAATAAGAAAAGGAAAACATACAAATACAAATATGAACGCCATGTTCAACAAGCCATATACCCCAAAATCCCAAAATCCTTTGACACCATCACCACAAACAACTAGCTATAGAGAAAGCTTAAACCAGGAAAAACAAACCTACGATTATATTACCAACAGCTATATACAAAATATCCACAAGATTCAAACCTTTTTAAACATAAATCCGAGATCAAAAACAACCCAAAACCCAAAAACAGACTATATAACACAACCATTACAAGGATACAACCGACTGATTGCCCAACCAGGGACGAATGCAAATTTAGTTAAAACATGTTACAATTACGGACTATTAAGTACAGTGTACACACAAACCGGACAAGAAATAGCTACAATACCAGAGCTATATAGTGCCTTTACTACCTACAAGAGAATCACCAAAGGAGACCTATTTTATATAAAATTTTATGTAGCACCAGCAGAGATACTCTATAACGAGATAAAACCAATAATCCAAGTTATTAAATTAGGACTAACTAGAGAAATGATTATCCCAGAAAATGTACAAATACAACCAGAAATACCCAAACCTGATATACCAGCATTCTACTCAAACAAAAGAATTATAGGACTATCAACCATTCTAAGTGAACTAGTCAACAATTATGTAGAAGAAAAACCTATTTGGGGATACCAATCCCGAGAACACACGATGATCTACACCCATTCAAAAAACCTAAGGGAAAACGACATGGAAGAGATACGGAGATGGATTAAAACATTAATCCAACCAGAAGAAGCACCCATTACAAGAGCTATTAGAGGAGAATTTATTTCTCAAAACTTAATGACAAGATACTGCAAACAAATTAGTCCAATCTACTCAGAGCACATATGTTCGAAATGTCAAGGAGAGAAAAACATAGTTCCAGAAATCAAATTTGAAGAAGAAGAAAACTAAAAAGATACGCAACAAAATATCAAGAAAGAGACAAAGGAATCTTACAACAAAAGCTACAAGACAAAAAAAAGGACAGCTAGCAGGATCGGCAGGACCCAAGAAGAAGCAGAAAATGACATAAAGAAAAAAGTTATGTAATTATTAAAGCAACTTTTGACTTCATGTAAATTATTTTCCGTCTTTTAGTTTTTAAGTTGTTGTGAGTCCCACTTTATCACTACCACTGTCAGTGGAAAAACTGTTGGGAACGCGTCTTTTACTTTAATTTTAGACCGTCCAAGTGTAAAGTTAGGAGGACGATGTTTGGATTAGTTTCCGTTATAAATAGACAGCCCTTAAGGCTTAGAGGGACACACCTTACCTTACCCCTTTCACATCCTTCTGAAAAAACTCTCTTGTAACCTCTCTTGTAAAAAATCTATTCAGTGAAATAAATTAACATCTTTAATCTATGGAGCAATCCAAACCTATGAAAGAAGAAATCCCCGATATACAGTATCAAGTAAGTTTTTTTTTAAATATGTATAGCTAAATACATATATTCCTGAAATCTCTAAATTATCATAATTGTTATCATGTTATAACTGTTATTTAGAATAATTTTAGTAAGTTTGCCATGAATAATTATGCTGAGAGTAGTTTAAGCCCAGACTATGCCATCCTAAGGGTGAAACCAGTAAGGCAGAAAGCCGTGGTAGGGAAGTAACCAAAGTTGAGGCGCTGTTAGGGTAAAACGATTGAAGCAAAAAATCATGGTAGTGACTAAAAGAATTGTTCTTAATAACTTGTTATAGGATGACGATAAACATGATAAACGAAGAGATTAAAGGAATATTTTTAGCCAAAACATCAAACAAAAATGGATCATCCTTACATCTTAGATAACACTGATGAATATAAAATAACCATTTTACACATACTTAGATCACTAAATAATGATATCAAAAATATAATATTTGACAAATTACTTATGAACGAAATACTAGAACTAATGACCCAACAATGGTATGATTTAGCAGAATTATCTGACTTAGAAGAAGAGAATACAATAAGCCTATCTGAATTTGATATACTTACAGAGGATATATATTCAGACTAGATGAACCTAACAGAAACCCGAAAAATAATAGAATTACAAGAACATAGATTACATCAAAATATGCAATTATATCAAGAATCTAAAGATCTAATCTTTTTAGAACATATAAGAGATAATATAAAACAATTAAAAGAACTACATAATAAGGATAAACTAGAAAAACTAAATATAAACAAATTAATAACATTATTCCAACTCCAAAAAATTAATATAAACGAATATATAGAAACAGGAGAAATAGAATATGTAGAATATATAACAAATTGTAAAATAGAAATATCAAAATTAGAATCTATAATAAGAGAATATTATGATTAAGCATGATAAATCAAGAATATTTACCATACTGGATAGAAATTACGGAAAAAATAGAAGCTTTAGAACAACAACTAAAATTAACAATCAATACTTACTTAATAACAAAGGATATAGACCTTCTGATAAATATACAACAAGACATAACGGAAATATTAAAAATAAAACCGTTACAAACAGAATATTACAATAAAATATTTACAATATAAAAATAGTCATAAATACAACAAATCCACTAAAGATTAAACAAAAATATAATCTGAACCACTTTTAAAGAATGATAGAAAAATACAGAATAATTACTTACATGACAAAAAAAAATGCTAGAAAAATATAAAATACTAGTCCTATATTTTATCAAAGAATTAAAACCTACTGACATAAAAATAGATATTTGGGAAAAAATACTTAAATACGAAAAATAAGTAGAAGACCCACAAGACCCACAAAATACATACGATTTGGTAGAAGAATATTCAGACTTATGAAGATTTATGAACAAAAGCTAATTTACCATTTGTTGGGTCGGATTTAGCTCCGATTAGCTTTTGTTCACCGTGCAATCGAACTATCTCCTGAATATAAATCTGGGCCAACCTCTCTGAAGTATACGTAGTCACAACAGGAACAAAATATGTCGACTTGGTCAACCTATCAATAATGACCCAAACTTCATCAAACTTCCGCAAGGTCCGCGGCAACCCAACTTCAAAATCCATAGTAATTCGTTCCCATTTCCACTCTTGTATAGTTATCTGCTGAAGTAGGCCACCTAGCCTCTGGTGCTCATATTTAACTTGCTGGCAATTTAGACACCTAGCTACATACTCAACTATGTTCTTTTTCATTTGTCGCCACCAATAATGCTGCCTCAAGTCACGATACATCTTCCTAGCACCTGGATGAATAGAATACCGAGAACTGTGTGCCTCCTCCAAGATCTTTTTCCTCAGTTCATCCACCTTAGGAACACACAGACGATCCTGGAGTCATTGAACACCATCTGTACCAATAGTGACTTCCTTGGCACCACCTCGTAGTACCGTTTCACAAAGAACCATCAAGTGTGGGTCATCATACTGGCGAGCTTTGATCTGCTCAAATAGTGAAGATTGGGCCACAACACATGCAAGAACTCGACTGGGCTCTAAAATATCCAGCCTCACAAGTCTGTTATCCAATGACTGAATATATGAGGCTAATGGCCTTTCCTCTGCTGAAATGAAAGCCAAACTACCCATACTCTCTGCTTTTCTGCTCAAGGCATCTGCAACCACATTTGCTTTGCCCGGATGATGCAGGATAGTAATATCATAATCTTTTAGTAACTCCAGTCGTCTGCGCTACCTCAAATTTAGGTCCCTCTGCTTGAACAAATGCTGCAAACTACAATGATCAGTGTAAACTTCACAAGACACCCAATAAAGATAATGCCTCCAAATCTTAAGAGCGTGAACAATCGCAGCTAACTCCAAATCATGTACCGGATAATTCTTTTCGTAGGGCTTCAGCTGACGTGAAGCATATGCAATAACTTGCCCTTCCTGCATCAATACACAACCCAAGCCAACGCGCGAAGCGTCGCAATACACTGTATACATCCCCGAACCGGAAGGCAACACTAACACTGGTGTTGTAGTCAATGCTATCTTGAGCTTCTGAAAGCTCACCTCACAATCATCGAACCATCGGAACGGAGCACCCTTCTGGGTTAATTTGGTCAAAGGTGATGCAATAGATGAAAAACCTTCCACGAACCAACGATAATAACCTGCCAAACCCAGAAAACTCCTGATCTCAGTCGCCGAAGTGGGACGATGCCAATTTTGAACTGCCTCAATCTTTTTGGGATCAACTTTAATACCTTCGCCCGATACAATATGTCCCAAAAATGCTACAGACTCAAGCCAGAACTCACATTTAGAGAACTTAGCATATAGGTTTTGTTTCCGCAATGTCTGAAGCACTACTCTCATATGTTGCTCATGCTCCTCCTTACTGCGTGAGTAGATCAAAATATCATCAATGAAGACAATGACAAATGAATCAATATATGGCCTGAATACCCTGTTCATCAGATCCATAAACATTGCCGGGGCATTAGTTAAACTGAAAGACATTACCAGAAACTCATAATGACCATATCTAGTATGGAAAGCAGTTTTCGGAACATCCGAATCTCGAATCTTCAACTGATGATACCCCGACCTCAAATCAATCTTAGAGAACACCCTAGCACCATGCAACTGGTCAAATAAGTCATCAATACGCGGCAACAAGTACTTGTTTTTAATAGTGACTTTGTTCAGTTGGTGATAATCAATACACATTCGCATTGTGCCATCTTTCTTCTTCACAAATAATACCGGTGCACCCCAAGGCGATATACTCGGTCTAACAAACCCTTTGGCTAGTAATTCTTCAAGTTGTTCTTTCAATTCTTTCGGAGCCATGCGATACAGTGGGATAGATATAGGCTGAGTATCTGGAGCCAAGTCAATACAGAAATCAATATCACGATCAGGTGGCATACCTGGAAGATCTGAAGGAAATACATCGGAGAACTCCCGAGCTACAGGCACTGAATCAATAGCCGGAGTCTCTGCAGTAGTATCCTGGACATAGGCTAGATAAGCCAAATAACCCTTCTCAGCCATATGTTAAGCCTTTATAAAAGAAATAACTCGATTAAATGAACTAACAGACGAACCCTTCCACTCCAGCCTAGGCAAAGATGGAATAGCCAAGGTAACGGTTTTGGCATGACAATCTAGAATAGCATGATATGGAGATAACCAGTCCATACCCAGAATAATTTCAAAATCGATCATCTCGAGCAATAAGAGATCTGCTCTAGTTTCATAACTATAGAATGTAATAATACAAGACCGGTAGACCTGATTCACAAAAATAAAATTGCCTACATGAGTGGACACATAAACAGGAGTACTTAAGGACTCACGAGAAACACCCAGGAATGGAGCAAATAGAGATAACACATATGAATACGTGGATCCTGGATCAAATAATACTGAGGCATCTTTGCCGCAAATAGAAATAATACCTGTAATCACAGCATCTGAGGCTTCTGTATCTGGTATAGCCAAAAAAGCATAGAACTGAGCTGGAGCGCCAACTGGCTGACCTCCGCCTGGCTGACCTCCACTTTTAGGATGGCCCCCACCCACCTGTCCTCCACCTCTTGGTGGTCGGACTACTGGTGGAGCAACTGGTCTGGTAAGCATAGGCTGCTGACACTGCTGTACTGGTCTACCCCGAAGCCTGGGGCAAAACCTCCGCATGTGACTGGGATCCCCGAACTCGTAACAACTCTTCGGTGCAATGGGCTACTGACTAAGTGTCTGGCCCTGGGGAGCTGAATACTCACTAGGAGGACCCTGAATAGTCGGTGGGTGGTAAGAACTCTCTGGTATAGCATTGAGATAAGGTCGCACTGGAGCACCTCGAGGAGGTGGTGGTGCTGGATATGGGGGTCTGCTAGACTGCCCCCTCACAAACTGACCTCTGCCCCCAGACGGAGCACCCCTGAACTCTCCAGAGTACCTGAACCGTTTATCTATCATAATCTGCTCTCGGCTCCGCTGACGCACACCCTCAATCCTCTGGGCTATCTCCACAGCTCGCTCATAAAAAGTACCCATCTCAACCTCTCGAGCCATAGTGGCCTGAATACCAGTATGTAAACCGGCTACAAACCTCCGCACTCTCTCCGCCTCATTAGGGAGTATCATAAGTGCATGGCGAGATAATTCAGAAAACCTCACCTCATAATCAGTCACTGACATCTGACCCTGCTGGAGCTGCTCAAACTGAAACCGCAACTCTTACCTCTGGGAGGGTGGAATATACCTGTCCAGGAAGATACGGGTGAACCTGTCCCAAGTCATGGGAGGAGAATCTGCTGGTCTGCCAAGAGCATAAGACTGCCACCATCTACGGGCTCTGTCCTCTAGCTGAAAAGTAGCAAAGTCAACCCCATGAGATTCCAATATCCTCATGTTGTGCAGTCTGTCCCTGCAACGATCAATGAAGTCTTGTGGATCCTCATGTCGCTCACCCCCAAAGACAGGAGGATGTAGTCTAGTCCATATGTCCAATAGTTTCTGAGGATCGGCGGCTACAGCTGGCCTGGGCTCAGGTGTAGCTGCTGCCACTGGGTGGGCTCCACCCACGGGTAGTGCACCCTGGGCCTGATATACAGCAGTTGCCTGTCCATGAGCCTGCACGGTAGGGGTTTGTGCTCCCCCGCCCACCTGAGATGTGGCTGGGTCTGCCGGAAATAAACTGGCCTGAGTCATATTGTCCATGAACCGCAGCATGCGACCCATGACATTCTGAAATCCCGGTACAGATGTGAAATCCACCAGAGCTGGCTCTGCCACAGGCACCTCACCCTGCTCCTCAATGATGGGATTCTCTACTGGACCCACTAGCGGCATAACTAGAACAGTCCTGGGACGTCCTCGCCCTCTACCACGGGCTGGAGCCCTACCTCGACCTCGGCCTCTAGCAACTGGGGGAGTAGCTCTTCCCTGGTCTGGAACTTCATTCGAGCGCGTTCTCACCATCTGTGAGAGAATAAAAGAAGGATATTTATTACTACATTAATTGCAAGATGGAATATGAAGAAAGGTAATTTTCTAACACCATATAGCCTCTTGAAGATAAGTACAGACGTCTCCGTACCGATCCGCAAGACTCTATTAGGCCTGTTCATAACTTGTGAGACCTAAGTGAACCTAGTGCTCTGATACCATGTAGTCACGACCCAATTTCACCTATAAGTCGTGATGACGCCCAACACTACAGCTAGGCAAGCCAACTGATAAATTAAGCATACATTGATAAAATTAAAAACCAAGAAAATATATTAAAACCCAAACTCTACCAATGTGTGTGCCAAGCCCTGATGTCACAAGTGTATGAGCATCTAGTAGATTATACAAAACCTCAAATACTGTCTGAAATAAAAATAGACAGAATAAAAAAAAAATACAAAGAGAGACACTAGTAGCTGCAGAACGGATCAGAGAAACAGCTCACCACTATGCCCCTGGATAACGTGGGTGCAAGACGATAGGTCCCCCACTAGTACTTGCCTCAGTTCCTGCACAAAAAGTACAACAAGTGTAGTATGAATATGTGAACAACGTGTACCCAGTAAGTATCAAGCCTAATCTCGAAGTGGTAGAGACGAGATGACCGACTTTGACACTCACTATGGGTCAATAATAATAATAATGAAATACAACTAGGATATTTAAATCAGTATGATTTACAGAGTTTCAAATAATTTATTAAATCAGCGGAAATAATCAAATTTCTATAAATGCAACAATTCTCAATATATTAATTAAATTCCAATATTTCTTTTTTCAATTTATCAATTAGCTTCGCAAGCTGAAATAAATTATTAAAGTATCGTGTAATTATTAATATTATTAAGAACGATTTTTGCCGAGGAAGTACGGCCCGATCCAGAGTGTCGTGTACACTGCCGAAGGACGTGTGGTGCGATCCATAGATGCATCTATCCTGTCGAGGCGTTCGGCCCGCTCCACAAGAAAGGAGGACATTTTCTTATGTACCTCCGGAAGGAGAATATATTTATTATGAGATAAATTCGGGAGGAAGAATAATTTTTTTAATAATTAATTAATTTTAAACAGAAAATCAAACAAATAATTTTTTCCATCCTTTAATATTGTGATCTAACAATTCACAATATATATCAAATAATATTAATTAAACAAGGAATACAATTTACACAAGTAATTCATGCTTTGAGTACTAAACTACCCGGACTTTAGCATTAATAGTAGCTACGCACGGACTCTCGTCACCTCGTCCGTACGTATCCCCCGCAATTATCAATAATTATTCAATTTAATCTCTATGGGGTAATTTCCCCCTCACAAGATTAGACAAGAGAGTTACCTCGTCTCAAGGTCCACTTTTCAATTATCGCGTCATGTAAAATTCTCGATTCGATGTCGAAAAATCCGAAACTATCCAAAAGTTATATAAAATAATTAATATATATTCAATAAATTTGAAATTTATCTATTAAATAAATTACCCTATCCAAAATGGTAAAATTCTTAAAATTCACCTCGGTCCCACGTGCTCGGATTTTTGAAATTTTTGGATTAAAACGTTACTCATAATATCAAGAACTTGAATATATAATTTCTACCCAATTCCATAACCATTTTCGTGGTGAAAATCAAAAATATCAATTTCTAGGTTTTTCTTCAAAACTCCAATTTTTTACAAATTTACATGTCTAAATCCATATATAAATTATGTATTTAACTTGCAATAGGTGTGAATTAACTTACCTCTAAGTTGCTAGGTGAATTCTCCTCTCAATAAGCTCCCAAGATCGTCCAAGAATGAAGAAATGAGCAAAAATGCTAAAATCCTCACTTTAAACACTCACTGCCCAGCGTTCATCGCGCCCGCGGCAAAATTTTTTGCATCCGCGATGGATTTTTCGAAACTGCGGATTCGCACCCGCGATGGATTTTTCGCACCCGCGGCTTCACACCCGCAATAGATTTTTCTCACCTGCGGATTCGCACCTGCGATGGATTTTTCGCACCCGCGGCTTCGCACCCGCGATGAATTATTTGCATCCACGGCTTCGCACCCGCGGTGGATTTTTCGCACCCGCGATCACACGAGATATTAGGTGCCTCAACTCTTCTTCAAATTCCAAATTCGATCCGTTAACCACCCGGAATCCACCCGAGGCCCTCGGGACCTCAACCAAATATACCAACAAGTCCTACAACATCATACGAACTTATTTGAAACCTTAAATCACATAAAACGAGGCTAAAACCACGAATTATGCTCCAATTCAAGCTTAATGAAACTTAAAATTTCCAATTTCTACATTCGATGTCGAAACCTATCAAATCAAGTCCGATTGACGTCAAATTTTGCACACAAGTCACAAATGACATAACGGAGCTATGAAAATTTTCGTAACTATATTCCGACTCCGGTATCAAAAAGTCAACTCCCCGGACAAACTTTCAAACTTAAATTCTTGTTTTAGCCATTTCAAGCCCAAATTTCACTACGGACTTCCAATCACGCTCCTAAGTCCAAAATCACCATACGGAGCTGTTGGAATCATCAAAATTCTATTCCGGGGTCGTTTGCACATAATTTGATATCCGGTCACTATTTGATCTTAAACTTTTTAATTCTTTCATCAAAATTCCATATCTCGGGCTAGAGACCTCGGAATTTGATTCCGGGCATACGCCCAACTCCCAAATCACGATACGAACCTACCGGAACTATCAAAATACTTATCCGAGCCCGTTTGCTCAAAATGTTGACCAAAGTCAACTCAATTGAGTTTTAAAGCTCTAATCCACATTTTAATCCATTTTCACATAAAAACTTTCCATAAAATTTTATGGATTGCGCACGCAAGTCGATGAATGATAAATAGTATTTTTCGAGGTCTTAGAACACATAATTAATTATTAAATTTAAAGATGACATTTTGGGTCATCACTACACTAGTTCCATCTTGCTGATTTCTCCGAACTTTAACTCCTTGAGCAACTGCTTGACCCAAACTAACTCACACGTCATCATAGCCATGGCCCAATATTCGACTTCGGCGCTATATTCAACTATATTCTGTTTCTTTCTCTTCCACGAGACCAAATTACCTCCTACTAGAACACAATATCGAGACGTAGAACGTCTATCAAAAGGTGATCCTGCCCAATCAGCATCTGTGTACCCAACAATCTGCTCGTGGCCTCGATCCTCGAATAGTAATCCTTTGCCTGGAGATGACTTTATATACCGAAGAATGCAAACAACTGCATCCCAGTGACTATCACAGGGAGAATCCATAAACTGACTTACAACACTTACCGGAAAAGAAATATCAGGTCTAGTCACTGTGAGGTAATTCAATTTGCCAACCAACCTCTTATATCTCGTAGGGTCTCTACGAGGCTCCCCCTGTCTAGGCAGAAAATTAACATTCAGATCCATAGGAGAGTCAATAGGTTTGCAACCCATCATTCCAGTTTCCTCAAGAATGTCTAAGGCATATTTCCGCTATGAAATAACAATACCTGAGCTAGACTGAGCGACCTCAATACCTAAAAAATATTTCAATCTGCCCAGATCCTTAGTCTGGAAGTGCTGAAAGAGATGTTGCTTCAGATTAGTAATACCATCCTGATTATTACCAGTAATAAGAATATCATCAACATAAACCACTAGATAAATACACAGATTAGGAGCAGAATGCCGATAAAACACAGAGTGATCAGCCTCACTACGAGTCAGGCCGAACTCCTAAATAATTGTGCTGAACTTACCAAACCAAGCTCGAGGGGATTGTTTCAAACCATATAGTGACCTGCGCAATCTACACACACAACCATTAAACTCCCCATGAGCAACTTGCTCCATATAAACTTCTTTCTCGAGATCACCGCGGAGAAAAGCATTCTTAATGTCTAACTGATAAAGAAGCCAATGATGTACAACAACCATGGACAAAAAGAGACAAACATATGCTACTTTAGCCACAGGAGAGAAAGTATCACTATAATCAAGCCCAAAAATCTGAGTATATCCTTTTGCAACAAGACGAGCCTTAAGCCGATCAACTTGGCCATCAGGGCCTACTTTGACTGCATAAACCCAACGACAACCAACAGTAGACTTACCTGCAGGAAGAGGAACAAGCTCCCAAGTGCTACTCGCGTGTAAAGCAGACATCTTGTCAATCATAGCATGTCGCCATCCTGGATGAGATAATGCCTCACCTGTAGACTTAGGGATAGAAACAGTGGACAAAGAAGATATAAAGGCATAATGAGGTGACGACAGACGATGATAACTTAAACCGACATAATGGGAATTAGGATTAAGTGTGGATCGTACACCTTTGCGGAGTGCAATTGGTTGACTAAGAGGATATAAGTTCGCAGTAGGTGCAGAATCTGATGTGGGGCGTGAATCACCTGGGCCTGATGCTGGATGTGGACGACGATGATAAGTCAAGAGTGGTGGAGCTGCAGAAGGTTGAACTGGATTATGTAGAGGAACTAGAGCTATAAGTGGTGGAGCTACAACCAGAGCTGTAGGTGGTACAACTGGAGCTATAGGTGGTGAAGCTACAACTGGAGCTATAGGTGGTGGAGCTACAACTGGAGCTGTAGGTGGTGGAGCTGGAGTGACTGAATCTCTAAAAAATGAAACTGGTAGAACCTCAAAAATATCTAAGTGATGACCTGAACCTGTGAAGTATGATTGGGTTTCAAAGAAGGTAACATCAGCGGACATAAGGTACCGCTGGAGGTCAGGAGAGTAGCATCGATACCCCTTTTGTGTTCTCAAGAAACCCAAAAATACACACTTAAGAGCACGAGGAGCTAACTTATCTGTTCCCGGAGTAAGGTTATGGACAAAACAAGTGCTTCCAAATATACAGGGTGGAAGAAAGAACAAAGGTAAGTGAAGAAACATGACAGAGAATGGAACTTGGTTCTGGATAGCTGAAGATAACATACGATTAATAAGATAGCAAGATGTAAGAACTCCATCCCCCAAAAAACGCAATAGAGCATGAGATTGTATGGGTAGGGTACGAGCAGTTTCAATAAGATGTCTATTCTTTCTTTCAGCTACCGCATTTTGTTGAGATGTGTACGGATAAGATGTTTGATGAATAATCCCATGAGATTTCATAAACTGCTGAAATGGGAAAGACAAATACTCTCGGGCATTATTACTACGAAATGTGCGAATAGAAACCCCAAATTGATTTTGAATTTCAGCGTGGAAGGTCTGGAAAATAGAAAACAGCTCAGATCGATTTTTTATCAAAAATATCCAAGTGCACCTGGAATAATCATCAATGAAACTGAAAAAGTAGCGGAATCCCAAGGTGGAACTGACCCGACTAGGACCCCAAACATCTGAATGGACTAAAGTAAAAGGTGACTCTACTCGATTATCAAGACGCTGAGGGAAATGTGTGCGGGTATGCTTACCAAGATGACATGACTCACACTCTAGAGCTGACAAGTGAGATAAACCAGATACCATTTTCTGAAGTTTTGACAAACTGGGATGTCTCAACCATTTGTGTAATAAATCTGGTGAATCAGTAACATGACAAGTTGTAGAAGGAAGACAAGATGCGAGTCCATGTGATTTAGCAAGGATAAGATAATAAAGTCCGTTTGATTCACTCCCGGTACCAATGATCCACCCCGTACTACGTTCCTGTATAAAAACATAGTCATCAAGAAATAAAATAACGCATTTAAGTGATTTGGCTAGGCGACTAACAACTATGAGATTAAAAGGACTATTGAGAACATAAAGGACTGAATCTAAAGGTAAGGAAGGAAGTGGGCTTGCTTGACCTATTGCAGTTGCCATAGTTTGAGACCCATTGGCCATTGTGACTTTTGGAAGAGATTGAGAATACGAAATAGTAGTGAAAAGAGATTTGTTACCAGAAATATGATCTGAAGCATCTGAATCAATGACCCAAGACTCAGAGGATGAAGATTGGAAGAAACAAGTCACACTATTACCTGTTTGAACAACAAAAGCTACCTCGGAAGATGTCTGCTTACATGCTTTATACTCAAGGAACTCAATATATTCTACTAAAGAAACCATCTGACTATTCATTGCATCGGTTCCCATGTCGCTATAATTTATAGTAGTAGGGTTAACTTTAAATAGTGAAAATAAGTAACTCTTGTAAGAAAACTGAAGAAATAGCTTGAAAAACACTATTTACAGCAGGAAAAACAGAACATTGTTCTGTACCGGAAACACTGCAGCTCTCCGAAAAATTCCAAAGTTGTCGAAATTTATCATAACCAGGATGGATAGACTCGGAATTCCTTTGGGAGCAAGCTGTTCTGAAGAAATATTTTCAAAAAATGGCTGGAAAGGTCATTGTTCATGCCGAAAAAATATAAAAGTGGTCGGAATTTAATTTGAATTAGATGGGTAGGCTCGGAATTTTGAGGAGAGCACACTGTCCTGAAGAAGCTTTGCGAAAAATGGTCGGAACCCTCGCCGGAAAAGTTATTGTTGCCGGCGCGTGGAGGAGCGTGGCGGCTTTTCTGCCGGATAAAATTTCAGGGGTTGGTCGTCAGAGGGTGATCTACCTCATGGTGGTGTTGGTTTTAGCACAACACCGACAGAAAGTGACTTTCACTTAGACAAGCCTTAGGTCACCGAAAAAATTGCACGATGACTAAGTTCTTTCTTCCCGGTTAACGCTGGAATGACGCACAACAATCTTTTCTCACTAATGCTCTGATACCATGTGAGAAAGCACGAGAGAAAATATGTTATTGATATTGGATGATAAATACAATACAAGAGGTCCCTATTTATAGCTATACACTACAAGGAGATATTACTCATCTTCCAATGTGGGACAAGGCTACACTATACATATCTATAAACTAACAAGTATATATATATATATATATATATATATATATATATATATATATATATATATATATATATATATATATAGATATTTTAACTGGTTAGTTGTTGTGACTTATAATACTTTTAAGTATTTTCTAAATATGTAAATTTTATTTTTAAAAATTAAAGATTATATGTCCGAATTTACACCAAAAACTAGTCAGTTTGACCCTCGTATTCTGATGAAGTTTACATAAATTGAGACGAAAAGAGTACAAAGTATGTTCTCCCACTCCATCTTCTTCTTGAATTAATAGACCTCTCTACCTCACCCGACCATGATAAACCCACGTCCCTATTTTTTTGGTAACAACTGTAAATATTACACTTTCTTAGAAAGTTGTTTTAATTAACTCAAAGATACAGGGGAGTCCAAACATACAACTATCTACGCGTTTGGTAAACACTCAAAGTGATTATAAGCTAAAATCAGTCATAAGTCATAAGCTGGTCACCCCAAACTTATGGCTTTTCAGCTTATAAGCACTTTTAGTTTGACCAACACTTTTACTAGTTTATCCTTAATAATATATTCTAATTCACAAAATACTTTTCCCAAAATAAATTTCTTGACTTTCTCTTCATTCCATATTCGTTATTAATTCTTTTCTTTACAAAGAAATTTTTAATTTATAATCTTTTGAAAAAAATTCAAGGGTATTTTAGTCATTTTAACAAAAAAATAGTTTATCCGTACTTTTTAATCAAACACATCAACTGCTTATTATCAGTTTCAGCACTTCTATCTAAACACGTAAATGCTTATTTTAAAAATCAGTTTCAGCACTTTAAAATATTTTTCAGCACTATAAACTTATCAGCTATTTACAATCAGCTAATCCAAACGGGCTCTATGTTATATGTAATCTAGAGTGAAAACAAAAAAATGTTGGTTGACGGTTGTTGGTCTCTTAGGGTGATAATGTTTCTACTTACAAATCTAGGGGGTTATAAGATATTCACAAACTTTAAAAGGGTAATTGGCAAAAGGGAACAATTCGGGGGATGCTTATGCATTCTCCCTTTTAACTTTATTGTTAGATCGCCGAATAACATAGAATTCGAGGGTCTTGTACGCACTTGACCGAAACTGTTAGCAAGATTTTTGATTTTTTTCGCAATACTTTATCCAAAGTAGTTCAAACTGAGTGAAAGTAGTTCCTACGGGAAAATCTTCAATTCTAGGGTTAGGGTTTCAGATCTGAGCAAAATCATTGGGGGAAGGATATGGCGATGAGAAACTTTTACAACGAGATCAAGGGCATGAGAGTGAAGGAGGTGGGGACTTACCTCAAGCCGATGTTCTCCGTGGGTTACGCGAAGAGTGCTGTGAAGAGGGGATTGGATAATTACCATGCCAAGTACATCCAAACCAGCTCCGTTGATCCCGTCTACCACGTCTGCTTCGGAGGCATGGCTTTCTCCTACCTCGTCGCCCTTCCCGAAGAGCGACGCCACCTTGAACACAAGCAACACGCCAACCATTGATCCTCCCGAGGTATCTTTTTACTTCACTTGAATTTAGCTATTAAATTGACATTGAAATAGCGCCTTTATACAGTTTTCATTGAAATCCTGGGGTGAAATCTAGTAATATTTATGTTATATATATAAATAGGTTTGGCTTACTAGCTATACTGTTTGCTACCTAAGATATATATTAAAATGGATCAGCCGGTGAATTTAGAAGCTAAGGCTCCCGGCAATCTGTATCGTGTGGGAAGCATATTCTTCACTTCACACTGATTGGCGCATTGCATCACTTCACATTTAGCAATCACAGTTTTTTTATTTTCGCGGGGACATCGAACCATTTCTACATGTTCTCTTAGGATCCTTTCGAACTAGGGATATCTCATTCACGTAGTCCATTTGTGAGAGAGGAGATAGCTTGAGCAGATTTTGATTTTTATACTTCAAATTTGCTCAACTTGTGTGCCGTTAATGCTAGTTTGTTTCCTCTATTGTTTTCTTTGGAGGGTTGGTAAGGTGAAACTTCTTTTAAAGGTCACGAGGTTGATGAAAAAGAACATATAATAATACTTTGGTAGTTGGAGTGTCAACATTATCCTGTTGAAGATGCTATAATATTTGTGGGCCGCAGTCTAAGGATATGTTTGATATGTTTTGCGAAGCACTTGGGTTCCCCTTAGAGTCAGTATTTGAAGGAGGATTGATTGTGGATTCTGAAAGAAAACAGTTTATAGCCTGCAGGAATATGGTCCATCCAATGATCAGCAGAGCTGTGTCTTTCTCTAAGTGCCAATCGTAGTTGTGGTTAGATCTTGGAACTTAGAGTCACAAGGATATTCTTTGATTTGAATTTTTTATGATTTTGTCCTAATTCTTTTATTTTCCCGTGCTCTCTCCTTCGTCCTAGTCTCCTAGACTCTAGTTCCATCCTCCTGTGTACCTAGTTTTAAAACGTGATGTCTTCTACTCTTCATTTAATTTTTTGTTTTTCTCCCATGCTGGAAATCAAATCTAGTTTCTTTGTTTGCACGTGTGTGCATTCTCCCTCAACTCCTCATCTATTTGTTGTAAAATGTGTCATCTTTCTTTTCGCTGCATATTTCCCTCCTTAACTCATCTACTTTATTGTAACTTGTATCATGTGCAAATTGTATTATTTACGTGCATCATGTTTTTACAGTGGTTTACCACTGTGCAGGGCACAAAGGAAAGCCTTTTGTTCTAAGGCAATCATGTGACACTGTATTTATTTAGGGTGTCATTTCTTTACAGTGATTTACCACTGTGCAGAACTCAAAGGAGAAAGCCTTTTGTTCTAAGGCAATCATGTGACCTTAAGAAACAGTAGGAGGAGAGGAATAAATGAATACTGCAATTTTTTCGTTAATTCTAAAAAATTAATCAATACTGCATTCTCTCTCTGTGTGTGTGTCTAGGCTTATCATTTGATAAGTTTTGTAATTTATCTCGTCATAGAGAGAAGAGAACAGGCTAAAAGAATTTGCAACCACCCTTTGTTATTTGGCTCATCCTAGTGAGTGAGAGAACAAGCTAAGAAAAGGATAACCAATTAGCTTGTTTGGGCACATACTGAGTTGCAACTACCCTTGGGCTAATGATAATGATTGTAAGAATTTCTTCATTTGTATCCATTATTCAGGCAATGATAGAAAATTGTTGTGCTTGACTTAATGATTTATCAACTCATGAGCTGCAATTGACATAAGATAGTTGCTGAGTTGCAACTACCCTTGGGGTAATGACCATATGCAAGATGATAATGTTTCTAATAATTTCTTCATCTATATCCATTATTAGGGCAATGGTGATAGACAATTGTTGTGCATGACTTGATGATTTATTAACTCATGAACTGCATTTTGACGTAAGATAGTTGCTAAATTGTCTCCATTTTCGCCTCGCTATTATTCGTGCACTA
This sequence comes from Nicotiana tomentosiformis, assembly GCF_000390325.3. Lineage (NCBI taxonomy): Eukaryota > Viridiplantae > Streptophyta > Magnoliopsida > Solanales > Solanaceae > Nicotiana > Nicotiana tomentosiformis. Next base: position 988,412 of record NW_027174567.1, read on the forward strand.
AGCAAGCAACTTCATACATGACTTTCCTTTCTTATTTATCCTTGCAAACTATAATTTTTATTTTATTTTATAATGAAGAGTATATTCTTCACAGTAGCATCGGGATGATTTACAAGTTACCAAAATGTGAAGAGTCCTCCAAACATCTTTTCAGCTTATCTGTCCATTGATAGGAGGGTGTGGAGGTCGAGGATTAGGGTAGTAGATTAGTAAGTAGTCGAGTGTATTTTTTTTCCAAATCTGTAATTCTTTTCCATAGCTGTAGTACTAGTGTTATCCTCGTATTCCCTATTCTTATATCTCTATTATTACCTGATGTTTCTTTTGCTTCGGTTATATTATTTTCTGGATGTTGTTGCTGCTTCTCTTTCCCTTGCTCTTTGTCATAACTGCTGTGATTTTGCTTTCATTGAGCCGAAGGTCTACCGGAAACTACCCCTCTACCTTCACAAGGTAGGGTCAAGGTCTGTGTACATGCTAATCTCCCCAAACTCCATTTGTAGGAATACACTGGGTATGTTGTTGTTGTTATTGTTTACAGTCCTATGATTATACCCAAAAAAAAAAGATTCAACATACATCTAGTTTTTAGTACTGGGTTTGAAGCTGAAGTCTCCCAAAGCATCTGGTGTTCATTTTCTTTCTTAGTTTCCAAAAAATGCAGTAAGGTATTGCTTGCTATCTCTCCTTCCCCCCCTTCCCTTTTCCATGTTCCATGCTCTCCGGCTTACAAAAGCTTCAAGGCATTGTCCATGGTGTAGAAAAGATATTGAGAAACATACACCTTATATTTCTGGCCATAGCACAATGTAGGAACAAGTGTTTTACAACCTCTACATTTGAGTTTCACAGGCAGCATTTGCTGCAAAGTTTGAACCCTCTTTTCATCAGATTTCGAGTTAGGCAAGGCTTTTACATCACTGTCGAGCTGTAGCATGCCACTTTAAACCTTGCTAAGTAGTCCATCAGCGGCTAAACTTATACTCTCAGTTTGTGTCATGTTATTCTTTAATGTGGGTAAACACTACAACAACAATAACCCAGTGTAATCCTACAAGTGGGGTCTGGGAAGGGTAGGATGTACGCAGCCTTATCCCCTACCCTGGAAGGACAGAGAGACTGTTTATGATAGACTATTGGCTATAGAAAGGATGGAAGAAACACTGATAGCAAGTAATATCAATACAAGGTATTGGAAAACAAAACCCAAGATGACAAAAGAAAGTATGAAAAAAGTACTAATAGTCGGTAATAACAGTACAAGATATGAAATGATTAGCAAACTAAAGATAAAAGGGATACCAAACTAACACTAATACTCTAGGACTATGGAAGACACAAGAAAATGCTCAACTACCTACTAACCTTCTACCCTAATTCTCAACCTCCACACCCTCCTATCAAGGGTCATGTCCTCAGTTAGCTCCATCCGTGCCATGTCCCGCATGATCACCTCTCCCCAAGACTTCTTTGGTCTACCTCTACCCTTCCTCTTACCCCTCAAGGCCAACCTCTCACAACTCCTGACTGGGGCATCTGTGCTTCTCCTTTTAACATGCCCGAACCATCTTAGCCTCGCCTCTCGCATCTTTTCCTCCACATGAGCCATTCTCACCTTGCCCTGAATAGCTTCATTCATAATTCTATCTAACCTAGTATGCCCACACATTTCAACATCCTCATTTCAGCTACTTTCATCTGCTGGACATCGGAGTTCTTGACTGGCCAGCACTCTGCCCAATAGACATAGTCGGTCTAACCACTACCTTGTAGAACTTACCTTTAAGTCTCAAAGGCACACTCTTATCACACAAGACAGCGGAAGCGAGCCTTCCCTGCTCCACCCTGCTCCGATACGATGTGATCTCCCCATCATTCTGAATTATAGACTCAAGGTACTTGAAACTCTCTCTTGGGAATGACTTGCGTATCAAGCCTCACATCCCTCTCGTCCGCTACCTGGGTAACACCGTTGAACTTGCACTCCAAGTATTCTGTCTTGGTCCTGCTCAACTTGAAACCTTTAGACTCAAGGGTATGTCTCCAGACCTCCAGCCTCTCGTTAACACCACCTCGCGTCTCATCAATCAGAATTATGTCATTTGCAAATAACATGTACCAAGGCACCTCCCTTTGAATGTGCCGCGTTAGTGCGTCCATTGCTAAGGAAAACAAAAACGGGCAAAGTGCTGACCCCTGATGCAACCCCATCTCAACCGGAAAATATTCAGAGTCTTCTCCTACTGCCTTTACCCGTGTCTTCGCTCTATCATACATGTCTTGGATCACTCTAATATACGCTACAAGCACTCCTTTAGCCTCCAAATATCTCCATAGAACCTCTCTTGGAACTACTTTGTCATAAGCTTTCTCTAGGTCAATGAACACCATATGCAAGTCCTTCATCGCCCTATACTGCTCCACCAATCTCTTCACAAGGTGAATGGCATCAGTAGTCGACCGTCCCGGCATGAAACCAAACTGATTCTCGGAAATGGACACACTCCTCCTCATCCTCCCTTCTATCACCCTCTCCCAAACTTTCATCGTATGGCTTAACAACTTGATATCCCTATAGTTGCAGTTTTGGATATCCCCATTGTTCTTGTACAATGGAATCATCGTACTCCACTCCACTCTTCAGGCATCTTCTTCGTCCTAAAAATGACGTTAAACAACCTAGAGAGCCATTTCAAACCCACGCTCTTCCAGAATTCCATAGGGATCTCGTCTGGCCCGGTCGCTCTACCCTTACTCATCCTGCGCATAGCCCCTACGACCTCCCCTACACTTATGCGTCTATCGTACCCAAAATCCTGAAGTCACTCCGAGTACTCCAACTCACCTAGCACAATGCTCCTATCTCCCTCTTCATTCAAGAGTTTACACAACTGCTCAGTGGAAAGAGTATTTTCAACTTTGGAGTTATTGCATTGATTTATTTACTTATTAATATATTTCTTACGTTCATACTTCTAAGTAAAATCTCAATCTTGTAGACATTGGGTACTCATGTATGGTATATCTCCTCAGAAGTTGAACTACTATTGCAATTTTCTTATGGAAGTTTTACTAAAAGTCTTGTTGAATGAGAAAGTGTTTTGCAACTGTAAAAATACCTCTGAAGTACACCCATTGGTTGAATGTGTTTTAGAGTAGTGTTCTATATTCTTGCCAACGGTTGTATGTTAAAGCTCATCCATTTTTGCCTTTCTTGACAGGTCTCTTGGGAGTCGGAGATGGTTCAGCGAAGGACTTAGCATTGGTGTTTGTCGGTTGCTTTCTGTTTCCTTTTCCTAATGTGTGCAAAATGTGGTTCATTTTGACTGATGAAAATAAAATTTGTCGTACTGCAAGTTCCTAACGTGTATGCGTTTATACTTAGTATTGTCATGCCTGGAATAGGCAAAACTGGTTTTGGGTTGTTTTGCGCCCGTTTTAAGGACTGGGTGTAAAGATTTTTGCTGCGTCCCAATATCTACAGCATGTTATCTGATAATCTCATTATGTTGTTACCTTGCTTACGCTACTCTTGAAAATCATTTTTGGCGAGTTCTGGCGAGTTCTGGGAACACATGCCTCTGGCCAAGTATGGGAGACCTGGCTACATCTGTTATACTATTAATCATGGCCAGATTGTAGTATGGAGACAATAAATACAGAGGTACAAGTAATGAAAAGCTAGACGTGAGAAAAAGGTCAAGTGGCATTCTTCGTGGATGCTCCTAAGCCCCAAGGATTATATCTTGGTGTACAAGTGGCACGTTACTGACACTTAAAATCACCTGCTTCATCAAATATTTGTTCGTGATCGATGGCGTTTTAAACATGAGGCTGATATGGTTATCAAATAAAACTGACTATACGGAGAGTCAAGTTAATATCAAATTTGGGCATATGCTGAGACCTTGGGGTGGAAAAAGTAGATGTTGGAGTTTGTGGAGTGATCAAGGAGGGGCAAAGGTCGTTTCTTTTGTTTGGTAGTAATAGTTATGAGGCAAAACACTTAATAACGGGTTTTATGCCTTTTATGTCTACCTCTTCAATTTGAGGAAAAAAGGAAAAATGAAGTCTTCAATTTTGAACAGTTTTGAATTCAAAATTGAATATAAAGGATGAAATAGATCTCCCTTACTTTGCGTCGAAACCTTACCAAATGATTACAAGTGAATTATCACGTTTCGCTTGTGTCAAACAAACAAACGATTTTCAATTTAATTTATTCCTAAGAACGAATCTAATATCATGCGAGTATGTTGGGGTATGAGATCCTACCAAGATATCCAAGTTAAAATGAATTTGAGCAATTTAATCAGATATCAAAATAATCAATGTTATTAATGTTTGTACTCATCTGTTTTGATCTTTAAACTGCTGTATTTGGAATGTCATATTCAATTGAAACTCGAGCTAATAGATGGGATTTGTGTTTTTGACATATACATTTTTGTTTGGTTCCTATTTGGGCGGTGTTTGACCAAAAAATATAACTTTTGGTTAAAACAGTTGAGTTTAGATAATAATGTGTTAAACTTAGTTAATAATAATATTTCTAAATTTGAGCTCCGTAAACGTGACAAGTGTTAGGCAGATCTAGTGGTGGATTGACAACGATATGCATTAACTGTTCCAAAAAGTATGAGCAATAATGTAGCGATAACTAGCAATAAATAACAATAAATGACAATAAATGACATTTAAGTAAATAGGAGGAGTGATTCACCCAATAAATGATGAACTAGATGATGTCTCTCTTGACAGTGATGAGTGGCAGACAAATCCTAAAATGTTCGAGTTATTCTCGGATCTGATGGGAAAGTGTGGAATAATATGAGCAAGAATATGATGAAAATGTAGTGTTTGTATCTTAGTAAGAGAGAGAAAATCTTTTATCAAAAGTTTGTTCTTATCAAAAAATGAATATCCCCTTTACACCATTGCCTTTTCTCTATTTATATGAGACATTAGCCTAACAAACCCTAATAATACAAGTGTAGAGAATATCCACTAAAAAACTCTCTTTAATATCCTATTTCAAAAACTAACGGTGCTCGGCCTCGACCATTGCTGACATGTCGACCATGAGTCTCACTGTTTCCTCGTCGACCTCGACTGATGACGACTCGAGAACTCTTCCTTTGATGTCATCTTATCTTAAATATTCTGGGATAGATTTTGACCCATACAGTTAGTCCCTCTGCTTATTGAGGCCGACCTCAGGCGGGTTTGATGAGTGAATTCTGTTTAATGCGGTTGAAACGATTGGACGAGCTGACCGAGTCGTGATGATTGGGGCGAGATGGCAGCGTGGCCCTTTGTGAACTGCAAACTCTGGAGTTGTGAGTTCCACGAATCAGGGTGACATCATACATCATTATGACGTGTTTACCTGATACATTGCTTCATTTTGCGTGCGTCTTTTGATTGAATCCGCTGCTTCGGTTACAGTGCCAGGGAATGATGAGTTAATTCCTTGGTTTTGACGCTTGAATTTCTATAAATAGTGGTGTATGGGTATAGTTTCAGCCTTTACGAAATTCTTACATCAAAAGCTCTGTACCTTCTTCTTCCTCCTCCATTGTTGTGCATTTTTTCTTCCTGTTCTAACGATCTCTATCGTTTTCGGTTCTCCGTTGTTTGATACCTTCCTCCCTCTCGTTGAAAATATGTCTAACAAACCTTTCGGGCCCAGCGAGGGAAGTGACCCGGTCCCACTGGCGATTCTCTTTCCTCCTCATCCGGAGAGCGTTCCTACTGCTACAAAGGATGGAAGCTTCCCGACTGTGGAAGAGATAGTTCCACGCAACCCCGACGTTAGGTCTGATTTCTCGAAGCGGCTTGAAGCCGAGACTGGAACCTTTAAATCGGCGATGACGGAGGCCGATTTGTCAGAGCTTAAAGCAAAGTACGGCCTTCATGACCATGTCGAATTGATTTCCGTCGGGTGGGATGCGGTGCACATTCATGTCGGCTATACTTTTCCTAATCCCTCTGGTGGAGGAATTCTGTCGCTTCTATGGCGTTTGCCCGACTTAACTCGCACAGTATATTTACAAGCTCATCAGGATGTTCACCAAGTTCGCTGAGTTGGCCGGGGTCGAGATCACACTTCGACATATGATGCACCTGTTCGCCCCCAGCTTTTACAGAGGGACGATGCTGAATCTCCGCCATTGAGGGGCAAATGACTGGTGGTGAAGATGGACGATAAGGCTAACCGCCAGTTCTCGCTCAACTTCTTCTTCGTTAGAACTGAAGACGTGGTAGCCAACGTCGATGGCTTCCCCGAAGCCTGGAATTGCACTCGTAAGCAGCTCGCTCCCTTGCTCGTAGGTAGTTGGTTTACTTGGCTTAGTTGTGGATTCTGACCCCTCGTCCTTTTCTTATGCAGCCAAGACCTCAACTCCCCCTTTGGTCGATGAAATTTCTGGTTGGGTTGGCCAACTCCTCCCTGACATCGCGGGAATTCACGATTGGCCGGGCTTCTTCAAGAGGTTTGGGCCGGCTCCTCCTTTGACTAGTAAGTTACTTTCGTTTTTGTTTCATTGGTTATTTCTCTTATGCGGTTGTTTTGGTTAACTCTCTTATCCTTTTGCACTTCCCTTGATTACAGCTAGGGGGTCCTCGAGGAGGTCGAGAGCTCCCGCTCATGCGTTTCGTAAGAGGAAAGCTGCCGCCTCTTCGGCTCCTTCCCCTTCTCCAACCGTGGCTGATTCTGGTCACTCCTCGATACCACTTGCTGCTACTCCCGCATCAACTCCTTCTTTATCTGTGAAGACTTTAGTAGTGGAAGCCTCGTTTTCTCCCTTGTATCGTCTCAAAGACGAAGATGAGAAATCGCAGCCAGGTGATGGGGACTTGATGTCCCGTAAGAAGAGATCGTTGGACGTGGGCAACGGGGTTGCCTGGGCCGTTGATTCCGTGAAGGATGACTTCACGCTTCATGAGACGGCGACTATCGTCATAGAGGACGATGTCAGGCCCACGCTTGAGTTACCGAGGTCGGTGGAGGCCGCCGAGGGTGTATCTCATCCTTATACAATGATGGAAACCGAAAGGCATGCTGCTAGGACTGATACTTCAAGGCAAGAGGGGTCGTCGACCTCGCAGCCGGCTGATGATGCTTCTTTGCCGGCTGAATGGAGAGGCAAAGTCGTTGCCGAAGATGGCTATGAGATGGGTTCAGACTTCGACGCCGCAGAGTTGAGGATGATGGAGAAAGGATTTAACCAGCTCGAGGTGTGGCTGGAAGGATCTACGCGAACCATTGCGATTCCCATGGATCGTGATCTATTGAAGAATACAGAGAACGTGGTCCTTGCCCTCAACCCCCTTTGCTCCGACGTGGAGTATGAAACCCTCAAAAGGCTGGACGGTGTCACTTTATCGAGGAGCATAGCCGGCCTTGCTCTTAGGGTAAGTATTTCAGGGCTTCATTTTTCTGTCCGTTATGTTCAAAATTTAGGGTCTGTTTTTAGTGCTTTGCCTTTGTCAGCGGAGGCGTTCTCATTTTTGTATTTCCTTCTTTTTCTTTCTTTTTATAACTACATACCATGATCTTGGAGATTGAAAGTGCCCGAAGGGAGGAGAGGTGTAAGGTGATATTCGCGAAGTTGCAACACAAATACTTTGGTACTGAGGCAAGTACTGACAGTTTCACAGGCGGTTTAGCGAGGGCAGAAACCCGCAGACCCTTCGTGATGAGCTGAAGGAGAAGGATGACGAGATGGTGAGGGTCATCGAGAAGTGCAGTGTCCTTGAGGGGACGTTGAGAAGTAAGGAGGAAGAGCTCGAGGTCAGCAGAGCCGTGGAGGCCCAATGTGGCGACCTCCAGACGCAAGTGGTCGAGTTGCGCAGCCAATTGGAAGAGTGCCGCCTACAGATAGAGGTTCTTCATGGAGAGGTTACTGAGAAACAGAACGAGCTGGAGAAGGCGGAGTTTTCCCGTTTGGAGGCTCAGAGAAATTCGGAGAAGTTAGAGTTGGCAAATAGGACTCTCCGGGCTGAGCGGGAGATTGACCAATCTATGGAGAATGCAAAAGAAGATAGATTGGAGGAGAGGATCAGAGAGCTGAAAAAAGACAACTCCATCCTTTTGGACCAGGTGGCTGCCTTACAAGCTGAGAAGTCTCAACTGCTCGCACAACCGTCATCCTCTCGCACTTCAAATTTTCCAAACATTCTCCGGGACCTGTCCCAGGAATGGATTCATGCTGAAGCTCAGTTGGATGTGTTCCGTGATTTGTACAAGGTAGGTTATGTTTCTGCGGTTGCCCTTGATGATGTTCGCATTAAAGCCCGCGAGTCTCGGGTCACCTATGGATATGATCCCGCCACGCTTGAGGCTGGTGACGATGAGGGGTACGGGGACGTGGACTGGCTTAAAGAGAACGCCTAGTATGATGTTGCGTACCCCGAGGGCGATAGTGAAGATGAAGGGGGAGATCGAGATGGCCCAAGTGGTCAGACGATGGTACTAAAGGGCCCAATGGAGGCGACCAGTAGTTTTTATTCTTCTTTCTTCATTTTGTTGTAAGTTTGTGTATTTTGTGTATGTGTCTTCGCGAGCTTTTGTAAAAAATGTTTAAGTATGAATATGGAATGCTCATATTGTTTTCTGCATTTGTTTCCTTTTCTTTGGTTAGTTTTTTCTATACTTGCATGTTTTTTGCTTGTGTTTCTTTATTCGAGCGAGGTCGATCATACTTGAACTTAGTTGCGGCTGAGGACCGGTAGGTGTTAGTTCGAACGAGGTCGAACATAACCTAGCTTAATTATGGCCGAGGGCCGGTAGTTGTTAGCTCGTACAAGGTCGAACATGACCTGAATTCAATTTCGGCCGAGGACCGGTAGGTGTTTGTTCGAGTGAGGTCGAACATAACCTAAATAAATTATGGACGAGGGCCGGTAGGTGTTTGTTTGAGCGAGGTCGAACGTAACCTGAATTCAATTTCGACCTAGGTCCGACAGGTATTAGTTCGTACAAGGTCAAATGTTACCTGAATTCAATTTCGGCCGAGGACCGGTAGGTTTTTGTTCGAGTAAGGTCAAACATAACCTAAATTAATCATGGACGAGGGCCGGTAGGTGTTTGTTCGAGTGAAGTCGAACATAACCTAAATTAATTATGGATGAGGGCTGGTAGGTGTTAGTTCCAGTGAGGTCGAACATAACCTAATTATGGCCTAGGGCCGGTAGGTGTTTGTTCGAGCGAGGTCGAACGTAACCTGGATTTAGAAAGATGTGCCGATAAGTGCGAAGTTTGTCAAAATCATAAACTTTAAGCGTTGTTGCTTTGGTCGTAAACTTGGATAAATAACAATAAACTTCAAGCATTGTTGCTTTGGTCATACACTTGGAGAAATTTACAAATTTTCGGGCGTTGGCTGGCGTTCCAGTCCCAGTCTATCTAGTCCATTCATTGGTTGACCTGGAGAGTGCTTGAGAGGTCGAGCAATGAACTAGCCGCCCCGGTTCTGTCTTTGCGTACTTTGACTTGATGTGTTCCCTTCGTCGCCTCGTTAAAAACCTTATTGAGAAAACCCAATTGGGACAAAACTCAAGTGAGAAACAAAAAGAGTACGACTTGGAGGACGCTTTATCTCTTAAAAGTTGAAGTATTTGAGGTGGGTAATATTCCAGTTGTTTGGTAGTCGTTTCCTTCCATTATTTCTAGTTGGAATGACCCTTTGTTTACTTTTGACGTAATTTTGTACGGTCCGTCCCAATTTATTCCTAGTTTTCCTTACCGTTGGTCTTTGCTCACTTATGTTCTAGCTTTATGCACGTAGTCCCCAACTTTGAGCAGCCTGACCTTTGCATTCTTGTTATAATAGCGTTCTGCTTGTTGTTTTTGTGCGATCATCCTTTTGTAGGAAATATCCCTCCATTCATCGACTTCGTCGCGTTCCTTTCTTCGGCATCATCATTTCTTCTACCGCTTTCATGGGAATACCTCAGGTTGGGCTCACCGACCTTGACCGGTATTACTGCCTCGGTCCCATAGACCAAAGAGTAGGGTGTCTCTCATGTGCTTATTTTCGGAGTTGTTCGATACTTCTTGTAATATTTCCGGCCACAGTCCCTTGGCGTCTTCAAGCTTTTTCTTCATAATGTTCAGTATCGACTTGTTGGAGGACTCCGCTTTCCCTTTACCTACGGGGTGGTATGCCATTGAGAGTATCCATTTGATATGCCATTTCTCAAAGAACTCGGCGATTTTCTTTCTCGTGAATTGGGGTCCGTTATCGTAGTTGATCTCTTTAGGGAGGCCGAACCGGCATATGATGTTCCTCCATATAAAGGTGATTACTTCATGCTCACGTATTTGGGCGAATGCTCCTGCTTCCACCCACTTAGAGAAATAGTCAGTTAAAACCAAAAGGAATCGTACGTTACCTCGCCCTGTCGGGAGGGGCCCCACAATGTCCATTCCCCATTTGATGAACGACCAAGGTAAGTTCACTGAGTGGAGTTGCTCATCCGCTTGGTGGATCATCAGAGCGTACTTTTGGCATTGCTCACTCTTTTTTACGAAGTCTGCGACCTCCTTTTTCATGGTGGGCTAGTAATATTCTGCCCGCATGAGGCATCAAACAAGAGCCCGATTGCCGGAGTGAGCTCCACAGTCCCCTTCGTGGACCTCTTCAAGGATGCGCCGCGTTTGGTTTGGCCCAAGCATATTGCTAGAGGGACGCCGTAAGTTATATTATACAGGTCATTGTGGATGATAATGTACTTGGCCACCTACATTCTCAGTTTCTTAGCTTTTTTTAATCATCTACGAGAGTGCCATCCTGCAGATATGTAATAATACGATTTCGCCAATCCCAAGTTAAGTTTATGGTTCTTACCTCGACTTGGTCTAGCGACGAGTTGATAAGGTGGACTACGCTTCTGTCTCCGATTATAATGTTTTTGGTGATTGTGGATAGCTTAGCGAGGCCATCTGCCTCAACGTTCTGTGCCCGTGGAATTTGGTCGAGTTGACATTCGTCGAACTCGGGCAGCAGCTTGTAAATTCCGGTCTGATACTTTTGCAATCTTTGTTCCTTGATTTGGAAAGCCCCTATGACTTGGTTGACTACGAGTTGGGAATCACAATGTAGTTTTAACTGTTTTGCCCCATACTTGAGTGCTAGCCTCAAACCTACAATTACAGACTCATACTCGGCCTTGTTATTAGTCATATTCGGGAATTTTATGGACTGGCAGATTACCTCGCCAGTTGGGACTTTGAGTACGAGTCCCAGTCCGGACCCTGATGCGTTGGACGTGCCATCGGTGTACAGGACCCAAAGGTCGTGTGTTTGGGGGAGGGGGGGAAGTGTGAGCGGTTTCTCTTTCAACTTCGGGCATTACTTTTGCGCTAAAGTCGACGACGAAGTCATCGAGCACTTGTGACTTTATCGTTGTTCGCGGCTGGTATGTGATATCATGTTTGCTCATATCGATCGCCCATTTGGCCAGCCTTCCCTATAACTCAGGTTTGTGCAAAATGCTTCTCAGGGGTAAAGTCGTGACGACCGAGATGGGGTGGCATTGAAAATACTGTCTAAGATTTCATGAAGCTACGACTAAGGCCAGGGCTAGATTTTCTAGGTGAGGATACCTTGTCTCGGCATCGACTAATGTTTTGCTAATATAATAGATGGGGGATTGCGTACCTTTGTTTTCTTGAACCAGGACTGCGCTCACAGCTACTTCGGATACATCGAGATAAATGAGGAGAAGTTCTCCTAGCTATGATTTTGAAAGCATGCAGTGGTGGCGACGACAAGTATACTTTTAATTCCTTCAGGGCTTGGACGCACTCCGAAGTCCATTGGAGGTCAGTATCCTTCTTGAGTACGTCAAAGAATTTATGACATCTATCCGATGATCGTGAAATGAACCTTGACAGGGCGGCGATCCGGCCAGTAGACAGTTGAACTTACTTTTTAGAGGTCAAGTATTCCAGTATCCCCTCGATGGCTTTGATTTAGTGAGGATTGACCTCGATCCCTCTTTTTGATACCAGAAAACCTAGAAATTTTCCTGAGGCCACGCCAAACATACATTTTTCGGGGTTCAGCTTCATTCCGTATTGCCCGAGTGTGGAAAGTCTATCTTATATGGTCGATGTGATCTTCTTTCCTTTTGGACCTGACCAACATGTCGTCTATATAGACTTCCATCATTTTTCTGAGTTGGTCCTTGAACATCCTCGTCACCAACCTTTGATAAGTCGTCCCTGCGTTCTTTAACCCGAAGGGCATGACCCTATAGCAGTACGTCCCTTGATGGGTGATGAATGTGGTTTTTCCTGATCCTCTTCTTCCATGAGAATTTGATTATAACCTGAATAGGCGTCCAAAAAGCTCAGTAGTTCGTGCCCGGTTATAGCATCGATGAGTCGGTCGATATGGGATAATGGGAATGAATCCTTGGAGCATGCTTTGTTCAGATATGTGAAATCCACGCACATCTGCCATTTCCCATTCTTCTTCTTTACCATGACCACATTGGCAACCCATTGGGGGTACTTCGACTCCCTCATGGAGCCATTCTCCAACAATTTATCTACCTCTTCACGTACCGCGTCGTTAATTGCGGAGTTGAACTTACGTCTGACTTGTCTTATCGGGGGTGGAATGGGTCGACGTTCAGTTTGTGCGTGGCAATTTCCTTTGGGATACCTAGCATATCTGCATGCTGAAAGCAAACAAATCTGCGTAAGTTGCTAAGAATTGACGGAATTTACCTAGTTCCTGAAGTTTGCAGCCGATGTAAGCTTTTTTGCCGTGGTCATTGATGTCTAATTGAATGGGGTCGAGGTCTTCTATGGTTGAACCCGCAGCTTCGATCATATCGGGGTCTCTAATGACATCCTTACTGTCGTCACATGCAGACCTCGACCCTGTTGATTGCTATGCCTCTTTTTCTTTTTCTTTCTTTTGTTGAGTGATCGTGCTATCTAGGGCGATGCGATAGCATTCCCGGGATGTGCGTTGTTCCCCTCATATTCTGAATATTCCCCAAGGAGTCGGGAACTTGATGAGCTGGTATAAACTGGAAGGGACGGCTCTCATGGTGTGTATCCATGGTCGCCCTACTATGGCGTTGTATGCTGTGTCTTGGTCCATGATGTGGAATGTGGTTTCCAGAGTGACGCCACCAGCCATAACGGGGAGTGTGATTTTGCCAGATGTTCGCTCAACTGCATTGTTAAAATCAGTTAGCATGATGCAACGCGACACTATCTTATCTTTGAGCTTCATTTGTGCAAGCACTCAAGGATGGATAATGCACGCGCTGCTTGCATCATCTACCATAATGCGTCTCACATCGGTATCTAAAATTTGTAAAGTGATGACAAGGGCATCATAGTGAGGAAACGCCAAATCGTTGGTATTTGACTTGTCGAAGATGATACTCTATTCGAGTTCATCATACCTTTCGTGGGTGATTGATCGTTTGAGCTTGTGGGTAGTGGTGTACTTCACACTATTGATGGAAGCATCGCCGCCGTTGCCGATGATCATGTGGATGGTACGAGCTGGTGAGGGCGGCTTCAGTGGTCCTTGGTGTTGTTCGCATCCTCTAGCAAAGTTGGTCCTTCCCCGGTCACTCAGCAACTCTTTGAGGTGTCCTTATCGTAACAAGTTTACGACCTCCTGCCTTAGGGCAATGCAATCTTCGGTTTTCTGCCCTCGTTCTTGATGGAACTCGCAGAGGGCGTCTGACTTTCTGGTGTTCAGATCTGACCTCATCTTCTATGGCCACTTTACCTTTGGTCCGAGCTTCTCCAGGGAATAGATTATTTCTGTAGGTGACACACAAAAGTTGTGAGCGGATAATAAATGGGGCATACCTCTTTCATTCTGGTGAGTCCCTGTCCTTGGTCTAGGCGGGACTTCTTCGTGGCGGGAGGAGGGCGCAACGACCATTCTGACATATGGTTGATATCGTTCCATGTTAGATCGCGAAGCTATGCGATCTCTTATGGTATCATTTCTTCGGTCTTTTCTGGATTCAGCCTGTACCGAGGTCAGTCGGTGAGTTGGTCCACTGAGGTCATCCTCATCTGCTCGGACCTCGGCACTATATGCGTTGTATATTTCGTCCCAAGTGGTCAGAGGGTACATCATTAGTCGACTTAATAATTTTCTTGTTGCCCTCGAACCATCCCTGTTCAGCCCATTCTGAAAGGGTATGACCTCCATCCCTTTTGATACATTCGGCAGGGTCATCCTTGGTTGAACCGGGCGAGGAAGTCCCTCAATCCCTCTCATGGAGACTGTTTAATAGCAAATATGTGGTTCACTCTCGCCTCGTCCTTCTTGGCACCAGCATGGGCCGTTACGAACTTGTCGTCCATATCTTAAAATTTTAATAGAACGCGCCAGTAGTTGTGAATACCATGTTAACGCTCCTCCTGTGAGGGTCTCACCAAAGTTTTTCAGCAATATGGAAGATATTTGTTCTTTGGCGAGGTCTTTGCCTTTTACGACAGTGATGTAGTGAGTCACAAGATCTTCAGGGTCGGTTGTGGCATCATATATCCTGAGGTAGAACGGCATTTTAAATGTTTTTGGTATGACATGGGGGGACGCATCAACACTGTATGACTGTTCGACGAACCGGCCAGCGTCTTTCTTTGGCAACAGCTTGAGGGCGCCGATATTTTATCGATCCTTTCTTGGTGCTCTTTTATTTGATCTCGGAGTACCTTGTTATCATTCTCCATTTCCTCCATCCTTTTCAAAATGGCTGCAAGGGCATTGTCACCTGCATTGTTAATGACATTGTGAGTAATACCTGTTGTTGGAGGAGGAGGGAGTTGGTTACACTGTTCGTCCGCCGGTTGTATAGTGCAAGTCCTTGCATTTTCTGCAGCCACGTCCCCAGCGGGCTTGTTGAGGATGCTGGTTAGCGTGTCAGTTAGCCATGCTTTGAGGAGCTTTATTTGCAGCGGGGGGCGTCTTCCCTCCCCCCAATAGATGTGGAGTTTCCCTTACCAGGAGATTTTGTGATGCTGTAGTGAGGGGGCGGTGACCCATCTCGCCCAGGGGAGGCATTCAGTGTTGCTCCTTCGTATGCCGTTTCACAACTTTCATTGATGACGTTCATGAGGTTAGTTTGGAGGTCGCTTATTATTCTCGTGCTTTCTTCTCTGTTACCTGCCATTTTAGGAATTTATACGTACAAAGAAAAGAGATCTTGTTTTTTGCATTCTCATATTTTTTTATGTTAGGGACCCGTGTTGGTTGAAGATCTAGAAGAAACTACAAGCTTAACTAAGAAATCCCCACAGACGGCGCCAAATTTTTCTACCAAAAAATATAACTTTTGGCTAAAACAATTAAGTTTAGATAATAATAGGTCAAACTTAGTTAATAATAAAATTTCTAGATGTGAGCTCCTTAAATGTGACAAGTGTTAGGCAGATCTTGTGGTGGATTGATAACGATATGCATTAACTGTTCCAAAAAGTATGAGCAATAATGTTGTTTACCCGAAAAATGGTACAGTTGAATTTGTTCATGGTTTCTAGATAAGTAAATTGATTTGATCCAAAAAATAATGAAATAACTGATAAAATATAAAATACTTAAAATTAGAATGTAGATGGAACGACAGAGCTAATGAGTCCAGGAACAGGGTTCCCGGGCACAACAATGATAAGATCAAAAGCGAGAAAGTAAAATTGTATTGAAATGCTGTATAGAATGTAGTGTAAGTTAGCCAAAAAATTCGTGTTCTTACAATGATAACAGAGCTCACTATTTATAGCTACATCTAGGAAAGGAGGTCCTAGGATCATGTCCTTCTTTAATGTCAATTATGAGGGCCATTGATGAAGATGTAACGTTAGACATAAATGTCAAATTCCTTGTAACGGGCCATCATCCTTAATGCTGCAAAATATTCTGTATTAAATGTTACCAGGCGCAAAGCATTTAATACTCCCTTTATGATCGTTATTCCTTCCGGTGACAAGCGGAATAGCTATGTTCGGTGGCCATCCTTATCTTCCATTCCACGTGTCCTTCCTTTAAGCGATCACGTGTCATGTCGTATATTTCTCTATACAAATAGTCCCCCTGCTTTCCGGTGACACAATCTTGAGTTACCGGGAAGTTGGTATAAAATACCTTTTTGGCGGGAATTACTATAACTCCATTTAAAGTTTTCTGTCAGTTGATTAGACGCACGTCTCTCCGTATTTAATGCCCCAAACACGCATCATCCCACGATTCAACACAGCTTTTTGTCGATTATCGAGGTAATCATGGCCAAGAATTTAGCCGCCAAAATTTTAGTTATACGCATCATCCTCCTCTTATGTACTTCTTAATTTCTAAAACTTCTAACTTGCATCTTTATTTCCCAACTTTTCTCTGATCTTCTTCGAACTAGAAAATTTCCTTCCTTCTATTCCAATGGCTTCCTCTTCAAAACGTGCTAGTTCTTCAAAGGGCAAGAACAAAACCAAGGATTCCGTTCCTCCAACAGTGGGTTCCATCTTCCCAAGAAGGCTTAGTACTTCGAAGGATTTTGAAGAGAAATTTTCAACTACTAACCCTCGTACATGAGCTGTTAGTAGATACCCTTCTTCCATTCGCCCTTCCAGTATTCCTGTTGTGAAGGAGGACTGCCGCTGCCCTGAGTTAGATATTATTACTCCTGATTTATCGGAGAGAGTGACCTTTCCCAAAGAAGGTTTTACATATTTCTTCATGTATCCCTTTACTTTGGGTGCATTTTCTTTGAGCGGAGAGCTTGATTCCGTAATGGCAGAGTTTTTCCTTCGCTACCAGGTGTGCTTGGCACAGGTAAGTCCTTCAGTGTGGAGGATGATCGCTTGCCTTCGGCATTTGTGCCAAGAAACTGGAGAGGAGCTAACCTAGCTCATATAGTGAATCTCTATTCCCCCAAACTCTTCCGCGGGGGAATAATAAACCTTTGCAATCATGGCCACCATGCTTTACTGTCTAGCATAGATGACGACAAAGACCATGGGTGAATGGAACAGTTTGTTGCAGTTGCCACCAGTGACATTATTCCAACAACGACTTCATCCTTTCCGGTCGCTTGGAACCTCTCTCGTAAGTTCCTTTTAATAAAAATTTTCCTACTAAATATTCTTTCATTCTCATATTAATCCTTCAACCTTCGTTTGTTACAGCAACTCGATGGATCCCACTGGTGATAGAAGGCTTGAACTGGTGGGTTCAGAAGATCTTAGACATCACAACGCCCGAAACTCGTTTGTGGAAAGAATTGTCCCTTAAATACGGGTGGAAGGCAAAAAATCATGGTAACTTTGAATTAACTTGTTTCCATTTTTTGTATATAAAGAACTTAGTTGAACCCTTATGACTTGTTCATGAAATTAGGTCTACCTGTAGGCTCAGTTGATGTTTCCGATGAGGATGTTTTGGCTGAACTTGCTGATGCGACGAGGCTGCTTGAGGAGGTACTTACTCGAACAGGCATCTCCGGGCCTGCTTCGGGCGCAAACATTACTTCACGGAGTTCTCAGCTAGAGAACAAGCAACCAAAGAAAAGACATTTCTCTGTGGCCGGAGAAAAGAATAAGAGGGCAAAGGTTGATGCCCCCGAGTCATCTCTGGTGGCGATGGTGACTGGTCCTCCTTCCGGGCCGGTCATAGACACTGTAATGATCGATGATGATGAAGAAGCTAGTGATGATGGATCTTATTTACATAGAAGGATACGGTCCGTATCATCTCAACAGGATGCTCGACCTGTTGAGACAATTGCACCAACTGACGATGACGTCTCAACACTTTGAGGAGAATTTGATTTAGTTGAATATGCTAACTCCCGCTTCGGGCCCCAATTGCTGTAACCGGTACCGCGGGGCTGAGTACCGAGTCTGTGCCATCTTTGGTTGGCGAGCATTAAATAACCAGCACAACATTTGATGCAACTGCTTCTTATTCTTCAACTCCATCAGCTTCATCTCCACCTTCACCACCACCAGCAACTACTACATCATTTCCATCTCCAGCCACTCTTCTAACAGCGGTTGCTACATCATCTCCATCGGCCGCACCTAACCATGAAGAAGGTGTTCCTCCACCATAGTCCCAGTTCATGGGAATTTGGGGCAAAATTATGCTGCCCCTTCTGAAGATCCACAAAGGAGGAGGAGTGTTACCCTTTCGGTCTCCACTGGGTGCAACTTGCTTTCCTCGGGGGAATGTTTGTTGAACAATGCTATGCATAATGTCGCAGCGGTACATTCCTTTCTTCTTCTGTTGTTTCTTCTACTTTTGAGCAAATGTACTCTATGTTTTACCTCTTCTTGTTTTATAGGCCAACTTTCTTATTTTTGAGGTCCTTCAAAGGCTGATTCGTGAGAAGGAAGAACTTACTTCTGAACGGGATCAACTTTTGGCAGAACGGGACCAGACTATTCTCCGCCTCTCGGAACTGTAAACCAAGGCTACCGAGGCCGTTGTTTTGGAGGCTCGTTTGCAGCAAAGCGAGCAAGAAGTGGTAACCCTTAGCCAAGAAATTGGGCCGCTGAGGGTAATATTTGATGAAGAAAAGGATAAATGGGTAGAAATCTAGAACGCCATTCTTGATGCAACCGATCATGAGGCTGCCTCCGCTGAAAGAGTGATTAACTTGGAGGCAACCTTAAACTCCAAAAGTGAAGAGCTTGCTGCTGTGGTGGCGAAACATGCCCAGCTAGAAGAGAAGTACAGGAAAAGTATCAAGCATAATAGGCTCTTTAGTTCAACTGTCCGTGAGCTCGATGTCAGTCTCAAATCTGCTAGGTCCGCCCGGGAAAACCTTTCCACCGAAGTTACTCAACTCAAAGAAGAACTCAAGCGTCGAACGACTTCCCTCATTGTTGAAAAAACTTATTCCATGTATAGCATGAGGAGAAAAACCTTGGAAGAGGCTAAGACTGGTATTATTGGCATTGATGCCGAAATTGCTAAGGCCCGAGAGCTTGAGTTGGCTGCAAAAAATGGACTCCCGAAGCAGTCTGATGCTCCAGGTTCTTCTGATTCCGGTTTTGAGTTTTGAAAGCTGAAGAAGGATCGGAAGGCGATGATACCGAACACCAAGCTGGGGAAAATGTTGAGCCATCAGTGGAACCATCTACTACTCTCGGGGATGCGGATACTTCTCTTCCTCCTGATTCCGGAGACGCTGCATTTTAGCTTTTTCTTTCTTTTTCTATTTTCTACCTTTATCATTTTGATGCGTCCTTGTAAATAAAAGCATATTTTTTGCTCAAGTATCGTTTGAGTCTTACTTTCGTTTGAATGTTCATGCAAGTCTTTAATTTTCGTACTTGCTCAAGTATTCTGCGCATGTTATTCTGTTCGTGCTTTATTATGTGTAATCTCGGATGCCTTTCCTTCGAGGCATTTTGGTTCTGAGTATTATCATGTTGTTCTATTCGCACTTTATTATGTGTAAACTCGGATGCCTTTCCTTCGAGGCATTTTGGTTCCGAGTATTATCCCTTTTTCGTGAGGTTTTTCATGAGTATTTGCGCAAGTTTACTTTTTGCGTCTTTTTCGTATACGGTTTTAGGTGTATTTTTTCCCGATGGCATTCTAGATTCCGGGCATTGATTCTTATGGAACCAACCCTTTAACGTGAGGGTTTTTATAAGAGAGGGCCCTCTTATGTTTATAGTGTTCTTGAAGAAGATGTCTCTTATTCATTACGGCACTAACATTTGAAGTACATGTTTAACTTTCAAATGACAAAATTAACTCATCGTTCAGACAAGAAACAAGGTAAAAACAAAAGGATTTCATTTCATTTAATTATTTCTATTTTCAAAAGTACATAAGCATTTTGCTATGCAGAAAAAAAATTGCCATGACTTGTGGCTATCTTGAACAACTTGTTTCTACGGGGCTGGTTTCATAGTCCCCGGTCCCGATGATGTATTCTATTCGCGGATTTTCGTTCCCTGGTTGACGTGGCATTCAGTGTTTCCATAATATCATATCATTCCCCCCCAATGTTCGAATACGAGGAATGCGAATTGGAACACTGAAAGTCTTGTATCTTCGAAGATCCCACCAATGAATTGCTAGGTAATCCTTCACTTGGCAACATATCTTGTTTCCCCTTAGGAACCCATGCTATCGAGCGAAAGAATACTTAACAACCCTATAGTGGTTTGTACTCATGAACGGTCGGGTAACCTCCGTTCGATAACAAGCTTAACTTCCCGGTGGGAATTTCCTAGAGTTTGCTTGAAATAAAGAGGGGTGTGAAAACTTGATTATTGTTTTGGATGCAACATGACTTTGAGTTTGGAATGTAATGTCGGACTTTCAGTTGATGTCAATGGGGAATGGACAGACTTGTATAGCCGGTGGACAAGCATGGACTCAGGAGGGTTTACTGATTTCGTAGTAGTTATACCCAGTGCAACGTCGTGGAAAGATGTCGGTATGGAAATTCCACAGGTGAGTTATCTCCTGTGAGCTGGTCAACAGTTGCGTGATTTCTGATGAAGCTTTTACGAGGAGTTCTACTTACTACCCAACGGGAGGTCGAATAGTCAATTGTGGCTAATGATTTGGGATGTTTTAGGAAGCGTTTAACAAGATATTTCGAGAGGTTTGGCGATTTAATGGTGAGAGATCATAGCACTTGGGAAGGGGTAATATTTGTGGATTTTAGATTTATATGCTTGTAGCTTAAAGCTAAGTGGGGGAGCCCACCGCCTGATTGGATCATATGGTTGTCTGCTTGTGCGGTTTCTGGTTATCAGTGCATTATTTATGACTAAAAAAGAAAACATCAGGGGTAATTCTAGCAAAGAACTTGATGAATGTGTGCTATATTTGGCCTTATCGATTAATGTGCAGGTTTTGGGAAGACTCAGAGTTTATACTTCTTGTGGAGGTGATGTATAAGGAAAATAATTCATTCGATTTCTTCTTCGGGAGTGTTCATGTGCTAATAGAGTGTTGGAGTTTGATTATACTCGGGATCAGGTCAGAGTGGGTGACTCTCAATAATGGATCTAATAGGTTCAAGGATGTAAGAGCGATGCCTAAGGATTTTGGGTCCGTTGTGTGGTTAAGGATTGCGTTTTTGCAGTGGGTATTGAGAAAATGTGATCTCGTGATTTGGGTCATTCAGGATGAGTGTTGATCGAGTTTCGTTATGTTTTTGAATGGAGCTATTATTATTTCTAAGGTAGGTCAAGAGTAAATTGGAGTAAGTTGGGTCGGTTGGTAATGGTTTGAATCAACATGATTGTGGCAATGATTAGTTCCTTCGGCGCGTTAAGTTATACAGGTGGTTGGTGGTTGTACGTGCGGGCTTGACAACCACCATAATTTGATTGATTTTGGAGGTATTTGATTCTAATGGCCTTGTTATATGTAAATGGATCCCCAAAGAGTTATGACGGTTTATACCACGACTTGAGGTTTGTATTTTCTGCAGTTATGTGGATTCAGTTGCGTGTTGTAATGGTTCTTCTGAAATGAGTTAAGTGAAGGGTTCCTAGCCAATGGAGTGCTTATTCTACTAGTTGTTCAAGGGTTATAATGAATTCTTGTACTCTCGCATAGCGGTATGATAAGTGTAATGAGCAGCATGGGAATTAGAAGTGGAGGATCAAGGTTGTGGTTCGATATTGGCAAGAATGTCACGAGCTCGGAGGAGAGGATGGGGGGGGGATGGGGGGGGGGTTAGATGTTTAGAGTAAGCTGGCATTATCTTAGTGTTACCTGAGAACGGTGTACGGGGTAAGACGCATCGTGTATTGATTTGCGGATGCTTGTCTAGCACTGTGGATATAGCATGGTCGATGGCCATTAATGTTCAAATTTTACTACCTGATGCAGAAGATTGTGGGGGTATATCCCACAAGGAGATCGTATAAGTATAACATGTTAGTCACTTGATTGTTAAAGATTGAAACCAAGTATAGAGATTATCGTCCCCGAGTGGAAACTTGTTCGTTTGCCTTATTATGAAAGGTCTTATCACTGTTGTCTTCATAGTATGCTTTCCGTCGCTGCCTTGTTAAAAACCTTGCCAGAAAAACCCAACTGGGAACAAAATTGAACGAAGGGAAAAAGAGTGCATCACATACTTTCCGTTTGACTGTTGTTTGTCAGCAGTAATATCTTTTGAGGTGAGCCACGTTCCAGTTGTTGGGCAACTTGTCTTCGTTCTGGTTCTCCAACTCGTATGATCATTTTCCAGTGACAATTGAAACCCGGTAAGGGCCTTCCCATGTTGGGCCTAACTTGCCCGCATTGAGTTCCCGGGTGTTTTGAGTTACCCTCCTCAAAACAAAGTCTCCTACTTTGAAATAACGGAGGTTGGCTCTTTGATTATAATTTCTTTCCATTCTCTGCTTCTGAGCCATCATTCTGACATGCGCCAAGTCCCTGCATTCCTCGAACAGCTCCAAGTTGATTAGCCTTGCCTCGTTGTTCGATTCTTCATTGGCCTGGAAATACCTTAAGGTTAGTTCTCCTACTTCCACCGGTATCAAAGCTTTTGCGCCTTACACAAGGGAAAAAGAGGTTTCTCCCGTGCTTGACTTGGCCATTGTTCGATACGCCCACAGAACCCCAGGTAATTCTTCGGGCCAGTTGCCTTTTGCCGCTTCCAAACTTTTTTTTAGATTTTGTATAATCACTTTGTTTGTTGACTTTGCTTGACCATTTGCGCTTGGATGATAAGGTGAAGAGGTAATCCTCTTTATCTTCAAATCTTCAAAGAACTTTGTAACTTTTGCGCCTATAACCTGCGGGACATTGTCGCATGCAATCTCTTTTAGTATTCCAAACCTACAAATTATGTTTTCCCACAGGAAGTCGACCACTTTGCGTTCTCCGATCTTCTGATAAGGACCTGGTTCCACCCATTTAGAAAAATAGTTAGTCAAAATTAAAAGAAATCTTACCTTTCCGGGAGCTGGTGGTAGTGGTCCGACGATATCCATCCCCTATTTCATGAACGGCCACGGGTACAGAACCGAATGTAGGGGTTCTGCCGGTTGATGTACTAGTGGTGCGTAGCATTGGCACTTATCACATTTTCGTACGAAGTCTTTGGCATCTTGTTCCATATGAGGCCAGTAATATCCTGCCCGAACTAATTTCAGCACCAAAGAATCTGCACCTGAGTGGTTGCCACATATCCCTTCATGGACTTCTCACATAACATAGTTAGCTTCTGATGCTCCTAAGCACCGGGCCAACGGGACTTGATAGGATTTTTTGTACAATTGGCATTTTTGAAGCTATAACGTGCAGCTTTGGCATGCAACGCTCTTGATGCTTTGGGGTCTTCGGGCAACTTTCCATGCTCGAGATAATCGATTATTTCGTTTCTCCAGTCCTAGACCAAACTAGTCAAATTTACCTCATAGTAATCTGCGTCCAAGACTGAGTTCATCAATTGTATTACCGTCCCTGATTCCGATCCCTGGATTTCTGTCGATGAGCCCAAATTTACCAATGTATCTGCTTCCGTGTTGTCTTCCCTCAGGATATGAGTAATTGACCACTCTAGGAATAGTGCCAATAAAGCTTAAACTTTTACTACGTATTGCTGCATAGGTTATTCTTTGGTGTCAAAAATTTCATAGACCTGATTCACCACCAACTGCGAATCACATTTGATTTCGATGACTTCGGAGTCAAGTCACCAGGCCAATTCGAGCCACGCAATCAAAGCTTCGTACTCTACTTCATTGTTAGTTAAAGGAATCGTTCTGATGGCTTGCCTTAAAGTTTCCCCCGAAGGCATGATCAAGACTATTCCGAGCCCGGATCCTTTTACGTTTGAAGCTCCATCCGTAAATAAGGTCCAAACTCCGATGTCGATTCTGACACTATTATTGCCTCTTTGACTGCCAGAGGCCATAGTCCCGGACTGAAAGCGGCCATGAAGTCAGCCAAGATTTGCGACTTAATTGCAGTCCTCGATTTATATTCTATATCGAATTCGCTCATTTCGACGACACATTTGGCCAATCTACCTGAGAGCTTGGGTTTATGGAGGATGTTCCTCAGAGGGAAAGTAGTCACCACAGCTATCGGGTGGCATTGGAAGTAGGGCCTCAGCTTCTAAGCGGTGACTATGAGAGTTAAGGCTAGCTTTTCCAGATGTGAGTAGCAAGTTTCTGCTCTCGTTAAAATTTTGCTAACGTAATAAATGGGAGATTGCGTACCTTCGTCCTCTCGGACTAAAACTGCACTTACCGTAACTTTTGAAACCGCGATGTAGACTAGCAACGTTCCACCTTCTTTTGGTTTTGAGAGCAATGAAGGGCTTGACAAATATTTCTTCAACTCCTTCAAGGCTTGCTGACACTGCAGTGTCCACTCGAAATTGTTTTTCTTTTTGAGTAGTGCGAAGAAGCAATGACATTTTTCTAATGAACGGGAAATGAACCTGCTCAAAGCTGCCAATCTTCCTGTGAGCCTCTGGACTTCTTTTACATTAGACAATTGGTCCGGGATGTCCTCTATGGCCTTGATTTTATCGGGATTTACCTTAATTACCCTTTGTGAGACTAGGAATCCTAGGAACTTACCCGAACTAACCCCGAACGCATATTTCTCAGGGTTAAGCTTCATATTATGCTCCCTCATGATGTCAAATGTTTCTTGCAAATGCTTCAGGTGGTCACCTGCATTCAAAGACTTAACGAGCATATCATCTATATATACTTCCATAGTTTTTCCTATTTGTTTTTCGAACAACTTCTTCATGAGCCGTTGATAAGTGGCTCCGATATTTTTTAACCCGAAGGGCATTACGTTGTAATAATATGTACCAAAATTTATTATAAATGACTCTTTTCCTGGTCTTCTGGGTTCTTCTTGATTTGATTGTATCCAAAATAAGCATCGAGAAAACTCATTAACTCGTGCCCGGCCGTGGCATCAATCATTTGATCGATACTTGGTAATGAGAATGAGTCTTTCAGGCACGCTTTATTAAGATCCTTATAATCGACGCACATGCGAAGTTTATTATTTTTCTTAGGAACTACTACTACATTGGCTAGTCAGTCCAGATATCTTACCTCTCGGATCGAACCAATCTTAAGCAAACAGGTTACCTCTTCTTTGACGAATTTATTCCTTGTTTCAGCAATAAGGCGCTTCTTTTGCCTTACCGGAGGCATGTTGGGATCCAAGCTTAACTTGTATACGGCTATCTCCGTCGGGATTCCTATCATATCCTCGTATGACCATGCAAAATAATCTGCATTAATTTTAAGGAATTCAATAAAAGCAGACCTGTGCTCTAGGTGCAGTCCTATTCCCAAATGGAATTTCCTTTCTAGGAATTCTTCGAACAACGCAACCTGCTCCAGTTCTTCTGCCGTGGACTTCGTCGCATCCGTATCTTCTGGTACTTGAAAATATCTCGGTACCTGATATTGTTCCGACTCTTCTATCCTCGGGTTATCTTCATCTAGTTCGGGGGCAGGTGCCGGTTCCAGTAATTGCTATGCCGCCCATTCCTTTCCTTGGCTACTGGAGACCGAAATTGCATTCATCTCCCTTGCTGGCGGTTGATCACCCCTTTTCTGTTTGATCCCCTCGGGTGTTGGAAACGTTAACAATTGGTGATATGTTGAAGGCACAACTTTCATCTCGTTCAACCATGGTCTTCCTAAGATGATGTTATATCCCATGTCTCCATCTACCACTTCGAAGAGAGTTGTCTTCATTACTCCCTCAGTATTCATGAGCAACAAAATTTCTCCCCGGGTTGTCACGCGTGCGAGGTTGAATCCGGCGAGGAGTTTCGTTGCTGGGATAATCCTTCCAGTGAGTTTAGCTTGCTCCAGTACTCTCCATTGTACGATATTGGCTGAACTTCCTGGATCCACTAAAACATGTTTAATTTTAAAATCTAACACATTTAAATAAATTACCAGTACGTCATTAGGCGGTAGCAGTAATCCGTCTATATCTTCGTCCGTAAATGTGATATCGTCTTCCCGGAGCCTTTTATTATGAGTTATCGATACTTTTGTATTCTTCGCTACCGAAAAGGTGACCCCATTAATTTCATTTCCTCTAAAGATCATGTTGATCGTTTGGCGTTGGGGTTCTTTTCCTGCTTTCGAGGTTTCCGCGTTGCCCCTATTCCGACCATAACTGTTTTTAGCTCGGTCACTCAAGAATTCTCTGAGGTGACCATTCTTTAACAGTGTTGCCACTTCTTCCCGGAGGTGTCATCAGTCCCCAGTCCGGTGGCCGTTAGTGCCGTGGTATTCACACCATAAATTGGGATCCCTCTAGGTGGGATTAGATTTCATAGGTCTTGGGAATCGTGACTCTTTGATATTTCTCATGGCTGATACCAACTCCACCACACTAACGTTGAAGTTATACTCCGATAACTTTGGGTAAGAAGAATCTCCATACCCCGAGGTTTCTCTATCCTGTAGTGATCTGGTGTTCCGGCCACGATCGGTCCTTCTTTCAACGGTGAACTTGTCTGTTGTCCGAAAGCTCCTGCCATGACCTTCTGTCCGCTCGTAGGGCAAAAATCGGCCCCTCGAAGTCCGTCTATCCGTGTCAATATCATCTTTCATTTTTTCTCTATTCTTCTCCCGTCCTTTGGTCGACAATGGAAAGCCAACCTGATTGTCTTCGATCCTTATTTTCGACTCGTACCGGTTGTGGACATCCCCCCAAGTCGTCGCTTGAAACTCGATCAGACTTTCCTTCAACTTCCGGGAAGCGTCCGAACTTCTCGGATTTAAACCTTTGGTGAACGCTTCAGCCGCCCATTCATCTAGGACTACCGGTAGTAATATCCTTTCCTTCTAGAATCGGGTAACGAACTCTCGTAATAATTCAGATTCTCCCTGCGTGATCCTGAATATGTCGGCCTTTCGGGCTTGTACCTTTCTGGCACCGGTATGAGTTTTGATGAAAGAATCCGTGAGCATCTCAAAGGAACCTATGAAATGCTCGGGCAATAATGAATACCACGTTAAAGCTCCCCTCGTGAGAGTCTCACCAAATATATTCAGCAACACGGACTCAATTTCGTGAGGAGCTAAATCATTTCCTTTCACTGTTATTGTGTAGGTGGTAATGTGCTCCTGTGGATCAGAAGTTCTTTCATACTTTGGTACTACGAGCATTTTGAACCGCTTCGGGATTAATTTCGGGGCTGCACTCGATTTATACGGTAATTGAATATACTTCTTCGAATTTGGGTCTTTTAGTACTGGTGGTGCACTCGGGATTTGATCCATGCGGGCGTTTACTTCCTTCATGAACCGCAAAAGTTCATCCTTGAACGGATCGTTCTTGTTGTTGAGGCCGGATCCCCTCCCCTCAGCCCCGTAGGAGCCAACTTCGCCCCTAGGAGTGTTATTATCAACTCTCGGCGTTGTTTGGTTCGCGGGAACATCAGGAGGAACTGGATTTTGCTTGTTTGCATTATTTGAGGCACCCGATAGCGCCTGCTTCAGTTCCGTCATAACCTGATCCTGCCGCGTGAGATGACCTAGAATGATTGCATGTTGCTCTTGCAGGACCCTTACTGCATTCGCCACATGCCCCTCATTAGCATCATCAGGAGTTGCCTCCCGAACCTGCAGAGGGTACCGCCTGTCATGTACTGATGTGGCGTCGTTCCTCTCATTGCGAGTGTCACTGATTGAATCCTCGAAATGAGGTTGTTCCCCTCAGGGTTGCGTGTGCCGTTAACAGCGTTATCTACCATTTCTTTTGTGATTTTTGCTAAGACAAAATAATCAATCACGTTAGTAAAAGAGGCAAGGATCAATTTAATCGCACGACTGTCTAGGCCCCACGGTGGGTGCCAAACTGTTTATCCGAAAAACAGTACAATTAAATTTGTTCGTGGTTTCTAGACAAGTAAATTAATTTAATCCAAAAAGTAATGAAATAAATGATGAAATATAAAATACTTAGCCTTAGAATGTAGATAGAACGACAGAGCTAATGAGTCCGAGAACAGGATTCCCGAGCACAACAATGATAAGATCAGAAGCGAGAAAGTAAAATTGTATTAAAATACTATATAGAATGTACTGTAAGTTAGCCAGAAAATTCGTGTCCTTACAATGATAACAGAGCTCACTATTTATAGCTACGTCTAGGAAAGGAGGTCCTAGGATCATGCCCTTCTTTAATGTCAATTATGAGGGCCATTGATGAAGATGTAACGTTAGACATAAATGCCAAATTCCTTGTAACGGGCCATCATCCTTAATGCTGCAAAATATTCTGTATTAAATGTTACCGGACGCAAAGCAGTTAATACTCCTTTTATGATCGTTATTCTTTCCGATGACAAGCGAAATAGCTATGTTCGGTGGCCATCCCTATCTTCCGTTCCACGTGTCCTTCCTTTAAGCGGCCACGTGTCATGTCGTATTTTTGCGGCCACGTGTCATGTCGATAACTAGCAATAAATACAATAAATGACATTTAAGTAAATAGAGGAGTGATGCACCCAATAAAGGATAAACTAGATGATTGTCTCTCCTGACAGTGATGAGTGACAGACAAATCCTAGAATGTTCGAGTTATTCTCGGATCTGATGAGAAAGTTTGGAATAATATGAGCAAGAATCTGATGAAAATGCAGTATTTGTATCTTAGTAAGAAAGAGAGAATCTTTTATCAAAAGCCTATTCTTATCAAAAAATGAATGTCCCCTTTACACCATTGTTTTTTCTCTATTTATATGAGACATTAGCCTAACAAACCCTAATAGTACAAGTGTAGAAAATATCCACTAGAATATTCTATTTCGAAAACTAGCCGTTACAGCTTCGTCAACGGTGCTCGACCTCGATCATTGCTGACATCTCGACCATGAATCTCGTTATTTCCTAGTCGACCTCGACTAATGACGACTCGAGGACTCTTCCTTTGATGTCATCTTATCTTAAATATTTTGGGGCAAATTTTGACCCATACAGGTGGACGAGCTGTTTTCGTCCGTCGTTCATAGTTTCTCTCTTTTATTTTTAATTTTACTTGTATTTTGTTTTTGGTAATTTTGCCATGGTTAGTGTGCGAATGTCATCATTATTATGCTATGGCAAAATTTTAACTCACGAGAAAAGTTAACGTGATACAGAATATTTTTATTTCTTTTAACCTCTGAACATTAAGGACCGTTTGGTCATAGATTTTGTCAAAATAAATTTGGATTTATTTGACAAACACATGTTTGACTATAGATTTTGCTTACATTTTGGTAAAATCCCAAATTCCAAATAATAGTTGGTTTTGGGCCAAAATATTACTATTATATTTTTTAAAAATTGCCCCAAACTTTTGTATTTTATAAAAGAGCCCACCATTTATTATTTTGTAACAATGTTGCTTCGTCTTCTCGGTCACCTAATAGTGTATCATGTAGTTCATTATAAAAATAATAATTTTGTATCAAATTTATTTATGTTCAGGACTATGGTTTGCGATAATATAATGAATGTTATTGATAATGGTACTGTTGAGTATTTGTGATAGTTTTTAGAACTTGTGGGTATAAGTCATGTTTCATGTTTTTCCAAAATAAATTTGAGAAATATATTTTGAAAACTGATGTCCAAACACATTTTTATCTTTAAACCAAACTTCACCCAAATCAGATTTTTCAAAACAAATTTAAAAATCTATTGTCAAACGCTAGCTAAGTGTATAGTCCTTTGCAATCATTTGTCGGTCACGTTCATCACACTCAAATTTAAATGGTAATGTACCTTCGGTTATATCTTGTTAATTGTAATTATCATATTCATGATATCTTGTCTTCTAAACCATGTTAAGAATTGTTTGGAAGTGACTAGTGTTGCTAGAACAAAGTGTCAGTAATGTTTATTTGCATTTTAAACTCATGTTATGTTTTTAATTCATGGACGTTTGTTTTAAATAAATTTACAATGTTAATTGTATGAGTCAAAATTTATCTTTAGAATACTTAAGTCAAGATAGTACTAGAGAAAAAGTTCCTAAGTTGTCGCTTGTCGAAACGGCCCAAGAGTCAACAATGGCCGAAGTTGAAGAGTCAACGAAGGCCGAAGTCGAACAGTCATCAAGGACCAAAGTCGAGACGTCAGCAAGGGTCGAGACCGAGGTCGAGTACCATTGACAGACTTATAACAACTAGTTTTAAGATAAGATATTAAAGAGAATATTCTAATGAATATTCTTTGCACTTGTACTATTAAGGTTTCTTAAGAGCATGTTCCCTATAAATAGAAAAAAATATAATAATAGGGGACATGTGATATTCATTCGTAAAAAACACACTTTGACTTGAGAAAGAGAATCAAATCTTCTTTGCTAAGATACAACATCACCTTTTCACTGAGATTCTTATCTATACTTTTTCACTAGATCCGAGAATAACTCAAATATTCAAGGAATTGTCTATCATTCATCGTTGTTGTCAGAGAGAACATATACTCATTCCGCTCTTTTTAGGGAGACTCATTCATTCTATTTACTTAAATGTCATTTATTGCTATTCATTGATATTGAATGCTACATTATTGCTTCTAATTTCTAGAATATCTATTGTATGTCACCGTCGCTGTCCGACCGTACCTACGTAATATTTACTGCTTCTTTAAGAACTTCATCTAAGGATATTATTATTAGCTAAGATTGACCCTTATTAATATAAGTTTGATTATTCGAACCAAGATACAATTTTTGGGTAAAACAATACTTTCTAAATATCATGTATGGTT
The DNA here is from genome assembly GCF_000390325.3 of Nicotiana tomentosiformis. Taxonomy (NCBI): domain Eukaryota; kingdom Viridiplantae; phylum Streptophyta; class Magnoliopsida; order Solanales; family Solanaceae; genus Nicotiana; species Nicotiana tomentosiformis. The sequence continues at coordinate 1,019,154 of NW_027174567.1, forward strand.
AAGTTGCGTGAAACATTTAGTGTTCTATTGGTTTTAATGATTCTCCTCAATAAATTGGTCACTCGTACATAGAAAAATAGATCAATAATTTTTTATTATTCCTTTAAACAGAACACGGGTGATATATTCAACTGCGTTAAAGGAACTGTTTTTCCAAATTGCTTACTAAAATAAATTGTCTTGATTATTCCTTTAAACAGAACACGGGTGATACATCCAACTGTGATAAATGAACTTTATTTTTTCCAAAACGTTTACTAAAATAAATTTTGTAGTTAAAACTTATACTTTTTGTCGAATGACCAAGAATTGTAGTAATAAAAAAAACAAATAGGGGAAGAGTTGAAATGCAGAAGGCTGGGGTCAATGTTGGTGTTACAGTAGGTGTAAGCCATTAGTCATCCCGTCCGAGTTACGCACTCCCTTACTTTAGGTGTACGCCGTAGTTAGAATGAGTAGTGTATTTGAAATGATTAATATTAGTTGAGGACGGTAAAAATAAAATCTATTTGCCGACGAGAGAGGGGACAAATTAAAGGGCAGCAAGTTGTTGCGGCTGAAGTTAGAGCAAAGGAAGCAGATGGTGATGCCCTGACAGTGAGCAGTGATGGGATTGCTGAGTTAGTACGGACTGCAAATACACCTCTCTCTCTTTCTCTGCATATTTCTCAGGGTACCTACAGCTGCTCTCTTTCTTTCTTTGCTTTCCTCCCATATTCCATTTTCACAAATCCCAACCCCCAAGTTTTGCTTCTTTTCTTACTCTACCCAAATCGCTAGATTGCTGCCCCCTCCCACCCCCCACCCACACATATTTTTCTCTTCCCTTGTTTAACAACTATATGCTTCACTGTATAACTTCATTTCTCAGTTGCTCTTGCTGACTCTTATCTCTTTTCCTTTTTCGTATTTCTCACTCCATATCTATCTGTTATGCTGAATTCGCTTCCTATTTGATCTTTTGTTGCCTCCGGTCTTCTGCTTTTCTATCTGTCCCCTTTTTCCCAGGTTGGGGTTTAAAATAGACAGTCATTGCAGACCCCACAAGTTGATATCCAATTGTGGAGAACAGCCTTGCATTTTTCTGATTAATATTTTGACGTCTAATGCAAGAATTTTGTGTCAATATTGCTTAGAGTCTACTACTGTATATTCCATGTGATGGTAGTCGGTGGTAATTGGTAAAGGTCCACCTTACCTGCAAGTTTTTGCAGTTTTTATACTTCTTTTCAATTGCTTCTCTCCTCCTATGTTTGCATCCTCTGGAAAATACAGAAAAAGATAATGACACGCACGGAAAAATGAATTTTTAGATGTTATATCCTGATTCTTAGATTTCAACACGCTGCTTGATTTTTCTACTTTATTTGTGAAAATCTCTTTATATTCCTTGTCAAATTATTGTATCCTTTTTAGTGCAAACTGGATGGCAAAACTATGACCAGATTAATTTATCAATTGCTCCTTATCATCACATTGTAGTTGTCATATGCTTATCAAGTGCCGTTTATCGTCACACTGTAATTGTTATACGCTTTTTTTTTTTTTGCTACTAGCATCGTACTATTGTTAAATGCATTTTTTGTGAAGTTACTATTAGAACAAGCTGAGAATAGTTAATCTGATAGCGTGGTACTGAATGCGGAATGCAAATTTAATAAACTAAGAATGCAAATTTAATAAACTAAGTGAATTCAGCGTGCCTGTGCCAGACTTGTACAGTTGGGAAAAAGATTTGATGGGTTCTAGATTCCCATCTCACCAGCTCAGCAATGGCCTTTACGTGTCAGGCCGGCCAGAGCAGCCAAAAGAAAGAACACCAACAATGACTTCCGCGCCCATGCCTTATACTGGCGGTGACATAAAGAAGTCAGGAGAGCTTGGGAAAATGTTTGATATCCCTGTGGATGGCTCCAAGTCGAGGAAATCTGGACCCATAACAGGTGCAACTTCGAGGACTGGATTATATACAGGTGCTGCATCACATTCAGGACCTATCAATCCTAATGCCGCTGCTAGGACTAGCTACTCAACCTCAGGTCCCATATCATCCTCAGGGGTGCCTGGTTCAGTTTCTACAAAGAAATCAAATTCTGGGCCCCTTAGTAAGCATGGCGAGCCTATAAAAAAGTCATCTGGTCCTCAATCTGGTGGAGTGACACCAACAGGCCGCCAAAACTCAGGTCCTCAAGCACCGGTTCTCCCTGCAACAGGTCTTATTACTTCTGGTCCTATTTCTTCTGGGCCTCTGAATTCCTCTGGGGCCCCAAGAAAGGTCTCCGGTCCTTTGGACTCAATGGGGTCAGCCAAGTTTCATGGCCCTTCTGTTGTTAACAGCCAGGCTGTGACAACTCTCAGTCAAAATGATGTGTATTCCTTTAAGAGGAGCTTCCCTAAACCTATTCTGTGGGCAATGATTTTGTTATTTGTGATGGGCTTTATTGCCGGGGGATTTATACTTGGAGCGGTGCACAATGCTATTCTGCTGATCGTTGTTGTGGTTCTCTTTGGAATTGTTGCTGCATTATTCGTATGGAACTCTTGCTGTGGTGGAAGTGCTATAATTAGTTTTATTTCCCGCTATCCAGATGCTGAACTGAGAACAGCCAAAAATGGCCAATATGTCAAGGTTTCTGGGGTATGTATTTTTCCATAACATGATAAGATCTTACTTGTTACCATTTGAAGTTTGTGCAGTTCTGGTGCTTGATTCAGAATTAGAATCGTCGGTCATGGGCTCTTTTAATTTCTTTTCCCTTTAAAGCTTATATTATGCCAATTAGGGATCCATTTGTCGTATATGTCTATTCTTAGCTATACCTGATATAAAAAAAAAATCTTAGCTACAATGCTAGCGTTATAAAAAATACCTTTAGTTCATATCTTAATTATGTTAATAAGATCCGGCAATCATTTCAGGTTTGTTTCCCTTCACCCCCTCAAAATTTTGAGAGGGGAATAAGATACCCGTAAACTATGGATAGGTATAGTCCACTCCCGCACTATGCATTTTCTGTTGAGTTTGGGGATATTTTAATGAGTGATTAAGTAAAATGATTAAAGCATCTTCGTAACAGATAGTAATTAACGTGACAGAATAGGTCATGTATGGTAATACTAAACCATCTAGTTTTTATGAATTGATTTTACTGTTGAACTTTTTAAAAAATGATCTCTATTTATCATTATTGTTAGGGAGAGAGAAAATAAACATTACGTTTGCGTTGGTTTTTCAAATGGAACTAATTACTCCCGTATTAGTGCATTCCGTTTTCTCCTCTGTATCGTCACACACAGAAAGAAAGAACGAAAAAGCTCGGCCCACTTTATTTAGATTCACAAATGCAATTTCTTTAAGTAATTGGAGCCAACTACCGAATTGCGAAAAAGAGGAATAGCAATTGCCAATCCTCTCGTTCTTTCTATTTCTCTGGTTTAAATATGGATTGAAGCATACTTGATTTGATATTACAAAGTAGAAATTACGAGATAAAACAAATAATTGTTTTTTTGATAATCATTTTTTATCCTTTGGGTCTTTCTTCCAAGAAATACATGTTCCACTGGACAACCAACTTTTTTTTTGTTTTTCTTTTATTCAGTATATAAATGTTGTGCTTTGTCAAGTCAGTTTCCTTTTGTTTCATCAAGTATTAATTCCCCTTTCTGGATGAGGACTTTTTTTTCCTTTTGTTCAACCCTCATTAGAATATTCTCAAACTAGTCAAAAATGCATGAACAGCGAGGCGTTTTGTCCCTATTGAAAGTCTAAGAAGATATCTCATCCCTCATCTTAAAATTGATGGGGTAAAATGAAATACCATCATTTTATGCAGTACTTTTATGGCTTAACCAGTGTTATTAGAAGCCATTGCTTTGTTGCTATTAAGGCAATGGAGCAATGGGAAGTGAGGGGACAAAGTGATGTGCTTCGAAGAAGCGTACACTTCAAATGATAATGTGCTAAGTGATTCAGGCAAGATGGATTTGATTAGTTGAGTGTAACTTCAAAAGATTGAAGAAAAAAAGAAAATAAGAGGAGAAAACATAGGGCCTTTTACTAACTGGGTACTAAGACTCCTTTCCACGTATGCTCAAGTGTTCTCTTTGTTGTCGCCCTCTTCTTGTTCTCAAGTTTGTAATGATTTATCTTCTACTACTGATCTGCTTTTCTTGGTTTACTTCCTTTTCTGGGTTAAATGATGATTCTTTCTTCTTGTATGCAAGTCCTCTTCTTCTGCTCTTCTTATTCTATGCTTCTCTCTTCTACTTGCTTAGTATATTTACTTGGGTAGTTTAATATGAAATTGAATATATTTGTTACAACTAAATATAAAATTGATTTCTGCAAATTAGTTCCTTTTTGTAGTTGATTAAATGAAAGCTGAAGATCAATTTTGTGATTGAGAATTTCTTTATGCAGTCTTGTTGAAATTATGTGTTAATGATGTTTAATTTGGGTTGCTGGATTAATATTGATGTTATTGTTTACTGGATACTAAAATTAGTAATTTTAGGTGTAATCTGATGCCATGCTGCAGCTTATTTGAAGAACTTTTTCTATTTTTTGTAAATTGTGCATTTCATTCCGAAAAATCGTGCCGAAGAGTCTTGTCATTTTTACGCCTTTCCCGTTTAAAAACACAAGATTAATGTGTTAAGTGTATATTAGTGGTCGGTTGAAGATTATAGATGTTTTTGGCTTTATATGGTGTTGTGATCTTAGTAGTTAGCACGTAACAAGTCTATCATTAGAACTTGTCTCTAATATCTAATAAGCTTTAAGAATTGTTTTTTTCCTTGTTGTAGTTCCCCGTGGTCAACTTAAGACGAGTTTAAATGGACAATTGTTATTGTCAGTGATGATTCATATAGCCGATTCCAATTTGTTTGGGACTCAGGCATAAAAGTTGTAGTTCATAGTGGTCTTGGTCCTAATGTCATGACCATATGTGAATATGTGAATGTTGTGACGCTCTCTCTTTTTAGAGTTTAATATATTACAACAAACATGTGTCTTTCTATTTAGTTAATCACTTAGTTGTGCTATCAATCATATTGTATTACCTTACCTTTTTTTTTCGATCGGTATATTACCTTACCTTATGTATGGATTTTGTTCTTAAATCTCTTTCCTAAACTTTTACTCATATTTATCTTTCAAGATGAAAATCGATTTCTACCACTTAGAAATTCCCCGTCTCAATCTAAATTATTTTGAAGTGTTATTACTAAGTTTTCAGCAGATGTCCTCAATCAGTACAATTTAGTTAATTTTCTTTTTGATATGGTAACCCCATCCACCCGAAACCTCCCCCTAAGGAGTCAACCGTGGTCCTTTCCCACTTTGTTCCCTTGTTGACTTGAAACTCCAACCAACCTGAAGGTTGGAGATGAAGGATCCTTTCCACTAGGCTACCTCTTCTTCAGTTTAGTTACTCATATGGTACTAGGTAAGAAAATCTATTGACAAATAAGAGATAACACTTGGTATATGCTCTTCAAAAGGTAACTTCACCTTTTTCACCTCTCCACATACTTTTTCTTCATGGTCAAATCAAAGTGGTTGTTACTCCGGTGCAACTAGATTTGATTATTTCCTTCCTCCCCTTTTTGAGGGACATGATGGCCAGCAATAGCAGCGGTCTGTTGAAGTTAGGTGAACTATATCTTGGAAGTGTAGATGGGTTTTATTAGTAATGCTTTGTAGATGGCTTAGGTGTTAGTCTGCAGTAGATGAAAAGTAGCACATGGTTGTTGTGTGATGGTGTTGGCAGCACTTTTGGTAGTTCTTTTCTGGAAGGAGTTAACTCGGTATTTGCATATGGTTTGCTGACAGGCAGCTGCAGTGATTTCGGTGGCTGATATAATGGCTTCTCCAATTGTTTCTGCACTGTGGCTGAGTGTCTAGGTGGAGTGTTTCTTAGTGGTGAAGGTTATTAGCAAGGACATGGGTGAAAGGTGCTCACTGGTGCAACCAGGTGGTATGCTGTTGGGCTCATGGCGTCGTGGTCGGGTTTTCTTAGCAGTTAATGATATTTGGAACATACTAATAAAAATTTTCAATGGCTTTTGGTCTTGAAGGAGTTGTTCTTGCCTTTTTTGAATCCCAAATACCAGGGAGAGGTAAGGGAAACAAAATTGTAGGTATCAATTTAAGTAAGAAACACTATCTCTGGACTATCATTAGATGCATAGGATTGACTTTATGTTACAGTTGATGGATTGTTGAATGTTGTCATTGGTGCAACTACTGAACCAATTGTCTTCCCTACCGACAATTTATTTGATGCTGCGAAGTTTGGAATAGGAAGATAAGAGCTTAGTGTCAAGGGACTATTTCCTTTTCTTTGGGTGTCTTTGTATTCAACTAATTGGTGCTATGTGAAAGTTAGATCTATTATTATTGATGCTCAAGTCCTCATTTGCGTGATGGAAATGATAGGATTGAATTGTATCAGAAAAAGGCATGGCAGTGTTCATCCTTCTCACTCATGCATGCTTTTCATAAGCAGATGAATAGAACATCATCCTTAAGGTCTGGTGCGTGGTGTAGAAATGAGATGTAGTTGCACTATTCTCGTGTCCAGAAGCGGAACTAACTCTTCTTTAGCAGCTGTGCTTTGTTAGCTTCTTCTTAGCTACTAGTTTGTAGCCAACTATGCGATGGCACTTATATTATTGAAAGTTGCTAGGATAGAACTGCGGGATATTGGTCGTCTCTTTATGGGATAAAGCTATTATTGCTATTTAGCCCGAAATGACGTTTTAACATATGAATATTGAGATTCTTCTGAAGTGATGTTTTAACATATGAACATTGAGATTCTTCTGTTCAACATTTTCTTTTCCAGTTGTTGATTGACATCTGTCCAAACTATACGTACTATAACACTCTATTTTCATGAAGGTGGTGACTTGTGGAAACGTGCCTCTTGAGTCATCCTTTCAAAAAGTTCCTAGGTGTGTCTATACATCTACAAGTTTATATGAGTATCGAGGATGGGATTCAAAAGCTGCAGGTCCTACTCACCGTCGTTTTACATGGGGCCTCAGATCTTCAGAAGTGAGTCGCTAGGCAGATTTCCTAATCTTCGTGTCCTGTTTAGATTCAATCAAATTCTTGTAATTGTTACTTTGCTGACTGGTATTCTTTGTCCATACTGTTTTGCAGAGGCATGTAGTCGATTTTTATATCTCTGATTTTCAGTCAGGGTTAAGAGCATTGGTTAAGAGTGGCTGTGGTGCAAAGGTGACTCCTTATGTAGACGAGTCGATAGTTGTTGACGTGGATCCATTGAATAATGAGTTATCTCCAGAATTTATCAGGTGGTTGAGAGAAAGAAATCTTTCAAGTGATGATCGCATAATGCGACTGAAGGAAGGGTATGGAAATTGCTAGTACATTATGCTTAATCCTATTGCTCCGAGGCACTAAAGTTGGAATTCAATGTAGCTTGATGACTTTTATTTCTTTTATTTTTCGGCAACATCTGCGGAACACGTCAAGTGAATGTGTACCCATGTGTTGAATTATCTCAATGCTAATATTACTGTCTTACTGATATAGGTATATAAAAGAAGGAAGTACAGTTAGCGTGATTGGAGTGGTTCAAAGGAATGAGAACGTGCTTATGATAGTCCCTCCTCCCGAGCCATTTACAACAGGTTGCCAGTGGCTGAAATGTATATTTCCGGCTAGCCTTGAGGGCATTGTGTTAAGATGTGAAGATGCGTCAAAAGTTGATGCTATACCAGTATGATAGGTTATGTTCAACGTACTTAAGATGGTATGTGTGATGTTAGGTACTTTAAGATGTTTATTGTGGAGAGATGTCTGAAAATAGTTGGTGTTCAATTTCCTGTATAGTTACTAGCTTTTGTTTTTAACTTTTATTAGACAATATTGTAATGAAGGAATGGTTAAATGCTGTAGCAATGGAAAATTAAATGTTTGAGGCGTAGTGGTTATACTTGTATTACTATACTATACCATGTATCAGCTGTGGGAAAGACTCGAAGAAAGAGGTGAACATTATCTTTTTGTTTGTTTATTTCTTTTTAGGGTGAAAGACAAACAAAGTAAACGTTACTTATGTATGCTCTAGCCTCCAATAGGAACTTGGCAAAGCTTGGGATGGATCTTTGTTTCATTTGATAATCAATTAACTAAAAAAAGAAAATTCTGTTAATTTATGCAATTAACAAAAAAGAGTGATGCTCTTTAGGGGTTGAGACACGGACTTTATATCTATACTATATTAAAAACATGAGCTCCTTAGTTAAAAGTTAAATTACTTAAATGCCCCTTTAAATAATATTAAAATCTTAATTTATTTTTATAAAAAAAAACGCCTACAAGAGGACGTTTCATGCTTTATTAAGAGACACAACTTACAACCTTTTTGCGAGGGAAAAGACACATTGAATAGCTAACTCCAAAAGGTGTTATTGTTGATAAACTGATAGGTACCAATCATGCCGAAATATGACAATATCCAAAAGTGAAATAAAAGTTTTGCCCCAGTTTCTGATACTGGGGATTTTTGTATTTTTTTCTTTCTTTTTTTCTTCTCTTTCTTTTTTTTTCTTTTTTTTTTTTGAATTCTTATTTGGTTGGACCGAGCCGTGTAAGGCTACCTATGTATCCTTTTTTTTAAAAGGAATCGGGTCTAATGTAGTTCAAACATCTGACCTAATATTATTATTTTTTTCTTCTTTCTTTCTTTTTCTTTGTCTTTCTTTTTTTTTTCTTCTCATTTTTTCCTTCTTTCTTCTCTTTTTTTTCCTTTCAAAACAAGTTGCCCCAGCTTTTATTTTCTGGGGGCATGGACTTTGACTATTCTTTTCTTATTCTTTTTTTTTTTTACTTGAACTTTCTAAGAGTCGGCCCAGTTTGTACTCTTGGGATGTGGACTTTTCTTTTCATTTTTTCTCTTTTTTTTTTCTTTATTTTTTTTTTCTTAAACTTTTGAGTCTAAACTTGATTCCAAAAGAGGGTGGTCAAAGAAAATAACACAAGCTCGAAAGGGGTAACGAAGGGTATAAAGTGTTTGTATAACAGAAAAAGGGCCTCCCAGCCTCGAGAATACTAATCACGCGTGCAATCTGATCCCCCAATATAGACTTTTAATAAGTCTGTTACAGTGTGCAACCCGATCCTCCAATATGGACTTTTTAATAAGTCTGTTGCAGCGTGTAACCCGATCCCCCAATATATTCATTTCAATCAATTATGTTGCGGCGTGCAACCCGCTCCTCCAATATATTCATTTACCAATTCTTATAGAAGAAATTGCCCCAATAAATGCAACAATTAATATTAAATTTTAAGATAACAAGCATAGAATAATTATGATTTAATTATGAAACAAAGTTACAAATAATGACAAATAGCAATTTATTATGAAAATCAGGGAGAAAATAGGCAGTTTAATATTTAATATGCTAAATGTCAAGTAGAAATTAATACACATATTCAAACAAGATGTAGCAATTATTAGAGGAATTCAAGAATTAATATTTGATAAAGAATAGGAGAGATACAATTATTATAACAATTCATTCATGATTTAAAACGATTTATGATTTTAAAATAATTATGCAAACAATTAATTTGATGACGTATAGACACTTGTCACCTCGCCTATACGTCGTTCACATGTATTTCATATAACAAATAGTTTAAGGGTTCTATTCCCTCAAGTCAAGATTAACCATGACACTTACCTCGCTTAGAAAATTCCAATCAATTACTCGACCACAGTTTTTCCTTTTAAATTTGTCTCCAAAAGCTTCAAATCTATTCACAAACAATTCGATATACTCAATACGAATCATAGGAATTAATTCCATATGAATTTAATAATTTTCCGGATAAAAATCTAAAATTTATTTAAATATTCGATAGTGGGACCCACATCTCAAATCTCGAAAAAACTTATAAAATCCGAACACCCGTTCCGATACGAGTTCAACCATACAAAATTTATCCAATTCCGATGCCAAATAGACCTTCAAATCTTAAATTTTTGTTTTTGGAAGATTTTATAAAAATATGATTTCTCCCAAAACTTCACGGATTCATGATATAAATGAGTATGGAATCATGAAATATAATCAATATAGGATAAGGAATACTTATCCCAATATTTTTTCGTAAAAATCGCTCAAGAATCGCCTTACCCGAGCTCAAAAATGGAAAAGGGGTAAAAATGGGACGAATCCCATTTTTTAGAACTTAAGTTCTATTTCTGAAATTTTTACCCTTCGCGAACGCGGTCAGTGCCTCGCGTTCGCGAAGCACAATTTGGGCTGTCTAATTGTACCCTTCGCGAACGCGAGGGCTATCTCTTGAACGCGAAACTTTCCTGGCTTGTACTTCGCGAACGCGAGATTCCCTTCGCGAACGCGAAGGCAAATTACCTGGCCAGCCTCTTTCACTTCGCGAACGCGAGGCTTCGATCGCGAACGCGATGCTTCGCACCTCAACCCTTCTCGAACACGTTCTCCCTGTCGCGAACGCGACGCACAAAAGCCTGAAGCCTATTCGAAACTCACCCGAGCCCTCGGGGCTCCAAACCAAACATGCACCCAAGTCCTAAAATATCATACAAACTTGCTCGCGCGATCAAATTGCCAAAATAACACCTAGAACTACGAATCGGATTCCAAATCAAAGGGAGTTTTCAATAAAACTTTAAAACTTATATTTTCACAACCGGACGTCTGAATCACGTCAAATCAACTCTGATTCTCACCAAATTTGGCAGACAAGTTATAAATATTATAGTGGACCTATACCGGGCTCCGAAACTAAAATACAGACCCGGTGTCAATAAATCCAATATCAGTAAATTCTTAAAAATTATTAAGCTTTCAAACTTTTAATTTTTCATCAAAATTCAATATCTCGAGCTAGGGACCTCAGAATTCGATTCTGGGCATAAGCCCAAGTCCCAAATCACGATATGGACCTACCGGAATTGTCAAAACACTAATCTGAGTCTGTTTGCTCAAAATATTGACCAAAGTCAACTCAATTGAGTTTTAAAGTTCTATTTCACATTTTAATCCATTTTTCACATAAAAACTTTCCAGAAAATTTTACGGACTGTGCACGTAAGTCGAGGCATGATAAATAGTGCTTTCTGCGATCTTATAACACAAAATTAATTATTAAATTTAAAGATAACATTTTGGGTCATCACATTCTCCACCTCTAAAAAAAACGTTCGTCCTCGAACGGAGTTAGAAAAAGTACATGAGCTGGTGAATAAGTGTGGATATTTACTCCGCATGTCCGACTCGGACTCCCAGGTAGATGCCTTTACCGGCTGACCTCTCCATTGCACTCGAACTGAAGGATAACTCTTAGACCTCAACTGCCGGACCTGCGGGGCTAGAATAGCCACCGGCTCCTCCTCGTAAGTCAAATCTTCGTCCAATTGGACTGAACTAAAATCTAACACATGGGACAGATCACCATGATATTTTCGGAGCATAGACATATGGAACACCGGATGAACCGCTGATAAACTAGGTGGTAATGCAAGCCTGTAGGCTACTTCACCCACCCTTTCAAGAATTTCAAAGGGTCCAATATACCTGGGGCACAACTTGCCCTTCTTTCCGAACCTCATTACACCTTTCATAGGTGAAACCCGGAGTAATATTCTTTCTCCAACCATGAATGCAATATCACGAACTTTACGGTTGGCATAACACTTTTGCCTAGACTGAGCTGTACGAAGTCGATCCTGAATAACTTTGACCTTATCCAAAGCATCCTGTACCAAATCGGTACCCAGCAACCGAGCCTCTCTCGGTTCAAACCAACCAACTAGTGATCTGCATCGCCTTCCATATAATGCCTCATATGGAGCCATCTGAATGCTCGACTGGTAGCTATTATTATAAGCAAACTCAGCATGTGGCAAGAATTGATCCCAAGAACCTCCAAAGTCTATAACACAAGCGCGAAGCATATCTTCCAATATCTGAATAGTGCGCTCTCACTGTCCGCCTGCCTGTGGATGAATGATATACTCAACTCAACCCGCGTGCCTAACTCACGATGTATAACCCTCAGAAGTGTGAGGTAAACTGCGTACCTCGATCTGAAATAATAGACACGGGCACACCGTGAAGGCAGACAATCTCACAAATGTAAATTTCAGCTAATTGTTCTGAAGAATAGGTAACTGCCACCGGAATGAAATGTGCTGACTTGGTCAACCTGTCCACAATGACCCAAACTGCGTCAAAGTTTCTCTGAGTCCGTGGGAGCCCAACAACAAAATCCATAGTGATACGCTCCTACTTCCACTCAGAAATTTCTAACTTCTGAAGCAAACCACCAAGTCTCTTAACGACACATATGCAATCACCTTGCCATCTTGCATTAATATTGCACCAAGCCCAATGTGAGATGCGTCACAATATACCGTATACGATCATGAACCTGTGGGTAATACCAACACTGGCGTCATAGTCAAAGCGGTCTTGAGCTTCTGAAAGCTCAACTCACACCCGTCTGACCATCTGAATGGGACACCTTTCTGGGTTAGTCTGGTCAATGAGCTTGCTATAGATGAAAACCCTTCCATGAACCGACGACAATAACCTGCCAAACCCAAAAAATTCCGGATCTCTGTAACTGAAGTAGGTCTAGGCCAATTTTGAATAGCCTCAATCTTCTTAGGATCCACCTTTATGCCTTCTACCGGTACAACATGCCCCAAAAAGGCAACTGAGTCTAACCAAAAATCACATTTTGAAAATTTGGCATATAACTGATTATTCTTCAAAGTATGAAGCACACTCCGAAGATGCTGCTCATGCTCCTCTCGATTGCTGGAGTAAATCAAGATATCATCAATGAATACAACCACAAAAGAATCTAAATAGGGCTTGAACACCTGATTCATCAAATCCATAAATGCTGCTGGAGCATTTGTCAACCCAAATGACATCACTAGGAATTCGTAATGCCTGTACCAAGTCTGAAAAGCTGTCTTAGGTACATCAGATGCCCTAATCTTCAACTGATGGTAAACAGACCTCAAATCAATTTTTGAAAATACCTTGGCACCCTGAAGCTGATCAAATAGGTCATCAATTCTTGGCAGCAGATATTTGTTTTTGATAGTGGCCTTATTCAACTGCCGATAATCTATACACATCCGCATGGAACCTTCTTTCTTCTTTACAAATAATACTGCTGCACCCTAGGGAGAGACATTGGATCTAATGAATCCCTGATCAAGTAAGTCTTGTAACTACTCCTTTAATTCTTTCAACTCCGGCGGGCCATACGGTATGGTGGAATAGAAATGGGCTGAGTGCCCGGAGCCAAATCTCTGTCGGGTGGCATCCCCGGCAAATCTGCAGGAAATACTTCTGGAAATTCACGAACAACTGGTACTGAGTCCATAGAAGGAACATCCGCACTGGGATCGCGAATATAAGTCAAATAGGCTAGACACCCTTTCTCTACCATACGTCGAGCTTTCATATAAGAAATAACCCTGCTGGCAGAATGACCAGGAGTTCCTTTCCACTCTAACCGAGGTAACCCCGGCATAGCTAGGGTCACTGTCTTGGCATGACAATCCAATATAACATGATAAGGGGACAGCCAATCCATACCCAAGATGACATCAAAATCTACCATATCAAGAAGTAGAAGATCCACACTAGTCTAAAGACTACCAATAGAAATCACACACGAATGATAGACACGATCTACTACAACAGAGTCCCCCACCGGTGTAGATACACACAAAGAAGCACTTAGAGAATCACAAGGTGCAACCAAATATGAAGCAAAATGGGAGGACACATAGGATTAAGTAGATCCTGAATCAAATAGAACTGAAGCATCTCTATGGAAAACTGGAATAATACCTGTGATCACAGCATCAGATGAGTTGGCCTCAGGCCTAGCGGTAAAAGTATAAAATCGGGGCTGGGCCCTACTACTCTGAACTGCATCCCTAGGACGACCTCTAACTGGCTGGCCTCCACCTCTAACGGTCTGACCTCCACCTATAATGGCCTTACCTCCACCTCTAGCTGCCTGACCCCTACCTCTAGCTGGCTGAGCAGGCGGTGAAGCAACCGGTGCCGATATGATGGCACATGAATCCCGTCGAGATCTGTTACTCGACAACCTAGAGCAATACCTCCTGATGTGACCAATGTTCCCACACTTATAACACACATCCTGATGCCGTGGCTGCTGAAGCTGAAGCTAACACAAATGGGCCGGATAACCGCTGTAGTAACTCTAGAGTGGTGGTGCACTGATAGGAGCTGAATGTGCACTGAATGCCGGCTACCCATAGTGAGGCATAATAGGACCGTGACTCCCTGAAGCACCGTGAGATGCATGAAGTGCTGAATGAAACGGTTTGGGAGGATGACCCCTACCAAAATTACCCCTGCCTCCAGACGAGGCACCACTGAAACCACCGAACTGACGAGGCCTCTTATCAGACCTCTGCCCTCTCTCCTGTGCAAGAACCATCTCGATCCTCCTCGCGACATTAGCAGCCTCCTGAAAAGAAATCTCACTTCCGGTTTCCTTGGCCATCTGAAGCCTGATAGGGTGAGTGTGTCCCTCAATAAAACTCCTCACTCTCTCTCCCTCAGTAGGTAGTAATAGGAGAGCATGACGGGCCAAATCCACAAAACGGCACTCATACCTAGTAACAGTTATATTGCCCTGTTGTAGACGCTCAAATTACTTGCGGAAATCCTCTCTTAGTGTGATAGGAAGGAACTTCTCCAGAAATAGCTGAGAGAACTTCTCCCGGATAAGTGCAGGCGATCCAACTGGTCTAGTCAATGTATAATCTCTGCACCACCTATTGGCGGAACCCATCATCTGAAATACACCGAAATCAACCCCATTGGTTTCAACTATACCCATGTTCCGCAGCACCTCGTGGCAGCGTTCAAGATAATCTTGTAGGTCCTCAGAAGGTGTACCATTGAAGTGAACTGGAAAGAGCTTAGTAAACTTATCCAGTCTCAATAAGGTCTCAAAAGACATGGCAGGCCTATCACCGGTCTGTGCCGCAACAACTGGCTGAACTACCCCAACTGGCGGGGCTGCTAGAGCCTGATTCTGGGGAGCCATATGCTCCAGAGCGGGAGTAGTGGGAGTTTGTGCTCCTCCCCCAGCCTGTGAAATGGCTGGTGCCATTGGAAATGTACCATTCTAGGCCACGCCCTCCATAAGACTCACCAAACGGACTAGAGCATCCTGAAGCACTGGAGTAGCTATAAATCCTTCCGGGACCTGAACTGGTCCAACTGGTACATCCTGAACTGGAACCTCCTCATGAAGGTCCATCTGAGGTTCTACAACAGGTGCAGCTGCTCGAGCTCTGGATTGAGCTCTACCTCGGCCTCTGCCTCATCCTCTTGCACGACCTCGGCCTCGACCTCTAACCCTGGCCATAGTTGCCACTGGGGGCTCTGGTCCCTGCTCATCGGTAGATGTATTACGTGATCTCACCATCTGCGAGAGAATAAGAGTAGAATGGTTCAATCATCGATGATAGAATAAATTTTCACGACGTAATATGAAAGAAGTGATATTGTTCCTAAACTTCATAGCCTCTGAGAGATAAGTACAAACGTCTTCGTATCGATCCTTCAGACTCTACTAAGCTTGCTCGTGACTCGTGAGACCTATATAACCTGGTGCTCTGATACCAACTGTTACGACCCGAAATTCCCACCTTCGGACCGTGATGACGCCTAACATTTCACTTGCTAGGTAAGCCACTGTTAGAATAATATTAGCCATTTTTAAACAATTTTTAAATTTATTAATAACAAAGAAATAAATGCGGAAGTAAGGTCTGAAATATAGTGAATAATCCATAAAAATAGCGGTGTCTAAATACCATCCCAGAATTAGTGTCACAAGTGCACGAGCTTCTAGAATAATACAAATAAAGGTCTGAATAAAATAAAGCTGTCTGAAAGTAAATACATAGCTAAAATAAGATAGACGGGGACTTCAGAACTGCGGACGCTGTGTAGTTATACCTCAAGTCTCCTCTGAGTAGCTAAAATCCGAGCAAGTCTATGGTACGCCGCTGGGACCAACTCCGAAATCTGCACAAGAAGTGCAGAGTGTAGTATCAGTACAACCGACCCCATGTACTGGTAAGTGCTGAGCCTAACCTTGACGAAGTAGTGACGAGGCTAAGGCAGGTCACTTACATTAACCTATGCGCAATAACAATAATAGAAATAATTCAGGTGATTTATTTTAACAGTTGAAGCCAACTTAGCAGTCATATCCAATTATTATTTCCATCAATTTTCGTTGCAGCGTGCAAACCGCTCCCACAATATATTCATATTCAATCCTCCAATATATTTATTTTAGTCAAGTATATATAGACTTTTAAATAAGTCTGTTGCGGCGTGCAATCCGATCCCACAATATAGACTTTTAACAGGTCTCTTGCGGCGTGCAACCCGATCCTCCAATATGAATTTTTTAATAAGTCTGTTGCGGCATGCAACCCGATCCTCCAATATATGGATTTTTTAAATAGTCTGTTGTGGCATACAACCCGATCTCCCAATATATTCATTTTAATCAATTCTGTTGCGGCGTGCAACCCGCTCCTCCAATATATTCATTTACCAATTCTTATAGAAGAAATTATCCCAATAAATGCAACAATTAATATAAAATTTTAAGACAACAAGCATAGAATAATTATGAATAATTATAAAGCAAACAATGACAAATAACAATTTATTATGGAAATCAGGGAGAAAATAGATAGTTTAATGTTGAATATGCTAAATGTCAAGTAGCAATTAATACACATATTCAAATAAGATGTAGCAATTATTAGAGGAATTCAAGAATTAATATTTGGCAAAGAATAGGAGAGATACAATTATTATAACAATTCATTCATGATTTAAAAAGATTTATGATTTTCAAATAATTATGCAAACAATTAATTTGACGACGTATAGATACCCGTCACCTCGCCTATATGTTGTTCGCATGCATTTCATATAACAAATAGTTTAAGGGTTCTATTCCCTCAAGTCTAGATTAACCACGATACTTACCTCGCTTTGCAAATTCCAATCAATTACTCGACCATAACTTTTCCTTTTAAATTTGTCTCCATAAGCTTCAAATCTATTCACAAACAATTCGATATACTCAATACGAATCATAGGAATTAATTCCATATGAATTTAATAATTTTTCGGATAAAAATTTAAAATTCATTTAAATATTCGACAGTGGGACCCACGTCCCAAATCTCGGAAAAACTTACGAAATCCGAACACCCGTTCCGATACGAGTTCAACTATACAAAATTTATCCAATTCCGATGTCAAATGGACCTTCAAATCTTAAATTTTTATTTTTGGAAGATTTTATAAAAATCTGATTTTTCTCCAAAAATTTCACGGATTCATGATATAAATGTGTATGGAATCATGAAATATAATCAATATAGGATAAGGAACACTTACCCCAATGTTTTTCCGTTAAAATCGCTCAAGAATCGACTTACCCGAGCTCAAAAATGGAAAAGGGTTGAAAATGGGACGAATCCCATTTTCCAAAACTTAAGTTCTGTTTCTGAAATTTTTACCCTTCGCGAACGCGGTCAGTGCCTCGCGTTCGCGAAACACAAATTTGGGCTATCTAATTGTGCCCTTCGCGAACGCGAGGTCTATCTCTCGAACGCGAAGCTTGCCTGGCTTGTACTTCACGAACGCGAGATTCCCTTCGCGAACGCGAAGGCAAATTACCTGGCCAGCCTCTTTCACTTCGCGAATGCGAGGCTTCGATCGCGAACGCGAAGTTTCGCACCTCAACCCTTCGCGAACGCATTCTCCCTGTCGCGAACGCGAAGCACAAAACGTGCCAGTCCAATTTACTCTTCGCGTTCGCGAGAGTACCTTCGCGAACGCGAAGAAGAACACACCAGAAGCCTGAAGTGTGCAAAAAACCAGATTTTCTAAGTACGAAATCATCCAGTAGCCTATCCGAAACTCACCCGAGCCCTGTGGGCTCTAAACCAAACATGCACCCAAGTCCTAAAATATCATACAAACTTGCTCGCGCGATCAAATCGCTAAAATAATACCTAGAACTACGAATCGGATCCCAAACCAAAGGGATTTTTCAATAAAACTTTAAAACTTATATTTTTACAACCGGACGTCCGAATCATGTCAAATCAAGTCTGATTCTCACAAAATTCAGTAGACAAGTCATAAATATTATAGTGGACCTATACCGGGCTCCGGAACCAAAATACTGACACGGTGCCAATAAATCCAATATCTGTAAATTCTTAAAAATTATTAAGCTTTCAAACTTTTAATTTTTCATCAAAATTTCATATCTCGGGGTAGGGACCTCGAAATTCGATTCCGGGCATACGCCTAAGTCCCAAATCACGATACAGACCTACTGATATTGTCAAAATACTGATCCGAGTTCGTTTGCTCAAAATGTTGACCAAAGTCAACTCAGTTGAGTTTTAAAACTCTATTTTACATTTTAATCCATTTTTCACATAAAAACTTTCCAGAAAATTTTAAAAATTGCACACGCAAATCGAGGAGTGATAAATAGTACTTTTCGAGGTCTTAGAACACATAATTAATTTTTAAATTTAAAGATGATATTTTAGTTCATTACAACACCTTCTGTTGTTAAACTTTAGGACCTCATGTCCTTAACTTTATATGTGCAGTGTAAATGTTAAGGACATGGTGTCCTTAACTTTATATATGCATTGTAAATTTTAAGGACATAATGTCCTTAACTTTATGAGTATTGTGTAAATATTAAGGATATAGTATCCTTAACTTCATGAATGTTGTATAAATATTAAGGACAAAGTGTCTTGTATTTGCACCTTCTGTTGATAAACTTTATGTTCTAAAGTTAAGGACATGGAGTCCTTAACTTCATATGTGGAGTGTAAATGTTAAGGACACCATGTCCTTAATATTTACACAGCACTCACGAAGAAAGAGTAACAACGTCTTTTCTTATTAATTTTAATAGAGTAGTGGCTATTTTTGCTCAGCATTAAAAATACTGGATAAAAACTAAATACTATGTTAAAAAGTGGTTATCCCACGCCATTTCTACTACTTTTGTTTTTAAGAAGTCCACAAATGCCCAACATTTGGCTTTCCTCTAATCTCTCCTCTTTAATTTATAGTATTATTTTTGTTACTCTATATTTTACAAACCACAAAACCCCGCAAATTCTCCACTCTCCTTGCAATCCCCTTATCTCTCTCTCTCTCTCTCTCTCTCTCTCTCTCTCTCTCTCTCTCTCTCTCTCTCTCTTCAATCCCCACTATTCCCTTTTCTCTTCACAAAGGAATCACTCTTAAATTTCGTTCCATTTACGTACCATCATTTTGATCCACAATTCCTTTCTTCTTTTACCATCTCTCCATATATTCGTTAAAGCACACAACTATACACCAAACTTTTTAATACTTCATACTAATTGTCACACACGAATTTTCCGTGTATACAAGAATGAAAAAAGTTCATTAGCAAAAATAAAAAAAAAATAAAAAAAATAAGTTGCACCTAATAATACCAAGCTTTGTGAGTTATGTAATGCCCACACCATTGTCTTTTGTACCTCTGATTCTGCTTTTCTATGTTACGCATGCGATACTAAGGTCCATAGCGCTAACTTCCTCGTTGCTCGCCATGTCCGTATTACCCTCTGCCCTAAATGCAACTCTCTTACTGCAAATTCCTCCTGCTCTTGCTCCCCAAAAGCGGCTCATTATCTCTCTTCCTCGTCCTCTTCTTGCACACATATGCAATGCTCTACAAGTCAAAAGAGAGTAGACTACTTCAATCGCCGCCGTCACATTGGAAGCTTTTGGGATTCATCGGCCGTCGTCAACGTCTCTTCCGGCGAAGTCACTTCATCTCCGTTTGTTGTTTGTCATTTTAAAGATAGAGTTAAACAGAGGTGGTTGGTTCGTGGTTTAAACTGGCGACTCACCCTTACAACACGAGATCAAAAGGAAAAAGTAGAATGGCTAATAACAGTGAGAATGAGTCAGATAATGATGATGTCCATGGATAATTGGTCGAACAAGGTACGAGACTGGTTGAAGAAGTAAGAGTGTTGAAACAATAATTGGCAGAGATGTACCAAGCTTGGGTGAATGGACAGGCACCGCCCCACTACCCATAGGGCCTTCGGATAATCTTCATAATGTGTCAGTTGCAAATCAAGTGCCCATCTCCATAACAAGTAACCCATTGTACCAACCTGGATTTAGTCTGAGCATTAACCTTCCCACTATCCCCAGTACCTCCATTCCACGTCCTCCAACCGCACCCCTCAGAAATGACCCACCTACTGTACCCATTGTCCCTACATTCACTGTTCCTCAACCGACTCTTGCTCAAAAGTCTAACAATGATCCACAACTGAATGCTCATGATGCCCAACATTACTCTCCAGAACTGGCTTTCAAGATTCCAGATTCATACAAGCATACTCCTCAGAACGTGTTCCCGATCGAGATCAAAAAGCCCGACAAGAATATGGAACAAGAGGAAATGACCAGAAAAATGAAGAGCCTGGAACAAACCATGAGAAACACACAAGGTTTGGGAGGCCACAAGAGTGTTTCCTTTAACGATCTATGTATGTTCCCCCATGTTCATTTGCCACCCGGCTTCAAGACCCCCAAGTTTGACAAGTATGATGGGCATGGTGATTCCGTTACCCATTTGAAGAGGTATTGTAACCAATTAAGGGGAGTAGGAGGCAAAGAAAAATTACTCATGGCTTATTTTGGAGAAAGTTTGACAGGAATTGCTTTAGAGTGGTTCATAAATCAAGACATATCTCACTGGTACGTTTGGAATGACATAGCTCAAGATTTTGTCCAACAGTTTCAGTACAATATTGATATAGTTCCAGACCGCTCCTCTCTCGTCAACATAAAGAAGAAACCAACAGAAAGCTTCAGAGAATATGCAATCAAGTGGAGAGAGCAGACTGCTAGGGTCAAACCACCAATGAAAGAGGCAGAAATGATTGACTATTTTCTCCAAGCTCAGGATCTTGATTACCTCCATTACATGTTGGCCGCCATTGGTAAACCTTTCGCTGAGGCGATTAAGATTGGTGAAATAGTTGAGAATGGCATGAAGTCGGGCAAAATTATGAGCCAGGCAGCCCTTAAGGCGACCACACAAGCAATTCAAAGCGGATCAGGCAGTTTCAAAAATCGAAAAAAGAAAGAGGAAGGATCCATGATGGCATCTGGGTTCGGGGGAGTTCAAAGAGGAATAGTTCCTTCTTATGTGCAATTCCAACAAGGACAATCCAATTCTCCTCAACATTACTATCCACCTCAGGGTCCCCGGTACTCAGTTCCCCCACAACAATACACAGTGTTTAATGCTCAGGCTTATGCTAGGCCTCCCAATCACCAGCAATGGCGGGCACCGATTCCACAAGGCTCCCGTCATGCGCCATATAATCCTCATCCCTGACAGGAAATTGTGAGAGAACAGGAGCCAAAAAAAGAGTTCATCCCAATTAGGGAATCGTATACAAGCCTATATCGAAAGTTGATGCAGTTGAAGTTAATTGAACCTATCATGCCGCGTTATGTGAATCCAAATTCAAAAGTTTTTGACTCTAATGCAAGATGTGAGTATCACTCTAATACCCAAGGTCATAGTACCGAAAATTGTTGGACATTAAAGAAAGCCATTGAAAATTTGATTGAAGCAAAGGCAATTGTGGTAACAAACAACGAGGATACTCCTAATATCACAAATAATCCTCTCCCAGCTCATGATAATACACATTTTATTGGGATGATTTATGATGATCGGGATTATAAGCAGTCTGGCAAGACAGAGATGGATGTTGGAACCATAGGGCAAGAACCAAAAGTGATAGTGAGCCCACCGCAATTGGCACCGTTGATTGTGAAAGGTGCGAGTTCTAGTTTGAACTTGGTAGGTTCTGAAAAAATGATTCTCTATGTCCCTGGAAGCACAAAAATGGTTGAGGTTCAATTAGGTGGGCCAAAACTTTACATCCCTGGAGGCATTCAAAAGATCATTCCGAATAATAGTTTGAGAAATATAACAGAGCCAATTGTGATCCGATTTGTTGCACAAGTCCCAGTGACAAACACAAAAGCTATCTGTCATGACATACAGATGAAAATAGATAGTTGAAGAAACAGATGAAATGAGGGGTTTGACTATCTCTGGAAGGTACTACTCATTAGAGGAATTGAGAAAACACTTGCCAGTGAAAGAACCCGTTGCAGAAAAAGAAGCAGAGGAATTCCTTAAGAAGATTAAAATGCAAGACTACTCAATCATTGACCAACTAAATAAAACCCCTGCTCAGATATCTTTGTTATCTCTGCTTTTGCACTCGGAAGAGAATCGCCGTGTGTTGATCAAAACTCTAAACGAGGCATATGTCTTAGAAAAGACAACAGTGAATCAGCTAGAAAAAATGACTGAAAGATTCTTTGAAGTAAATAGAATTACTTTCAGCGATGATGATTTGCCTGAGGAAGGGGTTGGGCACAATAGAGCTTTGCATCTTATGGTGAAATGTGAAGGGCACTAGGCAAAATGAGTCATGATTGACGGAGGCTCAAGTGTAGATGTATGCCCTTTTTCTACTCTACAACAGCTGAACATTGACATTAACAGAATTCGGACAAGTAATGTCAGCATCAGAGCTTTTGATGGTTCAAGAAGATACAATATTGGGGAAATCGAACTCACCATGACAATCGGCCCGGTTGGTTTTAACATTGTCTTTCAAGTGTTGGATATGGAGACTTCCTATAATTTTCTTCTGGGAAGGCCGTGGATCCATATGGCCAGAGTTGTACCATCCACCCTACATCAAATGGTCAAATTCGAGTATGACATGCAAGAAGTTTTTGTTCATGGGGAGGACTACTCATATGTCTATAAAAACCTGTCCCTTCCATGTATCGAGGCTAAGGAAGGGTGTGAATCCATCATATATCAAGCTTTTGAGGTGATTGAGATTGACCAAGTGGAAGAAGGAAAACCAATTCTGCATCCCCGTCTTTCAGCCACATCCATGATGGTAGCTGCGTTGATGTTGAGGAACGGCTATGAACCAGGAAAAGGATTAGGATCCTCTCTATAGGGAATTGTGAACCCTATTGCTCCTTTTTCGAAGAAAGATACCTTTGGCTTGGGTTTTAAACCAACATCAACTGACATAGATAGAGCCAAGGCCCGCAAAAAAAATGGTTGGAATTTGTCCAAATCAATCCCTCACATTGCCTACTCTTTTGTCAAGCCACAATTTGAAGAAGTCCAAAATCCTGTTACTCAGGATGACATTGATGAAGCTTGCCAGGGTCTCAAGGAGATGTTCTATAAGATCAATATGGTTCAAGTTGGTGAGGGCCCTAGCCGTGCAAGTATTTAGTTGATTGGTCCAGATACCTCGCTCAACAACTGGGAAGCAACTCCTCTTCCCATCAGGAATGAGTCTTTGTCGTCTGTTTTGTTGCTTTTTCTGTATTTGGATTATTTTAAGGGTTGTAATCCAGATATTTTAGTTTAATTGCTTTGCTTTGATGTTAACCCTTCTATCCTTTCTAATTCAATGAAATGAAGTTCCAGTTTCATAGTAAAATTATGTCTTTTCATTTCCCTAATTTTTGTTAATTTCTTATCATTTTCAGTTTCGTTAATGCTCGTTTTAAAAACATGACATGCACGCAGAATTCATGCCCAAATCTTAAAAAGCTGTCTAATCTCGAAATAATGAATCAAGAAGTTGAGTATGATGAAGATGAGGCTCTTAAGGAAATAAAAAGGGAATTGGATCAATTAGAGAATAAGCCTAAGCCTAACTTAAATGAAACTGAGGCAATTAACCAGGGAAGTCCTGAAGAAACCAGAGAAACAAAAATAAGCATTCATACTGAACAAAAGACTAGAGATGCCATAATTCAAGTTTTCTTCGAGTACAGAGATTTATTTGCTTGGTCGTATGATGACATGCCGGGTTTGAGTATCGATTTAGTGGTTCATAAGCTTCCCACATACCCTAATGTTCCACCAATCCAACAAAAACAAAAGAAGTTTAAGACAGACATGAGTGATAAGATTAAAGAAGAAATCACGAAGCATCTAAGTGCAAATGTGATCAGGGCCGTCTGATATACTACATGGTTAGCAAATGTTGTGCCGGTTCCAAAGAAGGATGGAAAAATCAGAGTTTGTGTTGGCTATAGGGATTTAAACAAAGCAAGTCCAAAGGACAACTTTCCCTTACCTAACATTCATATCCTTGTTGACAATTGTGCTAAACATGAGATCCAATCTTTTGTGGATTGTTATGTCGGGTATCACCAAATTCTGATGGATGAAGAAGATGCAGAAAAGACCGCCTTCACCACTCCATGGGGAACTTATTGTTATAGAGTCATGCCATTTGGTTTGAAGAATGCGGGGGCAACTTACATGAGGGCCATGACTACCATATTCCATGACATGATGCACAAAGAGATTGAAGTATATGTTGATGATGTGATCATTAAGTCCAGAACACAAGCTGACCACGTACAAGACTTGAAAAAGTTCTTTGAAAGGCTACGAAGGTAAAATCTCAAACTCAATCCAGCCAAATGCACATTTGGAGTTCCTTCTGGGAAGCTTTTGGGTTTTATAGTTAGTTGAAGAGGCATTGAGTTAGATCCCTCCAAGATAAAGACCATTCGAGAGCTGCCTCCCCCGAGGAACACAACAGAAGTCATGAGTTTACTCGGGAGGTTAAACTACATCAGCAGGTTCATCGCGCAACTTACAACCACATGTGAGCCCATTTTCATGTTGTTGAAAAAGAACGCCGCTATCAAGTGGATAGATGAGTGCCAAGAAGCTTTTGATAAGATCAAGGAATATTTGTCAAATCCCCTTGTTTTGGTCCTGCCGGAACCTGGTAGGCCTCTATTTTTATATCTGTCAGTAATGGATAGTTCTTTTGGTTGTGTTCTGGGTCAACATGATGCCACAGGCAAAAAGGAACAAGCAATATATTATTTGAGCAAAAAGTTCACCACTTATGAGGCCAAATACACTCTTTTAGAAAGGGCATGTTGCGCCTTAACCTGGGTCGCCCAGAAGCTTAGGCATTATGTTTTGGCCTATACAACTTACCTCATATCCCGAGTGGATCCCCTGAAGTACATCTTTCAGAAGCCGATGCCAACTGGAAGATTGACGAAGTGGCAAATCTTGCTCACAGAGTTTGATATTGTTTATGTCACTCGCACTGCCATGAAGGAACAAGATTTGGCTGATCATCTGGCAGAAACCCCGGTTGATGATGAGTATGAATCTTTGAACACATATTTCCCAGATGAAGAGGTTAATTTAGTTGAAGAAGTAGTCCAAGATGACAATCAAATTTGGAAACTATACTTTGATGGGGCTGTCAACATCAAAGGCGTAGGGATTGGGGAAATTCTTGTATCACCTACTGGGCAACATTACCCTGCCACGGCGCGACTTTGTTTCTTCTGTACAAATAACACGGCAGAATATCAAGCTTGCATCATGGGTCTGAACATGGCAATAAACCTAAATGTGCATGAACTGTTGGTGATGGGAGATTCAGATTTGCTTATTCGGCAGGCTCAAGGTAATTGGGAGACTCGAGACATCAAGCTCATTCCATATAGACAATGTGTGGAGGATCTTAGCAAAAGGTTCAAGTCCATCGAGTTCAGGTACATTCCTAGGTTTCACAATGAATTAGCTGATGCCTTGGCGACCGTGGCCTCAATGCTTCCATATCCGGGTAATACTCACATTGACCCATTAGAAATTCAAATTCGGGATCAACATGGTTATTGCAATACAATTGAAGCAGAACCAGATGATGAACCATGGTACCGTAATATTAAATAGTTTCTGAAAATAAGAGAATATCTGTAACATGCTAATAAGAATCAAAAGAGAACTATTAGGCATCTCTCTAATGGTTTCTTTTTGAGTGGGGAAATCCTATACAAAAGAACTCCAGATTTGAATTTGTTGAGATGTGTGGATGCCAAAGAAGCTGAAATGATTATGAATGAGGTGCATTCGGGAGTTTGTGGTCCGCATATGAATGGATATGTTATAGCAAAGAAAATCCTTCGGGCAGGATATTATTGGCTTACTATGGAGCGAGATTACTTTTATTTTGTTCGCAAGTGCCACCAGTGTCAGATTCACAATGACTTGATTCACTCGCCGCCTTCAGAGTTGTATCATATGTCGGCTACTTAGCCTTTTGTTGCTTGGGGAATGGACGTCATTGGTCCAATCGAGCCAAAAACTGCAAATGGGCACAGATTCATCTTGGTTGCAATTGATTACTTCACCAAATGGGTGGAAGCTGTTACATTGAAAGCAGTTACCAAGAAAGCAGTAGTAGACTTTGTTCACTCCAACATCATCTGTCGTTTCGGTATTCCAAAAACCATTATTACAGATAATGCTGCTAATTTGAATAGTCATCTGATGAAGGAGGTATGTGAACAATTTAAAATTGAGCATTGCAATTCTACTCCTTACCGCCCCAAAGCTAATGGAGCTGTTGGAGCAGTGAATAAGAACATCAAGAAGATTCTTAGGAAGATGATCCAAGGATCTAGACAATGGCACGAGAAACTGCCTTTTGCTCTTTTGGCATACTGGACAACTGTCCGTACATCAGTTGGCGCAACGCCCTACTTATTGGTTTATGGAACTAAGGCGGGCATACCTGCTGAAATTGAGATTCCCTCTCTCCGAATCATTGTTGAAGTAGGGATTGAGGACACTGAATAGGTGAAGTACCGATTGGAATAGTTGAGTTTGATTGATGAAAAGCGTTTGGCGGTAGTTTGTTTTGGTCAGTTATACCAACAAAGAATGGTACGCGATTACAATAAGAAAGTGCGCCCAAGACAATTCGAGGTAGGACAACTTGTTTTGAAATGTATCTTTCCGCACCAGGAAGAAGCAAAAGGAAAGTTCGCCCCGAATTGGCAAGGTCCTTACCTCGTCAAGAAAGTATTGTCAAAAGGAGCTCTACACTTGGCAGATATAGCAGAAAAGGTGATTGATATATCCGTCAATGCAGATACAGTCAAGAGATACTATGTCTGACATGGCTCTGTTGGGGCATTCTTATATTTAGCATTCTTAGGTTGGGATGAAGAAAGGCTATCATTCTCGCTACCCAAACACTGGTCAACCCTAGTTATCCCTTTGAAGCCTTGTTTATATTTCTTCATTTTCCCCTCTTTTGGAACCAATGTACTTTAAAAAAAAAATCAAAACAAGTTCATGTTAATTGAACTACGTCCGACCCGATTCCAAAAGGATACGTAGGCAGCCTCACTCTGGGGTTCGGCCACACCAAAATAAAAATCCACATTTCCCAGTATTCAAAAAAACTGGGGCATGATTTTATTTTATTTTCGATGGTTGTTCCATCAAAATAGTTTCAAAAGTTGCAATTCAGTTAAATAGTTCTTTTTACATTTCCCTGCTAAGACCTTCTGATCAATTTTTGAGAGTACTAAGTCAGTATACTACGGGTAATGCCTCAGCAATTGAAGAGAGAAAAAATAAATGAGAGAGTCTTATTAGTGAAAACCTTCACGGGCACTATAAGGCAATAGTGAGTTGAGAGAAAGGCAAATGAGAGAGATCAATTGGTGAAAACCCACAAAGGGCATCGTTGATCAATTTTAGATTTTCATATATCCCGGCACAAGCATGGTTAAGACAAAGAACTCAGTTTCAAAGTAAAGTTTACAAGAGATTTCGAGAATTAGATGGTTCAGACGGATCAAGCATCCAGTCCAAAGTTCATGTCATGTTCATTGAAGTCAGCATATTCCTCTAGATAAGTCCTTTCTTATTTTTTCCTCTGAAAGGGACACTTCTTGATTAAGTTGTAATACATATTACTTCACCTTCTTGTTTTCTTTCGCATTACTTTATTGAGTCCCTTTAAGTCTAATTTTATCAAAGCAAAGCAAAGAAAAGGGCGCAAAATTGGTTACAGTTTTCCCGTTATATAAAGCAAAAATTGCTGGGCATAAACTGTATGGACAAAGACATAAAGCCATATGTGATTTTCCCTGGCGAGCAAAAGTCTTGAAGGACTGAACAATGCTTTAAGGTTCAACAAAAGTTACTCAGTTAAAAGTTGTTTTGGGAGCAAGGTTGTTTGCATCATAAACAGAAGTGGTGATAGGCGCAAAATAGTCTGGTTTTGATGTTGAGAAAGAAGATCTCCAGAAAGTAAAGACAGAATCTCCCGGCAATTTGTACGACCATCGACGGAGTTAGTTTTTCTAACAAGTATAATGGACACAAGGTCAAGTCACCCAAGAAATCAAGGCCACAAACTGGCCACTATTTTAAAACTAACGAATCTTTATTTGTTCAAAGCAGGAACTGAACAATTTTAGGAAACAGTCCGTGAAGGGACGAACCCCACCAAGTGAAGTTCTCAAAATCCTTGATTTTCTTCCAATATACATATAATCATGTTAATTTTAGTTTAATTTTAGGGAATCAATACCCTATCTTCAATATAGGGTACTACATCCCCTGGCTGTATTACTTATTGCTCGAGCCCCATTTTATTTCTAACACAGGGTACTACATCCCCTGGTCGCATTATTTTTTGCTTACATAGGGTACGACATTCCCTAGTAGCATTCCAGAGCGCCACGGGCCTCATTTTATCACCAACACAGGGTACTACATCCCCTGATTACATTACTTTCTACCAACATAGGGTACGACATTCTCTAGTAGCATCTCAGAATGCCACGAGCCTAACTTTTATTGCAAACATAGGGTACGACATTCCCTAGTAGCATCCCAAGTGCCACGAGCCTCACCTTATTGCCAACACAGGGTACTACATCCCCTGGCTGCATTACTTTCTGCCAACATAGGGTACGTCATTCCCTAGTAGCATCTCAGAGCGCCACGAAGCTCATTTTATTGCCAACATAGGGTACGACATTCCCTAGTAGGATCTTAGAGCACCACGAGCCTCATTTTATTTCCAATATTAGGTACGACATTCCCTAGTAGCATCTCAGAGCGCCACAAGCCTCATTTTATTGCCAACATAGGGCACGACATTCCCTAGTAGCATCTTAGAGCTCCACGAGCCTCATTTTTGCCAACATAGGGTACGACATTCCCTAGTAGCATCCTAGAGTGCCACGAGCCTCATCTTATCGTCAACACAGGATACTACATCCCCTGGTTGCCTTCCTTCTTGCAATTCTTTATTCTGCAATAGCAAAGATAGTTTAAAGTGTTTTCAATAACTCATAAAAATTTCCTAGTGCAAACTGGGGCAGAAAATTTTTGTTCGTTTTGTTTGTTTATGGCTTGTAGGTTTTTCTGCAAAGCACGGATTGGATGTGCAAAATTAATATTTCAGTTCTTTCCAGTAAAAGTGGAACGTTTGATCCCAATACCAGCTGCAACCAACTTTGACGTAATGCATGCGGAGACATATGGTCAGGATCCATCTTCCCATCATCTGATCAAGAAACAAGCCTGCGAGAATATTTCATAGTCTGTTGTATCAAGAGCATCAAGCTTTAGTCTAAAGTCAATGGGAAAAGCAAGTAAAGAATCAAGACAAGACTCCATATGGCATTTAGATAGGAATTTTGTAACTCTTAGATTTCAAGCGTATGTAATTTTCTTTTCATTTTGATGTAATAGTAGGAACCGCGGATCGGAACCTCGACGGAACCTCAATCGACTCTCCATCTAAGCATAATCCATCACTCTCCTTCCACTTGAACTACACGTGACCTGATTCCCTTGCAACCCGGGATATGTAGGCTGCCTTAAACTAAGGCTCGGTCATATCTTTTTCTTTTATCTTCTTTTTCTTTTTAATTAACGATGAGGTCAAAAATCAGTCACCTTGTTTATTTTTCTTTGCCTGAAAACTCTTCATGTTTCCTAGCAAAGAGGGGGCATGTTGTGAACGACTAATTTTTGACCACACCGAATTCCATATTATTTTAGTGTAAATATTTCTTTTAGGTCTTATCGTGACATTTTAAAACTTTTATCTTACTTTTAGTAGAGTTTATTTAAGAAAATTAAAAATTACAAAAATAAATATTAACATTCTTAAAATACATATTTTATTTCTTTTTGTAAAGAGAAAAAGAAAATTTACAAATAATATATGATTTTATTTCTAATTAAAATTTTAATAAATTATGATATTTTTCCTAGTATTATTAAAAGTATATGTAAATATTTAATTTTCTATATATATATATATATATATATATATATATATATATATATATATATATATATATATATATATGTTGTTTAGTCTAGAGTTAGTTCATTAATATTTTGTCTTAATAGTTCAATTAAGTTCTACTTATAAAAGAAAATAAACAAAAAAAAAAAGCAACAAGCATTCACGTGACCTTTAAAGTTTGGTAACAAATGTAACTTTCAAAGGAGATTCAATCCATCCAAGATTCTTGCACAGTTACGTTACATTATTTTCGGATATTGTGCAGATTTTCACTCTAACCTCTTCCCTCTATTACCCCATGATCACACACCCACATCACACACATACACACGATCAATACTATTCACATGTACATCCTCCATCCTTAACTTCCTATACATACTTATATATTGACTT
Organism: Nicotiana tomentosiformis; assembly: GCF_000390325.3. Lineage (NCBI taxonomy): Eukaryota > Viridiplantae > Streptophyta > Magnoliopsida > Solanales > Solanaceae > Nicotiana > Nicotiana tomentosiformis. The sequence goes on from NW_027174567.1 coordinate 1,049,957, forward strand.
TTCTGGAGGGATGAGAGGGGATTTTTTTACACATATAAATATATATTCATAGCAAGCCACTGATTACAAGTAAGAAGGATTAAGATAAAAGCTTTTTTTTGGAAGAGACAGAAGGTTTAGTTTCGAGTTTTGGGTTCGCGCTACGGTTGCTGTTTTTCATCAATTTCTTGTAATTGCTGGATCTTCTTTTATATTATTGAAAGCTTCTGCAAAGGTTCATATCCTCTATCTTTGTCTTTTTGGTCTTCTAATTTTGTATGTACTTGTGTATTGGTAACGCTTAATGTGATGTTTATCTTATTTAGGATTATTTTTTGTAGTTTAGTTCTTTCCTTAGCTTCTTTTAATCTTGATTTTGATGCCATAGATAGTACGTGCAAGTAACTTATGTTTAGTTGAATACCCATTTGGTACTAAAGTTAAAATTAATTTTAAGAAGTATTTTAGTATATAAGCAGTGAGTTGTTGATCATTTTATCTTTTGTTAGTACTTAAATGTTTCACTAGTTTTCTTAGAGATTGCCAAGTCAAAAAATAAAATTAATTTATTGTCTTCTCGTTGTATTGGTTATGAAATTTGTTAGTAAAATATTTAGTTAGAATTTTTATGTTGGATATTTAAACAGTTTGTTTTATTATGGGTTTGAAATAATTATTTATATAAAAGTCCTTGAATATTAACTTAGTTTTCACAAATATTAAGATTTAATATCTTCATAAAGTGAAATGTATGGTTGTATGGAGACCTCAGAATATTTACTTTTCTTTACTACTTGAGACGTGAAAGGGATGTCTTTGAGGTTATTTTGATTCCAAAAAAAAAAAAAAATCTTTAGTCAATTTTCCATAAGTATGTCTAGTCATTTGACAGTTGGATGATATTTGGTATCTATACCCATTCATTTTATGTTGCTACACATATATAGATATTTTTTTAAATTCTTATATAGTATTTTTTTAAAGTTTCATGATCAGCTTTTAATATGTCTTCAAAATATTTTAAAGCTTTAAACTAGCTTCAGGGATGTGGAGTACTTCAGTTTGGAATTTTTCTTGGATTTTTGTTTCTATCTCAAAGGTTCAGTTAGCATAAACGTGAATTATTCTTTTAGCTTTGTCCTACTTTATTATTTAGTTATTAATGCCATATTTAAATATTTATGTTAAGATTGAGCTATCTTTACGCATGTTGAAATAGAGTGCACGGGGAGTATGTTAATTAGGCCTAGACACATTTTAAGGCCTATTAGTAAAAAGAATAATTATAAGTAAGGGCAAGGGATGAGTCAGAAATTAATTCAAGACTAGTTGCAATAAGTAATAAATAAATAAAATATACAAACATATACCTCGAATATAAAAGAGACAACATAAGTGAAATACCCTAAAACGCTAGAAAAACTTTAGATGTGCTTTAAATATTAGCTCACGTATTCATACCCGAACCTTGGATTGATATGCTTAAATAATAAAAGGATCATGTGCGTTTTCCCGTGTTTCGATGCCTTTAAGTTTAAAATAATTATGTTTTAACTATGTGTATATTATGTACCTTGGTTTAATATCTAATTTCTAAGAAGTAACTTGTGTGCATACCGCATCTAGGTCAAAACCAATAAAAATACAAGAATAGCCAAAAATTGATTTAAGCCGGACATAAGTCAATAAAAGCGACCGTCCTAGAACTACGGGACTCGAGGATTGCCTCACACCTTCCCCTCGGTCAATAGATTTCTTACTCAGTCTTCTGTTTTCGTAGATCATAAATTAGGAGTCAAACATTCCTTTTGATAAGGGATTCAAATGAAAGGTGACTTGGAACACCAAAACTCAATTCCAAGTGGCGACTCTAAATAATAAATAATCCCTTTTCAAAACGTCACTTCAATTGGAAAAACTCTTCTAATTCAACTTCGCAATAGCATTGCGTGGGAAAAAAGAGGTGTGACAGCTGCAATACTGCAAAAATGAATGCAATTGTGCTCGCTTCCTATATTTCTCAAATCGTTTCATTGGTTGTGGCATAAATTCAATACCCTTTTCC